>NC_037679.1:73379243-73711805 GCF_003255815.1 Theropithecus gelada | reverse complement strand
ATTTTAGCCGGGCATGGTGGCACATGGCTGTAGATCCAGCTACTCAGGAGGCTGAGTGGGGAGGATCACTTGAGCTGAGGAGGCTGAGGCTGCAGTGAGCCATGGTGGCACCACTGCACTCCAGCCTGGATGACAGAGTGAGACCTTGTCTCAAAAAAACAGAAAAAGAAAAAGAAAGTAAAAGTTTTTTCTAATCCCTTATCCTACAATGTCACTCCCCAGAGGAAATCACCATCTGTAGTTTAGTGAGTAGCCTTCCTCTTTCTTTTTTCTTTTTTTTTTTTTTTTTCAGACAGGGTCTCCCTCAGGTTGGTTGCCCAGGTTGGAGTGCAGTGGTACAGTCATGGCTCACTGCAGCCTTGACTGCCTGGGCTCAGGCGTTTCTCCCATTCAGACTCCTGAGTAGCTGAAATTACAGGTGCATGCCACCATGATGGGCTAATGTTTGGTATATTTAGTAGAAATGGGGTTTTGCTATGTTGCCCAGGCTGGTCTCACACTCCTGGACTCAAGCATTCCACCCACCTTGGTCTCCTCAAGTGCTGGGATTACACGCATGAGCCACTGCACCTGGCCCTTCCTTTTTCTAAAATATAGAAAACATTAGATAAGGAAAAACCTATTTTCTTGCAATTTGCTTTTTCTTCTTCTTCAAGTTAACAATGTATCAGGGACCTCTTACCATAATAGTACATTTAAACTGCTGCTGAGTGCTCCATAATACAGCTGTGCTCCAGTTTATTTCACTAATCCCCAGTTCATGGACACTGAGGTTATTTTCATTTTTTGTTGGTTATAACTAATGCTGCAACAATTACATTGTTGTATGCTTGGGTGAGTATTTCTGAAGGATAGATTGTTTTTCAATTATGCTGTAAATTTTAGATTCAGGGGGTACATGTGCAGATTTGTTTCATGAGTATATTATGTGATGCTGAGTTAGAGATTCAATTGAACCCGTCACCCAAACAGTGAACATAGTACTTGATAGGTAGTTTTTCAGCCCTTGCCTCCTCCCCTCCCCCACCACTTTGGGAGTCTCCAGTGTCTGTTGTTCCCATCTTCATGTCCATGTGTACCCAGTGATTAGTTCCCACTTGTAAGAGAGAACATGGGATATTTTGGGGTTTTCTATGTTAATTTGCTTAGGATCATGGCCTCCAGCTGCACCCATATTGCTGCAAAGGACATGATTTCATTCTCCTTTTTATGGCTGCATAGTATTCTATGGTGTATATGTACCACATTTTCTGTATCCAATCCTAGGTTGGTTCCATGTCTTTTCTATTGTGAATGTGCTGTGATGAACATGTGAGTGCAGGTGTCTTTTTGGTAGGGAAGGATGGATTATTAGAAATAAAAGCCAGGCATGGTGGCTCACGCCTGTAATCCCAGCACTTTGAGAGGCCAAGGCAGGCAGATCACAAGGTCAGGAGATCAAGACCATCCTGGCTAACATGGTGAAACCCCGTCTCCACTAAAAATACAAAAAAAATTAGCCGGGTGTGGTGGTGGCTGCCTGTCGTCCCAGTTACTTGGGAGGCTGAGGCAGGAAAATGGTGTGAACCCGGGAGGTGGAGCTTGCAGTGAGCCGAAATCGCACCACTGCACTCCAGCCTGGGTGACAGAGCGAGACTCTGTCTCAAAAAAAAAAAAAAAAAAAAAGAAAAGAAAAGAAAAAAGAGAAAAAAGAAATAAAAGACATAGGCCAGGCATAGTAGCTCACACCTGTAATCTCAGCAATTTGGGAGGCTGAGGTGGAAAGATTGCTTGAGCTTGGGAGGTCAAGGCTGCAGTGAGCTGTGATTGTGTCACTGCACTCCAGCCTGGGTGACAGTGAGACCCTGTCAAAAAATAAAAATAAAATAAAAAACCAAGAACAGCAAAAAACTAAAAATCAACAAAAACCACCTTCTCCTTAACACACCCAATTTAGGGTCTTTCCCTTCCCTACTCCCCTACCAGTGCTACCTGGGGTCACCTCCCAAATAAACCACTTGCCCTCATGTCCTTGTCCCAGGGTCTGCTTCTGGGAAAACCCAGCCCAAGGGAACACTCTTCCTGGACAGTTTTTTCCCACGAACACACAGATGACATGGATGCACCTCCTAATCCCAACCCCTGTGCTGCTTCTTGGTTTCTCTCCAGTGTCAGTGCTGGAAGTGACCTATCAAGCAGCAAGGATGGGCATTGAGGCCTCCAGGATGTAGTCACAGAGGGAGAATATAAGACTATATTGGCAGGCCTAGATTCCCGCTCTTGCTCTTTTATCGTGAGCTGGTGGATCTCAGGCATGCCACTCATTTCTTCTGAGCCTCAGTTCTCCCCCTTACATAATGCCTGGTCTTATTGGTGGTTAAGATGAGATCACCTAAAGCTGCACTTTTGTTTAAAATTAAACATATGGGCTGGGTGTGGTGACGCACATCTGTAATCCCAGCACTTTGGGAGGCCAAGGGTGGAGGATCATTTGAGCCCAGGAGTTCAAGACTAGCTGGGGCAACATAGTAAGACCTTGTCTCTACAAATAAAGAAATTTAAAAAGTTAGCCAAGGTAACTTTTTGCAGTGATCTTGGCTTTTTACAACTTCCGCCTTCTGGGTTCAAGTGATTCTCCAGCCTCAGCCTCGCAAGTAGCTAGGATTACAGTCACCCATCACCATGCCTGGCTGATTTCTGTATTTTTAGTAGAGATGGGGTTTCATCATGTTGGTCAGGCTGGTCTCAAACTCCTGACCTCTGGTGATCCACTCACCCTCAGCTTCCCAAAGTTCAGGGATTACAGGTGTGAGCCACTGCACTCAGCCTGGAATGTCTTTTTTGAAGGCCTTTACTGAATTCTTACTTTGCATTTTATTTCATTCACCTTAGTCAATTGTCTTTTTTTGGCCTCCTTTTTTTTTTAGATTGGCTCTCACTGTCACCAGACTGGAGGTCAGTGGTGGCACGATCACGACTCATTGCAGCCTCGATGTCCTGGGCTCAAGTAATCCTCCCACATCAGCCCATGGGGTCTCTGAGACCACAGATGCACACCACCATGCCATGCCTGCGTGGCTAATTTTGTGCGTGTGTGTCTGTGTGTGTGTGTGTCTGTGTGTGTGTAGGGATGGGGACTCACTATGTTGCCTAGGCTAGTCTTGAACTCCTGGGCTCAAGTGGTTCTCCCACCTTTGCCTCCCAAAGTGCTGAGATTACAGATGTGAGCCACCATGCTCCTTCAAAAAACATGTTTTGTTTTTGCATTAATATGAAAATGTAATAAGAAGATATTAATATGAAAAAATTCAAACAAATACAAAACTAGAGTGAATGGCTTTATGGACCCCCAGGTACTCACTACTGATAAATTAATTACTGATTTTGAAGTGACCTATAACTAATGGCTAATCTCGGGGTTATCCATAACTCTACCAAGAGTAACCGCTATCCAGACCTTTTTTTTTTTTTTTATTGAGACGGAGTCTAGCTGTGTCGCCCAGGCTGGAGTGCAGTGGCGTGATCTCGGCTCACTGCAAGCTCAGCCTCCCGGGTTCACACCATTCTCCTGCCTCAGCCTCCCAAGTAGCTGGGACTACAGGCGCCTGCCACCATGCCTAATTTTTTTTTTCTTTTAAATATTTAATGGAGACAGGGTTTCACCATGTTAGCCAGGATGGTCTCGATCTCCTGACCTCGTGATCCGCCCGCCTCGGCCTCCCAAAGTGCTGGGATTATAGGCCTGAGCCACCGCACCCAGCCTATCCAGATCATTTTGAAGGAAATCTCGCAAATATTAAACACAATTCCTACTATTCACAGTGGAGACATTTCCCCTAGCAGCTGGCAGAGAAGGAGAGGAGCAGGAGGCATTCTCCATCACCACTCGAGATACCCAAAAGCGTGTGAGAAGAATGGAGTTATCTGTGGGCACAGGGAGTCGTGCCAAGACTTGAAGAGTTTCCAAGTCAACAGATAGATCTCATGTGACCTGTGACCTCAAGTTGAACAAGAACTGGCCACCGAGGCACTGGGTGTTCCCGTCACCTCCCCTCTCACCTAAGGCTTTGGTGCTACAGACTGAGATAGCTGCTCAGCCATAAATCGCAAGCATTGAGAATCTCAGTTTCAGCAGCTTTGTGATTCTCCCTGCCCTCTCCACCCTGTGATGTTGAAATTTGTTGCTTTGCTCCATGTTCTAGCCGTGGGTGTAATTATTGTCGTGGGACCAGCAATTAACCTTCCACAGAGTGACCAGTGACTCTCTGGCTGAGTGGCCTGTGGCAGAGGGAGACAGCTTGTCGGGTTCCAGCGGAAGTGCCTGGGATGTCTACTCTCGGGGAGGAGGCGGTAGGCAGAGGACACTGGGGCCAAGGAAGGGTCCTTTTTTCCCACTGGTCTCCCCAGAATGAGAGCAGGGAGGGTATCTCTGAACTTCACGAGGGAGAATAATATCTTCATCTGCACTTTGGAGATGCTGAGCCAGGCTGGAAAGTGTGCCCTTTCTAATTGTCTCTTAGAAAGTCCTTTATTTACAAACAGTTCCTGTCACATAGTAAACACATACATATTTCTTTATTTTTATTTTTTGAGACAGGGTCTTGCGCTCTGTCACCCAAGCTAGAGTGCAGTGGTGTGATCATAGCTCATTGCAGCCTCGACCTCTTGGACTAAAGCAATCCTCCCGCCTCAGCTTCCCAAGTAACTGGGATGACAGGCATGCACCATTATGCCCCACTAATTTTTTTTAAAAAAATTATAGAGATGGGGTCTTGCTATATTGCCAGGGCTGGTCTGGAATTCCTGGGCTCAAAAAATCCTCCCACCTCAGTTTCCTAAAGTGTTGGGATTACAGGTGTGAGCCATCACGCCCCACCCTGCCAGTAAATTCTCTACCTACAAAGGGAAAGAATTCTGACTTCTATTCTGACTTCTACTGCCATAGATTATTTTGCCTATTTTTGAACTTCATGCAAATAGGACCACACACTATGTTCTCTTTTACATCTGGTTTCTTTCAGTCATATCTGTGAATTAATCTATCTTATCGCATGTGGCTTTAGTTTTTTCTTTTTCATGACTGTATAATGTTCCATTTCATAACCATACCGCGTATATCCATTCTGTTCTCAATGGAAATTTGTTGTTTTGTTTCCCAGCTTCGAGTTATAGCAAATAAATCTGCTTAAAATATTCTTATGCATGTCTTTTAGTGTACATAGGCACTCATTCTGAGGGTAGTATGCATTTAAGAGTGAAATTTCTGGATCATGGGAACATACATGTGTTCAGTGTTATTAGATACTGCCAAGCAGTTTTCCAAAGTGATATTACCTATTCACATTCCCCAAAGCATTGTGTCCTATTGCTCTACAGCCTTACCAGTTGTTAGTACTGACAGTATTTTTTAAATTTTATACATTCTGGAGGAGGATCATGAGACATAAAAGCTAGAACTAGTGTGTGATACAGTGTGGCAAAGAAAAATTATGAACGCATTGTATTCACAACATCCAAGGACACTTTTGGGTCAAGCTTTCTTCCTATACTCACTTTTGGGCTTCAGATTTTGTCAATCACTGGAAGGGACTTAAAGCTGGAAGTAAGGAGAAAATAGAAAGATTTGCCTTATCTTAAAGGCTGAAGATACGAAAAAGGCACCATATTTGAAATCAGCCTCCCAGTAGCTCCTACCTGTTGGCTAACTCTTTCCTCTGATGTGTATGTCATAAAGGCCAAGCTTCTCCGCTGGACAGAAATTCCTGTTGTAACCTGTATAAAGTCCAGCTGCCTGTGGTCCAGTCCCCTCCCGAGTTGCATTCACAGCAATAGCAATCTGGCAGGGGTGTCTACTTCTGTAGGATCATTCTGAATTCAGGTATCGACTGTGATGCGAAGCATATCTGCGTGTGTGCTAGAGACAAGTGTGACCTTGGCCTTGATCCAGGTGATGTCCCCCAAATGCTAGCCAGCGTAAATTTCCACAAGCATGATCGTAATATATTATAAGTTCCGCTTCTAGTAGGTAGGTATTCTGGAATATTCTAATGGCTGCGTATGAACTCATCCTTAAATCTCCCCAAACTCTTGTTCACTCATATTTGACTGGATAGAAACCATGAACACTTAGCTTAGCCTAAGTTATAGCAGATATGCCCAATTCTTTTAACAATAAATATATTTCAAAATGTGAGTAGTATTATTTTGAGGAAAAAAATTGTAACAAACCAGAGAATTTAGGGTGTGAAGTGATCAGAATTTCCAACCATTCTCACAGAATGGTGGGGATGTATCACTGAGGAAGAAACACATAAACAAGAAAAATAAATGTGTTTAATTTATGACCTGACTTATATGTACATATATATGTGAATGTATATACATGACTTCATATATAAAATAACATTTACATATATACACACACCTGTATACTGTATGTAGTTTCTTATCTTATACTTTATATATATGCATGTATATAGTGTTTGTCTATATGCAATTGTGCATGTAAATTCATATATCTATGAATGTATACATATATGTATGCATCTAATGTGCATAGGTATATATAAATGCATATACATATGTATATATGTGTATGCATGTATACATATATCTGCAAAAGTTACATGATTAACTTTTTTAATGTGACACATGGTTCTTATGTGTTGATTAGAAGAAGAGGTTAACTCTCTCTTTAGAAAGTCTAGAAGATGTTCCAGTAGCCTGTCTAGCATCTAGAGATGCTACCATCTTCTTCATGGCCAATGTCATGGTTCAAAGAGTCACTAAAATATACTAGTTGGAAGCACCAGGATCTCACAGACTTGGGGTTAAAAACTCTCTCCCTGCTGACAAGCAATGGGGTGTTGGGACTCTGAGCCTCTGTTCCTTTTTCTTTTTGTAAAGTGGGAGTAGAAATACCATCCTCTTGGGATTTTTGTGCACGACAAACAGGATGTTATGTGCAGGGCCTGTGTACGTGCACATCCAGTGGCTGATGTACATGAAGCACGTGGTGAGTGTCAGCCGCACTCATCATGGTTCCGAAGTGGGTTGAGGCTGATTTCCCATTCTGGCCGCCGTGTGGGAAGTGGGTCGGAGGGTGCTCTGGGTGGGGCGTCCAGTGCTCCGGTGGAAGGGAAGGTATAGGGCGTTTGAGATCTCTGAGAGCCCGAAAAAGAGCTACCAGGGGCCACCGAATGCTTTCTCCTTTACCGGGACAAGGGAGGTGGGAGATTTTCTGGCACCTGGTACCTGGCAGAGAAGAGGGACACTGGGAGACAGATTCAGTGAGAAACATAAAATCTTCCTGTTTATGCTCATGTTTGTCTTCTTCCTGTGTGATGTAACCTCAGGGGGCCACGAGAGTCTTTATTATATTCAATATAAGGGGGCATTGAACTGGAGTTGTCCTACACTGTGCTGGGAAATGCCATGAAATGGTAGGTTGTCGGTAAATAATGATCCCTTCTCTTTTCTTTAGAAGTCAACATTCCCCTACAGGTATTATCATCTCGTGTCATCTTGTGACCTCTTGATGACTTCCCATTTTTGCAATGGGAATGAGCTCAGAGTGTGGGAAAAAAAAAAAAACAAAAAACTTCCAGGCTGACAGTGAGGACCTCTGTGCAGGGTCAGAGCCCAAATCTTCATTCACTCAACATAAATATCTACGCAGCGTCCCTGCCACTCTGTTCAAGCTTCAGGAATCACTCAGGCACAGCATAAAGAAACCACTGAGTAAAGCAGTCACCCCATTCATAAGTGACTTAAAATGTGCAGAATGGAAATAACCTAAGTAGGCTGGGCACAGTGGCTCACGCCCTTAATCCCAGCACTTTGGGAGGCCAAGGCAGGCAGATCA
Source organism: Theropithecus gelada (assembly GCF_003255815.1). NCBI lineage: Eukaryota > Metazoa > Chordata > Mammalia > Primates > Cercopithecidae > Theropithecus > Theropithecus gelada. Next base: position 73,703,962 of record NC_037679.1, on the reverse strand, counting down.
CTTGAGGTCAGAGGTTTGAGACCAGCCTGGCCAACATGGTGAAACCACGTCTCTACTAAAAATACAAAAATTAGCTGGGCGTGGTGGCAGGCACCTGTAGTCCCAGCTACTTGGGAGGCTGAAGCAGGAGAATTACTTGAACCCAGGAGGCAAAGGTTGCAGTGAGCCAAGATCATGCCACTTCACTCCAGCCTGGGCAACAGAGCTACACTCTGTCTCAAAACAAAACAAAACAAAACAAAAAGAAATGCCCAGCAGATGGGGATGAGTTGAAACCATTTATCTATCTATCTATCTATCTATCTATCTATCTATCTATCTATCTATCTATCTATCTATCTATCTATCTGAGCTGAGTTGAAGCCTTATAGCATGTTTGTAAAGAGTATTATAATGACAGTAAAAACAATCTGTTTACCTGTATGATTGACCTAGGAAGACAGCTGTAATATTTTCAGTAAAAAGATTGGTTAGAAGATAGCATATTTAATATTCTTGCAAATGTTAACAATGTTTTATCTCTGGGTGTGGGCTTAAAAGAGTCCTTTTTTTCCTAACTGCATATGTGTATTTTCTATTTCTTCTGCAACAAAGTTGAATTTCCTGTGTAATTGAAATAATAAAAGCAAATATGAAATAGACAGAAAAGTAAAACTAGATTTGTCCCCTTAAAAATATGTCAGGATTAGGCAGGGCATGGTGGCTCACGCCTGTAATCCCAGCACTTTGGGAGGCCAAGGTGGGCGGATCACTGGAGGTCAGGAGTTCGAGACTAGCCTGGTCAGCATGGTGAAACCCTGTCTCTACTAAAAATACAAAAAATTAGTCGGTGGTGGTGGCAGGTGCCTGTAATCTCAGCTGTAATCTCAGCTACTCAGGAGGCTGAAGCAGGAGAATCACTTGAACCCCGTAGGTGAGGAAGGTTGCAGTGAATTGAGATCACGCAACTGTACCCCAGCTTGGGGCAACAGAGTGAGTCTCCATCTCAAGCAAACAGACAAACAAACAAAAAACGGTGTCAGGATTAAAGAAGGGGCAGTTATCTGCCCATTGATGTGCTACCTGGTAAGTAATAGAGATGAACCCAGGTCTCCTTGTTCCCAAACTGAACCCAATAAAGGCAGCTGCTATCCACTGGAAAAAAAGAAAGTCATGCCACATGAACACCTGCTCAACATCAATAATCATCTGGCAAATGTAAATCAAAACCACAAAGGCGTACCACTTTACATCAATTAGGATGGCTACTATTAAAAATAAAACAAAACAGAAAACACAAATGTTGGCTGGGTGCCGTGGCCTATGTCTGTGATCCCAGCACTTTGGGAGGCCAAGTCTGGAGGATTGCTTGAGGCCAGGCATTCAAGACCAGTCTGGGCAACCCAGGGAGATCCCATCTCTACAAATAACAAAAAAAATTAGTTTGGTATGGTAGCAGGTGCCTGTGGTCCCAGCCACTCAGGAGGCTGAGGCGGGAGGATTGCCTGAGCCCGAGTGGTTGAGGCTGCTGCATGAGCTGTGATTACATGACTTCACTCCAGCCTGGGTGACAAAGTGAGATCCCTTCTCAAAAGAAAATACAAATGTTGGCAAAAATGTGGAGAGATTGGAACCCTTGTGCACTACTAGTGAGAATGTGAAATGGTGCAACTGCTAAAACAGTAGGGTGGTTCCTCAAAAAGCTAGACATAGACTGCTATGTCTATAGAGGGACAGAACTAATAGGATAGATGTATATATAAAGGGAAGTTTATTAAGGACAAGATCACAAGGTCACAATAGGCCTTCTGCAAGCTGAGGAACAAGGAAGCCAGCCTGAGTCCCAAAGCTGAAGAACTTGGAGTCTGATGTTCAAGGGCAGGAAGCATCCAGCATAAGAGAAAGATGTAGGCTTGGAGGTTGAGCTAGTGTAATCTCTCCATGTTCTTCTGCCTGTTTTTATTCAGGTCTCACTGGCAGCTGATTAGATGGTGCCCATCTGGGTTAAGGGTGGGTCTGCCTCTCCCAGTCCACTGACTCAAATGTTAATCTCCTTTGGCAACACCCTCACAGACACACCCAGGATCAACACTTTGCATCCTTCAATCCAGAGAAGTTGACACTCGATATTAACCATCACATAGACTGACCATATGATCCAGCAATTCCACTGCTGGGTGTCTACCCCAAAAAACTGAAAGCAGGGACTTGAAGAGATATTTGCACACCCATGTTTATAGCAGCACGTATCACAGTAGTCAACGAGTGCAAGCAAGCCAAGTGTCCATTAACAGACGAGTGGATAATCAAAATGCAATGTATCCATGTAATGGAACAGTATTTGGCCTTAGAAAACACGGAAATTCTGACAGGTGCTACCACAGGGATGAACCTTGAGGATATTACGCTGAGTGAAATAAGCCAGACATAAAGAGACAAATATTGTGTGATTCCACTTATAGGTGGTACCTACAGTCGTCAAACTCATAGAGATAGAAAGTAGAATGCTGGTTGCCAGGAGATGGGTTGGAGAGTGAATGAAAGGTTATCGTTTCATGGGTGCAAAGTCTGAGTTTTGTAAGATGCAACAAGTTCTGAGGATGGACGGTGATGGTGTTGACACAGCAGTGCGAATGCATTTAATGCTACTAAACTGTATGTACACCTAAAAATGGTTGAGATTGTAAATTTTATATTATATGTGTCTCACAACAATTTTAAAAAATCAGGTGAGGGGAAATTAAGCAATGGGTCAATGAGGTGCATGTTTTAGATTTTGTGCGAACAAGGCCAAAAAGGTTGTAATTTTTTAAAAAAAATCAGATCTGGGAGAGGCAGGCAGAGATAGAGGTTGTCAGAAAAATAACATGTTAAGAATACATGTTTGGCCAGGCATGGTTGCTCACACCTGTAACACCAGCACTTTGGCAGGATGAGATGTGAGGATCATTTAAGGTCTGGAGTTTGAGATCAGCCTGGCCAACAGGGCGAAACGCTGTCTTTACCAAAAATACAAAAATTAGCCAGGCCTGGTGGCAGGCATCTGTAATTCCAGCTACTCGGGAGGCTGAAGCAGAAGAATTGCTTGAACTCAGGAGGCGGAGGTTGCAGTGAGCCAAGATCACACCACTGCACTCCAGCCTGGGTGACAGATAGGGACACTGTCTCAACAACAACAACAACAAACATTTATTTCTCGAATGGAGTCAGACCATTTAAACCATCTGTCGTACTAATAACAATCTATCATTCTAAGATTAGCTTGTACTATGTTCTTTATGTAATGAGAACATTTCTCTTTCCTATTTTTATATTTATTTATTTATTCGAGACATGGTCTCACTTTGTCACCCAGCCTGGAGTGCAGTGGCACGATCGTGGCTCATTGAAACCTCAAAATCCTGGGCTCAAGCGATCCTCTTGTCTCAGGCTCCTGAGTAGCTGGGACAATAGGTATGAGCCACCCCACCTGTATTTTATACTTCTTAAAAAAAAAAAAACAAAAACTTTATAACTCTTGTTTTCACCAAAAGTGTTGATAGAAAAGAAGTGGCACAATATTATACCAGAAAATTTCAAAACAATCTCTTTTTTCTATCTTGTGGCTATTAAATGTGTTTGGTTTTAGTGCATAAATATTATTAACATTAAGCATTCAGAAAAAGCAACACATTTTCTTTTCACCAATTTTAATGAAGGATTTTTAAGGCTAGAGAAGTATCAAACAGGTGAAGAAGCTTACAAACACCATCAGAAAGTACTGAGCTGATCAAACCCAAGACATTTGCAGTGGCTGCTACGGACCCCTTCAGCAATTGGGAAAGCTCCAACCCCATTTCAGGATAATGTTTTTCATGACGTAAAATGCTTAGAAGAAACCAGTTCTATTAAAAAAAAAAGTCATCAAAAATTTAAAAAATACAGTCATCAAAATGGAAAGAAATTTTGTACATAGAAATACGTGGCGGGGCGTGATGGCTCATGCCTGTAATCTCTGCACTTTGGGAAGCCAAGGCAGGTGGATCATTTGAGGTCAGGAGTTTGAGACTAGCCTGGCCAACATGGTGAAACCCCATCTCTACTAAAAATACAAAAGAAAAAACTAGCCCCAGGCAGGCAGGGCACGGTGGCCCACGCCTGTAATCCCAGCACTTTGGGAGGCCGAGGTGGGCGGATCACGAGGTCAGGAGATCAAGACCATGGTGAAACTCCGTCTCTACTAAAATATACAAAAAATTAGTTGGGTGCCATGGCGGGCGCCTGTAGTCCCAGCTACTCGGGAGGCTGAGGCAGGAGAATGGCGTGAACCCGGGAGGCGGAGCTTGCAGTGAGCCGAGATCGCGCCCCTGCACTCCAGCCTGGGCGACAGAGCGAGACTCCACCTCAAAAACAAAAACAACAACAACAAAAAAACTAGCCCGGGGCGGTAGTGGCGTGTGCCTGTAATCCCAGCTAATCAGGAGGCTGAGGCAGGAGAATCGCTTGAGCCTGAGAGGTGGAGGTTGCAGTTAGCCGGGATCGCGCCACTGCACTCCAGCCTGGGAGACAGCGAAGCGAAATTCCGTCAAAAAAAAAAAGCCCAAACAGAAATATGTGAAGTAAGAAGAAGAAAATGAATATTTATGAGACTCCACTAGGCACCAGAACCACGTTACGATTTAATCTTCACAATACCCTATTGTAGAAGAAGGAAGTATTACTGTCATTATTATTGTCATCCCCTTTTTGTATATAAGGAAACTAAAGATCAGAGAGGTGATGTGACTTACTGAAAGTCACACACTGATATGGTTTGACTGTGTCCCCACCCAAATCTCACCTTGAATTGTAGTTCCTGCAATTCCCAGGTGTTGTGAGAGGCACCTGGTGGGAGGTAATTGAATCATGTAGGCAGTTTCCCCCTTACTGTTCTCGTGGTTGTGAATAAGTCTCACGAGATCTGAAGATTTTATAAGGGGTTTCCCCTTTCAGCTTGTCTCTTACTCTCTTTTTGCCTGCTGCCACGTAAGTCGTCCTTTTGCTCTTCCTACATCTTCCACCATGATTGTGAGGCCTCCACACCCATGTGGAACTGTGAGTCCATTAAACTTTTTCCTTTATAAATTACCTAGTCTCAGGTGTGTCTTTATTAGCAGCATGAGAACAGACTAATACACACACCTAGTAGGTGATGGATGGGATTCAAATCTGGGGCTACCTGACTCTAAAGGCCTGGAAAAAGAGAGATAAATTAAAGAATTGGTGAAAATAGTGGCAGATTAATGATGATAATGATGGTGGCGGTGAGGATGATGATAAAGATGGCAGCTAAAGCTTATATAGACACTGCATTAAGAGCTTTCCATGTTAACTCGCTTAATTCTCTCAACAACACTGAAGCAGATAATCTTATCTCTATTTTACAGATAAAGAAATTGAAGCACAGAAAGGTTAAGTAACTTTCCTAAGATCACACAGCTCATCAGTGACCATTCAAAGTCAAGCATGACTATGCTCTACTGCCTCTTGGACTAACATTAACAATGGGCCAGGCATGGTGGCTCACACCTGTAATCCCAGCACTTCGGGAGACCAAGGCACGTGGATCACATGAGGTCAGGAGTTCGAGACCAACATGGCCAACATAGTGAAACCTCGTCTTTACTAAAAATACAAAAATTATACAGGCATAATGGCACACGCCTGTAATCCCAGCTACTCGGGAGGCTGGGGCAGGAGAATCGCTCAAATCCGGGAGACAGAGGTTGCAGTGAACCGAGATCATGCCACTGCACTCTAGCCTGGGCCACAGAGCAAGACTCTGTCTCAAAAAAAAAAAAAAAAAAAAAAAAAATTAACGATGACCTAAAGTTAACTTATTATTTTCTTGCTTACTTAAGTGTTGTCTACCTTCTCCACTAGAATGGAAATTCCACTCTAGAAAGTTCTTTGTCTTCTTGAGGGCTATATTCCAAGAGCCCATTGCATTACAGTGCCTCACACCTGTAATCCTAGCACTTTGAGAGGCCGAGGTGGGTGGATTGCTTGAGGTCAGGAGTTCAGGATCAGCCTGGCTCACACCCTGTCTCTACTAAAAATACAAAAATTATCTGGGTGTGGTAGCATGCACCTGTAGTCCCAATTACTTGGGAGGCTGGGGCAAAAGAATTGCTTGAACCTGGGAGACGGAGGTTGCAGCGAGCCTCGATCACATCATTGTACTCTAGCCTGGGCGACAGAGCAAGACTATCTCAACAAAAACAAAAAACAAAACCAAAAACCTTTATTCAAATATAATATTACTAGATCAACGGCAATATTTTCCTGAAAAGGCAGAATATATAATTCAAATTTACAAGTCAGAGATTTAGAATTGTACATACCCTTTTCCTGTAATGTGTGAATTTTTCAACTAAATTAAGCTAAAATGAAAATTTTGTTTATTTTGTTTTCTTGTTTCAGCTGTTACAATATGAATATTTTGAATGAATCAATAAAGGAGTAAGAGCTGAGAAAAGGAGTTAGAGACAACATGGCCCAGGGAGGAGCACAGGATGCACCAAGGAACTTCTGCTGGCAGAGCTATGAGTTAAAATATGCCACAGATCTTTCCTGAAATATCACGTTAGAGCTGGAAGGGACCTTGTGGGAGCATTTAGCCTACCAATCTATTTACAAGCGGGGAAAGGGAGGCCAGGGTCGCATCGTGGATGAGTGACAAAGTCCAGGCTTGGTTTTCTGCCTTAGAAACCAAGGCCTGTATTCTCAGCCACATTGCTAAATTCCCTGGCTTCAAGGGCCAGCTTCATTACATCCACAAAACTTGTTTAAGTTTATCCTTCAGTGGGGACCATCTGAGGCTGCAACGTGGAACTCTTTCCAAAAACAACTGTCCTTGTGTAGAGGTCTGCATGGTGAGACCTGGAGGTGTGTGGTGGCTGTGGGGGCTGCAGGAAAGGGGTAAACCTCATTTTCATTGCTGGGCAGAGAGAAGGAAGGCGGACCAGGCCCATAAGTACTATAGGCCATGACTCTCATTTCCTTCCAAATAACTCTCTCAAGCTGTATAAACTTTCTGCCTGAAAAATAAATGACTGCCCCCTTAAAATAAACATTTACACCATCCACTTGCCTGCATTCACTGCCCAGGAATGAGGCTCACCTATTACTATGCCCAGAAGTTTCCGCCAAAAGCCTGCAGACTTGTATTTTTCTCCATGACCCTCAGTAACCACTATTTGACAATCACCATCTCCCAGGAACCCATCAAAGCAAAAAGAAAGAAAGAAGGAAAGAAAAACAAAGAAAGAAAGAAAGAGAGAGAAAAGGGCATGCAGGTGGAGTACATAATAATAGATTTGTGTGAAAGCAGGGATTTAGTCTCATGAATTCTGAAGTCAAGTCACATTGCATACTTGAAAGGAGAAATCTAAGAGAAAGGTGGATGGGTGTCAACATTTCTAATAAAACAGGCAATTAGACAATCTATTTGGTGATTTATTTCTTCTCTTCTTCTCTTCTCTTCCTCCCTCCTCTTCTTCTTCTTCTTCTTCTTCTTCTTCTTCTTCTTCTTCTTCTTTTCTTCTTCTTCCTCTTCTTCCTCTTCTTCCCTTCGTCTCCTTCTCCTTCTTCCTCTTCCTCTCTTTTCTTTTCTTTTCTTTTCACTGGAGTGCAGTGGTACAACCATAGCTCACTGCAGCCTTCAACTCCTGGGCTCAGGTAATCCTCATGCGTCAGCCTCCCAAGTAGCTGGGACTACAGGTATGCACCACCACACCCAGCTAATTTAAAAATATATATATTTTGTAGAGACTGGGTCTCACTATGTTACCCAGGCTGTTCTCAAACACTTGGCCTCAAGCAATCCTCCCATCTTGGCCTCCCAAAATGCTGGGATCACAGATGTAAGCCACCATGCCTGGCCTTGTTTGGTGATTTCTTGAGAAGGAGTTAATGATACATGAATGAAGTAAGAATCACTTGTAGATTTCACCCATTTATTCATTCATCATTAACTGAGCCTCTATTATATGGTAGGTACCAGGCAGGCACAGTCTCATTATTACAGTACAACTGGAAAATGGCAATTATGTTGTTTATACCATCATAGTGACATAGCTCTGTTATAATAACCACCACCAAAACCAAAAATGCCTAGTAGAAGAGTTCTTTCTCTTATGCAAAGCATTGTTTTATTTTAGCCTCTGAAGTCCTCTTGAGAAAGGTAGTGGTATTATCACTGTTACTGATGCTTAACCCTATATTACAGGGTATAAAAATGAAATTCCAAGAAGTGCTTTTATGTTAAGGAATTGGTATCACTTTACTTAGCACGTCTTCTGAATTGTTGGTATTAAATGGTATAAAAATGTTCTGAGAAGAACAGGGTTATGTTACTTACAAAGCTAAAATGGAGGAGGCTTTAACTTACTCATTTATCTGATAATTAATTCACTTATCAACATGTATCTGTAATGTGCTTTTTATATGCTTTTTATACACTAAACAGCGGGCTCATTATTCAGTTGTCTAGGCTTTTATTTCTTTCCTTTTTTTTTTTTTTTTTTTTGATGGATTCTCACTCTGTTGCCCAGGCTGGAGTGCAGTGGAGAGATCTGGGCTTACTGCAACTTCCATCTCCTGGTTCAAGTGATTCTCCTGCCTCAGCCTTCTGGGTAGCTGGAATTACAGGCATACACCATCACGCCCAGCTTATTTTTTAAATTATTAATGAAGACGGGATTTCACCATGTTGGCCAAGCTGGTCTCAAGCTCCTGACCTTAGGTAATCCACCCGGGTTGGCCTCCCAAAATGCTGGTATTACAGGTGTGAGCCACCATGCCTGCCTGCCTGCCTTCCTTCCTTCCTTCCCTCTTTCCTTTTCTCCTTCCTTCCTTCCCACTCTTCCTTCCTTCCTTTCTTCCCTCCTTTCTTTTTCCTTTTTTCCTTTTCTCTCTCCATCACTCCTTCTCTTTCTCCCTCCTTTCCTCTTTACTTTGCTTTCTATCCTAATCTTCTTAACTTCACCTACTTGACTTTTGAAAACTTCCTCAGAAATGCTCAGTTGTTCACAACCCCTCCTGCCCTACCAGTGTGTTACTCTTACAGTCTGAATTCCCTGAAAATCAGATTCTAAGACAAAGATTCAAATGTACCAAGTTTATTTGGGAGGAGGATATTAGGAAACACCAGCAGGAAGGTGGGAAAGTGAGACAAGGAAGAAGGTCAATAAATGGTGCATAATCATACCAATTACCCCTGTGAACAGCTGCAGCTCCATCCTGCTGGGGGATGCTGGAAGGCAGTGTCAGCATGAGACTCAGAGTCATTCCAAGTGGGGAGTGAGAAAGGAGGGTCATTATCCACTAACTTTCTACCATCATTGGTTGAGGGCTGCTTCCAGAAGCATCAGTGCACTTGATTTCCTGTCTTGTCCACACATTCTGGCTTGGTTTTTGCACAGGCTGAGTTCTTCAGCATTCCTAATAAAATAGCCCTCAAGTAGGGCATCATAAGCTGCACTAAGCAACTGTATTAGTCCCATTTTTGCACTGCTATAAAGACACTGTCTGAGCCTGAGTAATTTATAAAGGAAAGATGTTTAATTGACTCACAGTTCCACATGTCTGGGGAGGCCTCAGGAAACGTACAATCATGACAAAAGGTGAAGGGAAAGCAGACACCTTCTTCACAAGGTGGCAGGAGAGAGAAGACTGAAGGAGGAACTTCCAGACTTGTGTAGAACCACCTAATCTCATGAGTACTCACTCACCATCACAAAAACAGCATCAGGGAAACTGCCTCCATGATCCAATCACCTCCCTCCTTCAACACATGGGGATTTCAGGTACCTCCCTTGACACATGGGGATTACAATTGGAGATGAGATTTGGGTAGGAACACAGAGCCGATTCGTATCATTCTGCATTGGCCTCTCCCAAATCTCATGTCTTTTCACATTTCAAAATTAATCATGCCCTCCCAACAGTCCCCCAAAGTCTTAACTCACTCCAGCATTAACCCAAAAGTTCAAGTCTTAAGTCTCATTTGAGACAATACCAGTCCCTTCAGCCTAGAAGCCGGTAAGATCAAAAGCAAGTTAGTTACTTCCAAGATACAGTGGAGGTACAGGCATTGGATAAATGCTCCTGTTCCAAATGGGAGAAATTAGCCAAAACAAAGGGGCTACAGGCCCCATGCAAGTCCAAAATCCAGTGGGGCAGTCATTAAATCTTAAAGCTCCAAAATAATCTCCTTTGACTCCACATCTCACAATTAGGGCACACTGATGCAAGGGGTGGGCTCCCACAGCCTTGGACAGCTCCTTCAGGGGCTGGTATTGAGTGTCTCTGGCTTTTTTGGGTGCATGGTGTAAGCTGTCACTGGATCTACCATTCTGGGATCTGGAGGACATTGGCCCTCTTCTAATAGCTCCACTAGACAGTGCCCCAGTGGGGACTCTGTGTGGGGGTTCTGGCCCCACACTTCCCCTTTGCACTGCCCCAGCAGAGGTTCTCCATGAGGGCTCCACCCTTGCAGCACACTTCTGCCTGGACATTCAGTGGTTTCTATACACACTCTGCAATCTAGGCTGAGGTTTCCAAACCTAAACTTTTGACTTTTGTGCACCTGCAGCCCCAACACCACCTGGAAGCTGACAAGGCTTGGGACCTGCACCCTCTGAAGCAATGGTCTGAGCTGCACCTTGGCCCCTGCACTTTCAGCTGGAAGCTGAAGTGCCTGGGACACAGGGCACCAAGTCCTGAGGCTGCACACAGCTGTGGGGCCCCGGACTTGGCCCATAAAACCATTCTTCCTTCTTAGGCCTCCAGGCCTGTGATGGGAGGGGCTGCTGCCAAGAACTCTGACATGCCCTGGAGACATTTTCCCCATTGTCTTGGCAATTAACATTTGGCTCTTCATTACTTATGCAAATTTCTACAGCTGGCTTGAATTTCTGCCCAGAAAATGGGTTTTTCTTTTCTATCACATTGTCAGGCTGCAAATTTTCCAAACTTTTATGCTGTGCTTCCCTTTTAAACTTATGTTCCAACTTCAGATCACCTCTTTCAAGTTCAAAGTGTAGCAAAATTTTGCTCCTTAGTTCAGCTGAGCGTCTGTAATTCAAGCTACTAGGGAAGTGGAGACAGGAGAATTGCTTGAACTGAGGAGGCGGAGGTTGCAGTGAGTTGATGTTGCACCACTGCACTCCAGCTTGGGAGACAAAGCAAGACTCCATCTTAAAAAAAAAAAAAAAGCCTGAGTTCTTATCACACAACCAGGAAAATTTAGGCACTTAGACACACTAAATGAAGGGTGGGTAGAGCAGGATTTTATTGGGCAGAAAGGAAAAAACTCAGAGTCCTGCTAACAGGCCTCCCACCTCTCAGATTGAATTCTAGGCCACCACACAGGAACTGAAGATGCCAGGCTTCTCCCGCTTCCCACAGTGTGTAGGTGGGCATGCTCAGACAAGGCCCTGGGCAGGTTCCCTCATCTGCACAAAAGTATCTGATGTAAACAAGTGTTTACCTGTTTAATAACCTTTCCCTGTGGTCCTCCCCAATTCCCTGAGATTTCCTTTTACAAGTCTTTACATCAGATACTTCTGTGCAGATGGGTGGGTTGGAGATTCTCTGGGGACCCCTTTTTATCTGCCTAGGCATTTGGCTGTCTCAAAAGTTACACAGATCTCTAGGACAGGGGCAAAATGCTGTCAATCTCTTTGCTAAAGAATAGCAAGAGTGACCTTTGCTCCAGTTCCCAACAAGTTCCTCATCTCCATCTGAGACCACCTCAGCCTGGACTTCATTGTCCACATCCCTATTAGCATGTTGGTCAAAACCATTCAACAAGTGTCTAGGAAGTTCCAAACTTTCTCACATTTTCCTGTCTTCTTCTGAGCCCTCCAAACTGTTTAAACCTCTGCCTGTTACCCAGTTCCAAAGTCACTTCCACATTTTCAGGTTATCTTTATAGCAGCACCCTACTCTCCACAGTGCCAATTTACTATATTAGTCCATTTTCACAGTGGTATAAAGATACTATTTGAGACTGGGTAATTTATAAAGGAAAGAGGCTTAATTGACTCACAGTTCCACGTGGCTTGGGAGGCCTCAGGAAACTTACAATGATGGTAGAAGGCAAAGGGGAAGCAAGCATCTTCTTCATGAGGCAGCAGGAGAGAGAAGAACAAAGGAGGAACTTCCAAACACTTATACAACCATCAGATCTCATGATAACTCACACACTATCAAAAGAATAGCATGGGGGAACCACCCCTATGATCCAATCACCACCCTCCCTCAACACATGGAGATTACAGGCCCCTTCCTCAAAATGTGGGGATTGCAATTTAAGATGAGATTTGGGTGGGGACACAGAGCTAAACCATATCAGCAGCCTTGGGTAACTAGAAGTGAGTGTTTGGGAGTATGGAAGGAAGCAATAGTGCCTGCTACACTCACCAAGGTCTATTTCTAGACACTCCACAAGTCTATGTGGATATAGGGTCTTCCTGACTATAATCAGATAGATACATGCAGCTATGAAGTCCTTCTGTTCTAGATCCTGCTCTCAGCATTTCCCTGAACTGCCATCCATAGACGTCCTCTGTGCTTCAATGTCCCCTGAACTCCTCCACCACACTGCTGATACTCACTGCTGGAGTGAACATTCAAGGTTGTCCTGATGTCATGCTATTGCACTCAGCCTACTTAACTGTGTCCCTAATGCACACATAATGTTCTAGAGCAGCTTGGACCATGGAGTTAACTATTCCATCTGATGTCCTTGAGCAGCTTAGGCCATGGAGTTAACTATTCTATCTGCTGCCTCCTGATCCAACCATTCACTTCTCTCTTGTTTTTACCTGTTTGATAACCTTTCCCTGTGGTCCTCCCCAATTCCCTGTGCTTCTACTGGTGACCAGGCATGGTATTAGTTCCCAGAACCCAGGCCTACTCAGCATAGTAACCCATCTACCTACTACAGTGATTGGCCCAGGGAGTGAACACATGATCCAATACAGCCAATCAGAACTATTCCTTGAGATTTTATACAGACACCAAGAGGTAGGAGACTTCCTTTTACACTGTGGTTGCGTGTTGAGGGGATGTTGAGTTGGAGCTTTCTACACCCATAGTTACCCCTCCTCCACCACATGGAAGACACATATGTGAAGAAGATGAGGATAAGCCAGCAGCCTCCAGGGAGGAGCAAAGCTAAAAGAGAGAGAGAGAAAGAGGGAGGGAGGGAGGGAGAGAGAGAGAGAGAGAGAGAGAGAGATCCTCATGCCATCAGTTGACTTGCATTCACTGTCTGCAACCACCTCCTGCATCGATCTTTCCAGTAACAGAGCTCATTATTCCTACTTTTGCCTAAGCTAACTTGCATTCAGTTTCCTTCATTTATTATACTTTCCACCTACTGTGAGTAGAGACACAAGGAAATGCCTTCTTTTCTTTTCTTTTAGATGGTATTTCATGGCAGAGAGCCCTTGATGCTGATGATTTAATTCTTTTTTCATTTTCTTACATTTTTTTTTTTTTAAATAGAGATAGGCTCTCGCCATGTTGCCCAGGCTAGTCTCAACTTCCTGGGCTCAATCTATCCTCATACCTCAGTCTCCCAAGTATCCGGGACTACAGGTTTACACCACCATGTCCAGCTAATTTTTGAATTTTTTGTACGGAGAGGGTCTCACTATATTGCCCAGGCTGGTCTCAAACTCCTGACCTCAAGTGATTCTCCCACCTTGGCCTCCCAAACTGTTGGGATTACAGGTGTGAGCCACTGTGTCTGGCCTATTTAATTATTTCACATTTACCACCTAGCAGAGTGACATGGACTGCTAGTGACATTTACCTTTACTTTTAACACTACTCTCTCTTCAGGACACACTGCGTTTAGAGGTAAGAGAGGCTGGTTGGGGGACATACGAGACCCATTGCATGTCATACTCAGGACTAACCACTGTTGCCTTCCCAAAATGCAGGCCTTGTGGTAAACATATTGGTCTTCTCTCTCATGCATAGGAACTTTTTTTGCTCCCTTGAAAATCTGATTTCTTTTGCCTGCCTCCCCTGCCCCAGGTCTATCAGACATGCCTGTATATACCTCAATCCAATTTCTTTCTTTCTTTCTTTCTTTTTTTTTTTTTTTGAGACAGTCTCGCTCTGTCATCCAGGTTGGAGTGCAGTGGCATGATCTCGGCTCACTGCAAGCTCTGGCTCCCGGGTTCAAGCGATTCTCATCCCTCAGCCTCCTGAGTAGCCAGGCACCCACTACCATGCCTGGCTAATTTTTGTATTTTTAGTAGAGATAGGGTTTTACCATGTTGGCCAGGCTGGTCTTGAACTCCTGGCCCCATGTGATACACCAGCCTCAGCTTTCCAAAGTGTTGGCCTTACAGGCATGAGCCACCACACCCAGCCAATCCAATTTCTAATAGTCATAACTTCTATTTATTGAGAGTATACAGTTTCTTCATTACCTAAACACTTCACCTATACTAATTCAGTTAGTCATCATAAAATCCCATAAGTCAAAATATTGCTAACATCTAAGTGGTGAAAAACGAAGCTGAGATATGTGTCCAAGTTCAACATAGGTGGTAAGTGGTGACTACGGAGTCCTCCACACTTTTCAATGTCTTTTTACCTTTCATTATGATTATTTTCAATCATACACAAAAGTAGAAAGAATAGCACCACAAACCCCAGGTAACAATCACCTAGCCTCAGTAATAATGATTATTTTGTGTCTGGAGCTGCATGCCCCGGCCATGGCGAGTAGTGATTGACGATTGAAGGCGCCTGAGCTTTGTTCATTTCCGCCTTGCACCTCCTCCCTATCTTTGCCTTTTCCCCTGTATTAATACCTCATAAAAGATGGCGCTCTTCCTGCTTCTTCTTCACCCATTTTTCCCGCGCCCGCGAAAATTGCTACCTGACAGCGCAGGCGCCACATGACGTTCGATCAGAGAAACCAATACCTACTTGGTCACACCCTCCGTGATGAGATCATCTCTGCCTCTGGCCCAACCCCTTCCCCTCCAAGTGTATATAAGGCACTGCATTACCGCCATTAAAGAGAGACTTGATCAGAGCACTGTCTTGTCTTCATTTCTCGTATCTCTTGTCCCCCAAATTCCCACCCCCTCTTCCAGGGCCTGCAGTGACGATCCCGCGGGCCGGGATAATTTTGCCATGTGTGTTTTATCATTTCTCCCTCTTTTTTTTTTTTTTTTTATGGAGCCTCACTCTGTCACCCAGGCTGGAGTGCAGTGTTGTGATCTGAGCTCACTGCAACCTCTGCCTCTCGGGTTCAAGCGATTCTTGTGTCTCAGCCTCCTGAGTAGCTGGGACCACAGGTGCGTGCCGCCACACTTGGCTAATTTTTGTGCCTCAGGCTGCTGAGTAGCTGGAATTACAGGCATGTGCCATCAAGCCTGGCTAATTTTTGTATTTTTAGCAGAGATAGGGTTTCACCATGTTGTCCAGGCTGGTCTTGAACTCCTGACCGCAAGCGATCTACCTGCCTCGGCCTCCAAAAGTGCTGGCATGAGCCACCGTGCCCTGCCAGATTTTCTTTTTTTCTGAGACACAGTCTCACTCTGTTGCCCAGGCTAGAGTGCTCACTGCTGCCTCGACCACCTGAGCTCAAGCAATCCTCCTACCTCAGCTTCCCCAGTAGCTGAAACTACAAACATGTGCCTTCCCACTAGGCTATTTTTTGTATTTTTGTAGGACGGGGGTCCCACTATTCTGCCCTGGCTGGTCTTGAAATCTTGGGCTAAAACCATCGACCCACCTCAGTCTCCCAAAGTGCTAGGATTACAGGCATGAGCCACCACACCTGGCCTACAATTTCAGATTTTGAAGTTTAGGTCACTAATGAATTTTTAGTTGATTTTTGTTTATGATGTAAGATAAAGGTCAAGTTTTATTATTTTCCATGTGGATATTGTTTTTCCAACACTATTTATTGAAGAGACTATTCTTCCACTATCATGTCTTCTTGGTGGCCTTGTTGAAAATTAGTTGATGGTATATGCTTGGATTTATTTCTTGTCTCTCTTTTCCATTCATTGTTCTATGTGTCTGTTTTTAAAGCATGTAGGGCTTTTGTTTGTTTGTATGTTTTGTTTTTGAGATGGAGTCTTGCTCTGTCACCCAGGCTGGAGTGCAGTTGTATGATCTCAGCTTACTGCAGCCTCTGCCTCCCGGGTTCAAGAGATTCTTGTGCCTCAGTCTCCTGAGTAGCTGGGACCACAGGTGCATACCACCACACCTGGCTAATTTTTGTATTTTTAGTAGAGACAGGGTTTCACTATGTTGGCTAGGCTGGTCTTGAACTCCTGGCCTCAAGTGATCCACCTGCCTCAGCCTCCCAAGGTGCTAGGATTACAGGCATGAACCACTGCACCTGACCCATGTATAGGCTTTTGAATGTGACTTCCTTTACTTAGAATACTGCTTTTGCAATTGGTCCATGTTATTGAGTCTATTGGTAGTTTGTTACTTTATATTGCTGGGTAGCATTTTATTGTATGGCTGTAGTATGGATCATTTACCCATTTATCTGTTGAGGGACACTTGAATCGTTTCAACGTAGGCAATTATAGATAAAGCCAGTATAAACATACACATAGAGGATTTTTTGAGCAAACACTGATTTTCATTTCTTTTGGGCAAACACCCAGGAGTGGGATTGCCAGTTTTTATGGTGGGTATATGTTTAGCTTTATAAGAAATTGCCAAACTGTTTGCCAAAGTCGCTAAACTATTTTGCATTTTCTGTTTTTTTAAATTTTACTTTAAGTTCTGGGATACATGTGCGGAATGTGCAGGTTTGTTACATAGGTATACATGTGCCATGGTGGTTTGCTGCACCTATCAACCCGTCATCTAGGTTTTAAGACCTGTATGAATTAGGTATTTGTCCTAATGCTCTCCCTACCATTTCCTCCTACCACTCAACAGGCCCAGGTGTGTGATGTTCCCTTCCTGGTGTCCATGTGTTCTCATTGGTCAACTCCTACTTATGAGTGAGAACATACAGTGTTTGGTTTTCTGTTCCTGTGTTAGTTTGCTAAGAGTGATGGTTTCCAGCTTCATCCATGTCCCTGCAAAGGACATGAGCTCATTCTTTTTTTGTGGCTGCATAGTATTCCATGGTGTACATTTTCTTTATCCAGTCTATCACTGATGGGCATTTGGGTTGGTTCCAAGTCTTTGCTATTGCAAATAGTGCTGCAGTAAACACATTTGCATGTGTCTTTATAGTAGAATGATTTATAATCCTTTGGGCATATACTCAGTAATAACGTTGCTGGGTCAAATGGTGTTTCTAGTTCTAGATCCTTGAGGAATCGCCACACTGTCTTTCACAACCATTTCTCACTTCTACCAGCCATGTATGAGAGTTCTAATTGCCTTCTATTTTGCTCTCATTTAATACTCAAATATGTTTTTTAATCTAAAGTGCCTTTCTATGGTTTATTTATTTGTGTCAGAATCTACAAAATAACCACATGTGGTATTTAGTTAATATGTCAGTTAAGTCTCTTTTAATCAATAATAATTTTCCTTCCTCTTCCACTCTTTAATGTCATGCACTTATAAGGAACCAAGTCAATTATTCTAAATTTTCCACATTTTGGACTAGGTTGATTGCATTCTTGTTTCCTTTGTCCTCTCTATTTATCAGGATCCAAAGTCTGAATGTGAAACTTGACTAGGCCCAAGTTTAATTTATTTTTTGGCAAGAGTAATTCATAGGTGGTATGATATATTACTGGTTGATTACATCAGAAATACCTACTATCTGGTTGGTAAAAGTCTGACTCATCTATCATGAAGTTTACAATCAAATGTTCATTGAATTATTTTTATGAGTCATTGCTGATTATTGCCTAGTTCTGTTATTCCATTAGGAGATGCAAAATGATTTTATATATATATCTTCTGCATCTATGAAATGGAATTCTTGTATAAAGAACTATCCCTCCTCACCTATTTATTTATCATGAAATATAGTTTGGGCAGAGCTGGGAGTGGTGGCATGCACCTGTAGTAGCAGCTACTCCAGAGGCTAAGGTGGGAGGATTCCCTGAGCCCAGGAAGTCGAGGCTGGTGTGAACTATGGTTGCACCACTGCACTCCAGCCAGGGTGACAGAGAGACCCTGTCTCATAAACAACAACAACAAATACACCATTTGAACAGAGAAGACAGGATAAATGCTTTGTTATTTCTTTTTTGTTATTTACTAGTGTCTAGTAGGATGAGTTGCTGCCATAGCAAATTCAAAAGAGGACCAAAGAGATTTTTTTCAGTATTATTGTAAATTCATGATTTTTTATATTTTAATTCTAATTTTTGAAGGAAGCTCAAAATCTTTTCCACAGGGCACATTCAAATCAGATGGTATGGCTGGACCCTTGTTTGAAGTCCTCTAGGCATTTCCCAACAGTTTAGGTGACATTGTCAGCCAAGGCTCACTGTGGAACATGCCGTGTCCCTCTCTACCCAGGCTTGTCTGAGTCTCATCTCTGGACCAGCTGAGAGACCTTGACAAAGATGCCTTTTCCTTTCCCCAAGCCATAATACAGGATGTCAGTATGATTTTTCATTTACTCAGCTCAGCTAGTTTGAGTTGAGTAAATGAAACCAAAACAGAGAATTTTTGTCTGTAACCGGGAGCTCCCAAGGGTAGATCAAGATTTTGGTTTTTGTTGTATTGAGTTCAAGTGATGTAATCAGAATTCCATCTCTCTCTCAATTCCTGGCTGTTGAGAATTTGTGTTGGTGTCATTCTAGGGCAAGCTCTGTTTGCAAAGGGGCCCCAGAGGTTCTTATACAGCCTGTGGGGTCATTGTTAGGCTCTTTTATATTCAACTACTTGTTATGGGTAAAAAGCATACTCATCAATACATGGAGGTTATTGGCTGCACAGTGAATTATAATAATGCAATTTTAAAGTTTCATAATCATTAGTGCTAAGCTTTACCAAGTGAGTTGTGACTCAGATGCTCAGCAGTACCACAGTCTCTAATAGGTTCTTACCCACAGGTGCCTTGTCTCTGCCTGAGAATTCATCTGTTGTAGGTGTGTGCTTGGATGGTGTCAGGAGCTGGCTAGAAGTGGCTGGGAGATGGTATCCCAGGGGCAGCCCTCAATTAGTAACAAGCAGGAGTTCAAGGATAAATTCCCCAGTTCCTCATTTCTCAGCAAGACATCAACTTACAGAGTTTCCCAGAAGTCTCCAGGAGTGCTGAGACAAACATTGTCATGGAGACCCTAACCCAGTGGCACTAGAGGAATTAAAGACACACACACAGAAATACAGAGTGTGGAGGGGGAAATCAGGGGTCTCACAGTCTTCAGAGCTGAGAGCCACAAATGGAGATTTACCCACATATTTATTGACAGCAAGCCAGTGATAAGCATTGTTTCTATAGATTCTAGATTAACTAAAAGTATTCCTTACTGGAAATAAAGGGATGGGCTGAAATAAAGGGATGGGTCTGGCTAGTTATCTGTAGCAGGAGCATGTCCTTAAGGCACAGATCGCTCATGCTATTGTTTGTGGTTTAAGAACACCTTTAGCGGTTTTCTGCCCTGGGTGGGCCAGGTGTTCCTTGCCCTCATTCCAGTAAACCCACAACCTTCAGCGTGGGCATCATGGCCATCACGAACATGTCACAGTGCTGCAGAGATTTTGTTTATGGCCAGTTTTGTGGCCAGTTTACGGTCAGATTTGGGGGCCTATCCCCAGCATGTCCCCGTTATTTGTTTTGGAAAGCGGTGAAAGCAAAGGCAGCTTTGTCATGGTGAGCTACTTCTCGCGGGACTCGGGATCTGCATCTGCAGACTATACAAAGACAAACAACACAGATTAATAACACAATCGTCATTAAAATCACAGAGCTTCCAAGTGTTTTTATCCATTTTAATGGGTTACTAGCTGCTAATCTGTCTGCAGCTCCTTCAAGCACTCCAGTTTCTGGCATTAAGGTCAGGTGTGCCTGGGATGTGTTAAATATTTGTTCTTTTAATTTTGCAACATCCAAAGACAAGTTTGCAGAGTGTCCTTCTAGATTTTTTTTAATTCTTTCCCAAATTTTGATCTTATTAAGAGCCATTAATAGTTTCCACAAATCCTTATGTTTAGCTCCTACAGCAGGCCATATCATTTGAGGTTGAGGTGCCACTATACCGCCATATTTCCAGATAACAGGAAGTCTTGCCATACTTCTTATCATTTCTACTATCTGACCGTTTTATTCAGACCAGCTGAACACAGTGTGGCTGTGGCACACACAATGAGAGGTGCAATTCAAGCTAAACATTCCCTTAGGAGACCAATCAATAATGATTCCATAGGAATAATTGTTCAGCACCTCTGCCTGTTCTGCAATGCAGTCTTGCCAAACTAGTACGTTCATGTTTTCTGGCCAGGTTCAATTTTGTTTACAAATAGGTTTTTGAGGGCGGTATGCCTCAATTATAGGAGCTGATTCATGATGGTGAATACTGAGATTAGAAAGCGTGTGTAACTGTGTCATAGAGTGATTACATCCAGACATTATTGCCAGCCAAGATTGATAAATATGCCCAATAAGTATAATTGTTCTGTGTCAGCCCATACTCATGGCAGTGGTGATTCCCGCTATCATAGCTACCATTAAATTACTCATTGTGTCTGGTTGTCCTGCTTTCCTCAGGTTTTCTTCCGCCATCTGCAACAGCTTCTTGATCTGTCCCCAAGTAGGTGGCTGTGTTCGATGGGTGTTGCTCGTGACAATTGGGCTCCTCCTCAGCATCATCTCGACATGGATGCAACGTGGGCGGTCCTCGGGATCCTCCTTGAATCTCTTCCTTAGCATCTGGTTCATGATAAGGTTTCAGGTATCTTGATGGTATCCAAACTGGCTGTTGATTTGGTCCTAGAGAAACACAAGCATAACCTCTACCCCAAGTTGTTATTTTACCTATTTCCCAAATTTTGGTATTGGATCTCTCCACCAAACCAGTTGTTCTGCTTCAGTCTTTGCAGCTGGTTTCTGTAGATGCTGTTCAGCTGCTGATAACATCTGGCCTTTAGGCAGGCTCAAAAAATTTAAAGTTAATAATGCTAGATTCAGTTGCATCTGGGGTGTCCCACAGTCCCTGTTTTACCCCTCTGCTTTTGCAACTGCTGTTTCAGGGAGAGATTCACTCTTTTCACTGTGGCTTGTCCTTGAGAATTATACACGATGCCAGTAATGTGTTTAATATTCAATCTAGAGAAAAATGTAGCTAGAGCTTGGATACTATAGCCTGGGGCATTATCTATTTTAATAGAAGCTGGAATGTCCATCACTGCAAAACACTGCAAAAGGTGACATTTAACACAGGCAGAAGACTCTCCTGATTGGCATGTAGCCCAGACAAAGTGAGAAAAGGTGTCCACACATACATGTACATAAGCTAGTCTCCCAAACGAGGGAACATGTGTGACATCCATTTGCCAAAGAGAATTAGGTTGCAATCCTCGAGGATTAACTCGTCTTGTAAAAGATGAGGAATGTACCATTTGTCAAGTTGGGCATCACTGGATAATAGCTTTATCTTCCTTCCAGGTAATGCTCTATCTGCTTTTGAGACCAGCAGCATTAACATGGGTTAAATTGTGAAAGTGTCTAGCATTAGTTATTGCATTAGCAACTAGGTGATCAGCCATTTGATTCCCTTCAGTTAAGGGTCTTGAAAGAGGTGTATGAGCCCTAATGTGAGTGATGTAAAAAGAGTGCATTCTACTCCTAACTGCTGTTTGCAATTGGGTAAATAAAGTCATCAGTTGTTCATCTGTATGAAATCGTAACTGAGCATATTCAATTAATTGTGTGGAATGAACCACGTATGAAGAATCAGAAATCACATTAACAGGCATGTTAAAAGCAATCAATATCTCAATTATAGTTACAAACTCTGCTTTCTGAGCTGAAGTATAGGGCGTCTGAAAAACTTTACCTTTCGAACCAGAATAAGAAGCTTTACCATTACTAGACCTGTCTGTAAAAACATTCTCAGCACCTTCAATTGGTTTAAATTTAGTTATTCTAGGAAGGATCCAATTAGTTAATTTCAAAAATTGAAACGGTTTCATTTTAGGAAAATGATTATCGAGAATGCCCACAAAGTCAGCTAAATGGATTTGCCAAGTAAGACTGTTTATAAAAGCTTGCTGTATTTGTGCCTTTGTGAGAGGGACAATAATTTTTCCAGGATGATATCCATGTAATTTAACAATCCAAGTTCTCCCATTAACTATCATAGTAGTGATTTGATCCAAATAAGGAGTTAGAGTCCGTGAATTAGGACGTGGAAGAAAAAGCTACTCTACAAGATCTTGCTCTTGAACAATTACACCAGTAGGTGAATGCTGAGTTGGAAAATTAGCAAATCTAGAGTCTTCTCTGGATCTATTTTATCTATTTGAGCTTTATGGACTTGCTTTTCAATTAGCTGCAGCTCTGCCTCAGCTTCTTTTGTTAATTGCCAAGGGCTAGTGAGACTAGGATCTCCTCTAAGAATAGAAAATAGATTGTTCATGGCATAGGTAGGAATGCCTAGAGCAGGTTGTATCCAATTAATGTCCCCTAGTAAATTTTGAAAGACATTTAATGTTTTCAATTGAGCCCTACGTATGGTTACCTTCTGTGGCACAATGGTAGTGTCATTTACTAAGGTCCCCAAGTAGGAGTAAGGAGTAGTAGTCTGAATTTTGTCAGGAGCTATAATTAAACCATCATGAGAAATCAAATTTTGCAAGTGATCATAACATTGGAGTAATATTTCTCAAGTGGGAGCAGCACAAAGTATATCATCCATATAATTAATAATGTAACACTGTGAAAATTTTTTATGAGTAGGTTCAATTGCTTGACCTTCATAAGTCTGGCAGATTGTCGAATTGTTTAACATGCCTTGTGGCAACACTTTTAAATGAAAACGCTTAGCAGGCTGCAGGTTGTTTACTGCAGGTATTGCAAATGCAAACCATTCACAGTTTTGTTCAGCTAAGGGGATAGTAAAGAAACAGTCTTTTAAATCTATAACTACAAAAGATCAATTTTTTGGAATCATAGCAGGAGAAGGCAATCCTGGCTATAATGTCCCCATAGGTTGTATAACTGAATTAATGGCTCTAAGATCTGTCACCATTCTCCATTTACCTGATTTTTTCTTAATTATGAAAACTGGGGAATTCCAAGGGGAAAATGTTGGAGGTATGTGTCCATTTTCTAATTGTTCATTAACGAAGTCTTCTAAAACCTCCAGTTTCTCTTTACTTAGCTGCCATTGTTCTATCTGAATTGGTTTATCTGTTAACCATTTTAAAGATATAGGTTCTGGAGGCTTAACAATGGCCATCATCAAAAATGATATCCTAAACCTTGGGGGGAACTTTGTCTTTCTGCTTGAAGCGGTTTCTTCAAACCTTGCAAATTTTTTCCTAGTCCCATACCAGGGATACACTCCATTTCATGCATCATATGTTGACTTTGAGGGCTATATAATTGCTCTGGAATTAGAATTTGTGCTCCCCATTGTTGTAATAAATCTCTTCCCCATAAATTTATAGGTACAGAAGTTATAATTGGTTGACTAGTCCCAGGTTGTCCATCGGGCCCTTCACAATGCAAAATATGACGACTTTGGTATACTTCAGGGGCTTTACCAACTCCAACTATGTTAAATTGAACAGGCTGAATTGGCCATGCTGACGGCCAGTGCTGTAGAGAAATGATTGAAATGTCAGCTCCTGTATCTACCAAACCTTTAAATTTCTTTCCCTGAGTAGTTATTTCACAGGTAGGACGTTTATCAGTGATTCGATTCACCCAATAAGCTGCTTTGCCTTGTTTATTTGTGCTTCAAAATCCTTTCACTTTTCCCGTTTCCACATATGGCACAATGAGGAGCTGTGCTATGCGCTCTCCTGGCTCTGCTTTCCAAGGAACAGAAGTAGATATAACAATTTGAATTTCCCCATTGTAATCTGAACCAATGACTCCTGTGTGTACTTGCACCCCTTTTAAATTTAAACTAGACCTTCCTAGAAGTAATCCTGTTGTCCCCACTGACAAGGGTCCACAGACCCTTGTTGGGACCTTTTGCAGGGGTTCCCCACACAGAGGCTCACAGCTTTTGTGCAGCATAAATCTATTGCGGCACTACCAGCTGCAGCAGGGACAGACATCGCACAGGGGTGAGGGAATGGCCTGAGCCAGAAATGTACTGGTATGGAATGAGGCCCGGGACAGGCCCCTCATGGCTTTTCCCGAAATCGGGTTTCCATCTTTATCAAACTTAGAGTGACACTGATTGACCCAATGTTTTTCTTTTTTTACATTTTGGACATATTTCAGGCTCAGTAGTTTTCTTTTTTCCCCTATCTGGTGGCCTGACTCACTGATTTTTTTCTACATTCTTTTTTAATATGACCTTGCTTCCCGCAGTTAAAGCAAGCTTCAGGAAATGGAGTATTTCCTTTACCCACTCTCAGTCCTGCCATTGCCTGGGCTAGCAGAGTAGCCTTATGCAGATTGCCTCCGATATCGTCATAGTCCTTGATATAATCAGCTAAATGTGCTTTCCCTCTAATAGGTTGCAGAGCAGCCTGGAAATCGGGATTAGCATTGTGGAAAGCTACACTATATCCTGAGCAGCCTAATCTGCAATCACCTTTTTTAAGAGACTCCTGTAACTGAGCTATAAAATCTGCATACGGTTCTTTTGGTCTCTGTTTGACAGCACTAAAGGAAGGGTATTGTTCTCCACCTGAAGTGATTTTTTCCCCAAGCTCTAATGCACACTCCTCTAAGCTACTCTATGGCATCCTGCTGCATGACCACTTGTGCATCTGAACCAGTCCAAGTGCCGACCCCCAAAAGTTGATGTGCCGTTATATTAATTTGTTGTTGGGCCTGGGCATTGTGAGCAGCCTGAATGGAAGCTTCATCTGCCCACCAAGTTTTAAATTGTAAGAACAGAGCAGGAGTTAGACAAACTTGAGTAAGAGGGTCCCAGTCAGTAGGAATCATCCGACTGGAGACAGCAACATTTTTTAACAGTCCCATTACAAAAGGAGAACCTGGTCCATACTGGTTAATAGCTTGTTTAAATTCTTTGAGTAATTTAAAAGGAAAAGGCTCAAATGTAGCTATAATATTTCCCTGTTGATCTGGGAGGTGTGTTCTAACAGGGAACTGCCAAGCCTCTAAATCACACTCTTTTCTAGTTTGCTGAATTCTTGCCTGAATAGAACTAAGAGCAGTCGCTTGAGGCGCTGCTCGAACAGTCACTGGGGCAACTACTTTTCGCCCAGTGTCCTCCGGAAAAGAAAGATCTGGGGGGTCAGGCCACATTTTTTCTTCAAAATAAGGAGGGGGTGCAGAATGGTAGGGATGAACCTCTTCCTCCTTTGCCGCTTTAACTTTAGCTGGCAAACAAACCTGCTCTGTTACCTCTTCTGTTACTTCATTTTACTCTCCTTCCTCCTCATCATCAGTGTGAAAAGGTTCCAAGGTAGAATGAACCAGAGCCCACACTTGTCCCATTGTTACTCTGATGCTTCCGAGCTCCCATTCTTACTCACCACGGGGATAGCTTAAGAGTACTTGGGGCCGGGCGCGGTGGCTCAAGCCTGTAATCCCAGCACTTTGGGAGGCCGAGACGGGCGGATCATGAGGTCAGGAGATCCAGACCATCTTGGCTAACACAGTGAAACCCCGTCTCTACTAAAAAATACAAAAAACTAGCTGGGCGAGGTGGCGGGCGCCTGTAGTCCCAGCTACTCGGGAGGCTGAGGCAGGAGAATGGCGCAAACCCGGGAGGCAGAGCTTGCAGTGAGCTGAGATCCGGCCACTGCACTCTAGCCCGGGCGACAGCGCGAGACTCCGTCTCAAAAAACAAACAAACAAACAAACAAAACAGTACTTGGATGTCCTCCAGCTTAGTTCCACGTTCTCCCACCGTCACCCCGTGACCCTTTGGCCTGGGTTCAAGCCTCCACATTGGGCACCGCTTGCTGAGACCAGCTTGGCCATGAAGACCCTAACCCAGCGGCGTTAGAGGAATTAAAGATACACACACAGAAATACAGAGTGTGGAGGGGGAAATCAGGGATCTCACAGCCTTCAGAGCTGAGAGCCCCACACAGAGATTTACCCACGTATTTATTGACAGCAATCCAGTGATAAGCATTGTTTCTACAGATTCTAGATTAACTAAAAGTATTCCTTACTGGAAATAAAGGGATGGGCTGAAATAGAGGGATGGGTCTGGCTAGTTATCTGCAGCAGGAGCGTGTCCATAAGGCACAGATTGCTCATGATATTGTTTGTGGTTCAGGAATGCCTTTAACGGTTTTCCACCCTGGGTGGGCCAGGTGTTCCCTGCTCTCATTCCGGTAAATCCACAACCTTCAGTGTGGGCGTCATGGCCATCACAAACATGTCACAGTATTGCAGAGATTTTGTTTATGGCCAGTTTTGGGACCAGTTTATGGCCAGATTTGGGGGCCTATCCCTAGCACAGGAGGATTGAGTCCCAGCTGCCCACACTGGTCACCTATTCATTAATTGGCTTCTTTTCTTCTCTGTCTCATTCCCCAGCTCTACTAGTGGTACTTTCAGGGGTCACCTCCCAAATGGATTAAATGCCCTCAAATCTTTATCCCCCCGCTCAGGAGGAATTCTGTCTAAGACAAACCACAAGTTTAATATATGAAATGTTTCTTTTTTTTTCAGTGTAACAAACAAGACACGCACAAATCGGAAATATTACCACTTCTAATACTGGTACTCAAACATAGACTTATTACTGTTACATGATTTTTATTTCTTTCTGGTAAATAACTTTACCTGCCTAGACTCAGGAGTCGGATTGAAATGTCAGACTTACTGCAGGTTAGGTGAAGACGGGATGATGGCTGACAATTGAGGACTGGGGACATGGGACCTGGAAAACTTTCAAAAGCCTCTTCCCAGTTAGACAGCCCCCTTTTAGTGTTACATTTGGCTCTTCACAGGAAGAGATGTCTCAATGATCGGCTCCAACCAAATCAAATAAATGTTGATGATTTTATAATCCAGTACTAAAAACAGCACACACCAACCACGTGCTGTTTAGATTATTTTATTGATATAAATATATGGATAAGTAAGTGCATGTTTGTATATGTGACATATATCATATATACATATATAATAATATTTATTATATAATCTGTTTATATATGTTTTTATATTACATATAGTTTTTTTCTCTTGCTAGGATGTTTTATATATTTAATCTATATTTATTTTTATCATTTAAAATTTTTTTTGTTAAGACAGAGTCCTGCTTTGTCACCCAGGTTGGAGTGCAGTGGCATGATCTTGGCTTACTACAGACTCGACCTCCCTGGGCTCAGGTGATCCTCCCAACTCAGCCTCCCGAGTAACTGGGATCACAGGCATGTGACACCACACCTGGCTAGTTTTTGTATTTTTAGTAGAGACAGAGTTTCGCCATGTTGCCCAGGCTGATCTTGAACTCCTGAGCTCAAGCAATCGCCCACCTTGGCCTCTCAAAGTGCTGGGATTACAGGTGTGAGCCACGGTGCCCAGCCCAATGTATATTTATAACATTCCCCACAATCATCTTGGGTTGGCACCAAGGCCTTTAAAAATATAGAAATTTAAAATGAAAAGAAGGCTAGAAAACTATAAAAAACTCAACACCCTTTAAAAAAATTTTTTTTAACTGTCACAGAATGCAAATAATATAAAGTTCACCATCTTAACCATTTTAAGCATACAGTGCAGTGGTGTTAAGTATATTCACATTGTTGTGCAGCTGATCTTCAGAATATTTTTATCTGGCCAGGAGCGCTGACTCATACCTGTAATCCCAGCACTTTGGGAAGCTGAGGCGGGTAAATCACCTGACATCAGGAATTTGAGACTAGCCTGGACAACATGGTGAAACCCTATCTCTACTAAAAATACAAAAATTAGTTGAGCACGGTGGCGGGCGCCTCTAGTCCTACCTATTCAGGAGGCTGAGGCAGGAAAATTGCTTGAACCCAGGAGGTGGAGGTTGCAGTGAGCCGAGATCACACCACTGCACTCCAGCCTGGGTGATAGAGTGAGACTCCATCTCAAAAAAAGAAAAAAAAAGAAAATCTTCCTCTTGCAAACCTGAAACTCTATACCCGTTAATCAATGGCCACCACCATTCCACTTTCTGTTTCTATGAATTTGACTATTTCAGATACCTCATATGAATCATACAGTATTTGTCCTTTTGTGATTGGCTTATTTCACTCAGCATAATATTCTCAAGGTTCATCTGTGTTAGAGCATGTGTCAGAAATTCCTTCCTGGCCAGGTGCAGTGGCTCACGCCTGTAATCCCAGCACTTTGGGAGGTCAAGGCAGGCGGATCACTTAAGGTCAGGAGCTTGAGACCAGCCTGGCCAACGCGGTGAAATGCCGTCTCTACTAAAAAGAAAAAAATTAGCTAGGTGTGGTGATGGGTGCCTGTAGTCCCAGCTACTTGGGAGGCTGATGCAAGAGAATTGCTTGAACCTGGGAGGTGGAGGTTGCAATGAGCGGAGATTGCACCACTGCACTCCAGCCTGGGTGACAGAGCAAGACTCTGTATCAAAAAAAAAAAAAAAGAGAGAGAGAGAAATCCCTGTCTTTTTAACACTGAATCATATTACTCTTTTTTTTTAAAGACTCTTAAAATGTTTATTCTTGTCAGAATAGCTGATGATTTTCTGTTATGTATTTTGGTTTATTATTATAGTAAGCCTTCCCTCCCTTGAAAAATCCATTCAAAATATGCCAATCCTTGAGGTAAAGAAGTTTAACCAAAATACCATCCTGATTTTTTTTTCCCCCAAGACAGAGTCTTGCTCTGTCTCCCAGGCTGGAGAGAAATGACGCAATCTTGGCTCACTGCAACCTCCACCTCCCAGGTTCAAGCAATTCTCCTACCTCTGCCTCCCCAATAGGGATTACAGGTGTGTACCACCACATTCGGTTAATTTTTGTATTTTTTAGTAGAGACGGGGTTTCACCATGTTGGTCAGGCTGGTCTCGAACTCCTGACCTCATGATCCACCTGCCTCGGGCTCCCAAAGTGCTGAGATTACAGACATGAGCCACTGCGCCCAGCACTCATTTTTTTTTAAAGAAAAAAATTATAAAATTCCTTTAGCTTGATAAATAGAAATCATCTCTTCTTGTTCTACTCTGGTGAACATAAATGTATTTTATACAGTAAAGAATCCAGTCATTTATTGGTAAACCAAAGGTAAGAACCCTTCATTTACCTGTTCTACTCCAACACAGTACAACACTGCCATGTTCATATGTACTTAAAAAATAATTACCAACCCTCTTCTGGCAGACAAAGTTTTGGAATAGCAAGAGCATTGCTTAATGTTCGAACTGCATCTGTCTCCTGTTTCTTTTACAGGAGAGATCCATGGGCGTTGTTAACCATGCCCAAAGCCAGCTTCTTCTCATTGTTTCTTCAGCCTGTTCTGACACCTTTTGCCTGAAGCAACTGGACAATATCTGCATAACCCTTCCAGGCAGCAGCATGCAAAGCTGTGTCTCCCAACTTGTTCTGTTGGCTCATTTAAATCCTCGGTTGAGTGAATAGCATTTCCACTAGATCTCTGAAATCCCACGACAAACCTAGTCTAAGGCAGTGCTTCCAGCCTCGTCTAAGCCATTAACACCCACTCGGTTGTCCAAACACTCTCGCAACCAACTCAAGTTGCCTCTTTTTGCTCCTTCAGACATAGATTGTCAATGGATTCTGCCTGCTCAGCCACATAGTTGCTTGGAGTTAGTCCAGTCCTGCCTTTGGAGGTGCCTTTCCACCAATTGACGTCATTCATATCAGTAATGTAGATGATATCACCTGCCTCAAAGCATAGTTCATCTGGAGTTCTGGGTTCGAATGTATAGAGGGCTCTGAAGACTTTATCTTACCCTGCTTTGACTGGTTTGGGTAGCAGCTTCGACATCTCACTTCCTTGAGCTAGTGAGCTGCAAATTCTAAAGATGACGCTGAAAAGCCCCGCTTGCCTGCTACCTGGCTCTCCAAACACCTCAAGGTTACTTTTTGTCTGGTTTACAGTTATTTGCCTTCAAGGACTGGCGCCCACCCTTGGCTCTCAATGATATTTCATTGTATGGATATACCACATCTTGTTTATCCGCTTACCCACTGGGGAACACTTGGCTTCCTTCCGCCTTTTGGCTATTGCAAACAATGCTGCTATGAATATAAATGTATCAATACCTCTTCAAGTCCTGCTTTCAGTTCTTTTGGGCATATATCTAGAGTGGAACTGCTGGATTCAACACCCTTCATTTTTAATTTTTACAAGCCTCTTCCCTCTGAGACCACCAGCTGGAGTTTACCACAGAGAAAACAAGAAAGAATGAGCTGAGCTGACCTCTGTTCTGGGGTTTCTGTTAAGGCCAGTTCTAAATGAATTTTGAGACCCTCTTGTGGGATTACCCAAGAACACTTTTTGCCATAACTTGTTCTCAGATTACAGAGTCTTCTCTTCCTCAGCTGCCCCCAATTTACCACCGTATTTCCTCTGTTCTCATAGTCAGCCACTAAGGCTGCTGGTCCTTCACGGGATCTTCATGGACATCTGGATAAAGTTCAAACTCTTTAGCAAGGCAAACAGAAACACCGTATTTGTAATCCGGTTCTTGCCTACCTCTTTAGACTTATGCCTGAGTGTTCCTACAGATGCATGGCATTTTGAAATGGAATGGGGTGTCAGGAATGAGTGATAAGGCTCAGGAATGGGAAGACAGTCAGCAATGCGTGTATATGTACATGTATACAATTATAAAACACTTGTGCGTGTGTGTCTGTGTGTGTATGTGTATGGGTATATAGATAGATAAATTAATTTTTTTTTTTTTGCCACCATGCCCGGCTAATTTTTTTTTTATCATTTTTATTTTTAGTAAAGATGGGGTCTCACTATGTTGCCCAGGTTTGTCTCTGACTCCTGGGTTCAAGTGATCCTCCTGCCTCAGCCTCTTAAAGGCCTGGGATTACAGGTGTGAGCTGCCATGGCTAGCTGAGAAATAGACTAATTTTATATAGATGGAGTCATTTTCTATATGTGTATCTATTTAAATTTATTTGTTTGTTTGTTTTTTTTTTTTGAGACAGAGTCTCACTCTGTGGCCCAGGCTGGAGTGCAGTGGCATGATCTTGGCTCACTGCAACCTTTGCCTCCTAGGTTCAAGCGGTTTTCCTGCCTCAGCCTCCTGAGTAGCTGGGATTACAGGCACGCGCCACCACGCCTGGCTAAGTTTTTATCTTTTCAATTGAGGTGGAGTTTCACTATGTTGGCCAGTCTGGTCTCAAACTCCTGACCTCAAGTAATTCACCTGCCTCGGCCTCCCAAAGTGTTAGGATTACAGGCATGAGTCACCGGACCTGGCTTCATTCTCTGTATAATTTTAAAACTCTGTATAATTTTAATATAAAATATTTCAAGCATAATCAAAGATAAAGAAATAGCTAAATAAATCCCCATTTATTCATCATCCATCTTACCAACTCACAGCCATCTTACTTTATTGATACTTCCAACCTCTCCTCCTTCAATTATTTTGAAGCAAATCCCACATGTCATATTGTTTTTATACTTAATATCTTAGTATATATCTCTAAAAGATAAGAACTCATTTTTAAAATAAAGGCTTTAAGATCACTCTTGGTGTTGTACATCCTATGGAGGTTGGACAAATGTGTAACAACATGTATTCACCTTATAGTATCATAATCAGAAGTTTCGCTGCCTTAATAATCCTCTAGAATAGGGGTCCCCAGTCCCTGGGCCATGAACTGGTTCCTGTCCGTGGCCTGTTAGAAAATGGGCCACACAGCAGGAAGTGAGCAGAGGGTAAGTAAACAAAGCTTCATCTGTATTTTCAGCTGCTCGCCGTCACTCCCCTTACCACCTGACTCCGCCTCTTGTCAGGGCAGTAGCTGCATTAGATTTTTTTTTTTTTTTTTTTTTTTTTTTTTTGAGACAGATCTTGCTCTGTCGCCCAGGCTCTGGAGTGCAGTGGTGTGGTCTCGGCTCACTGCAATCCCCACCTCCCAGGTTCAAGCAATTCTCCTGCCTCAGCCCCCTGAGTCGCTGGGATTACAGGTGTGCACCACCATGCTCAGCTAATTTTTTTATGTTTAGTGGAGACAGGGTTTCACCATGTTGGCCAGGCTGGTCTGAAACTCCTGACCTCGGGTGATCTGCCCACCTCGACCTCCCAAAGTGCTGCGATTACACGCGTGAGCCACTGTGCCCAGCCTGCATTAGATTCTCATAGGAGCACGAACCAAATTGTGAACTGTGCATGCAAGGGTTATAGCCTGCATGCTCCTTATGAGAATCTAATGCCTGATGATCTGTCACTGTCTCCCATCACCCATAGATGGGACCATCTAGTTGCTGGAAAACAAGCTCAGGGCTCCCATTGGTTCTACAACATGGTGAGTTGTATAATTATTTCATTATATATTACAACATAATGATAATTGAAATAAAGTGCACAAGAAATGTAATGTGCTTGAATCATCCTGAAACCATATCCACCACCCCCACCACCCCGCTTTGTCCATTGAAAAATTGTTTTCTACAAAACCAGCTCCTGGTGCCAAAATGGTTGGCAACTGCTACTCTAGAACTCTTTTATTATTTATTTATTTATTTATCTTTAATTAACCCAAAAGCTAGATAGAACTCTTAAAACATAACCGCAGTGTCGTTATCATAATAATTCCCTAACAACATCAAGTATCTAACCAATCCTTAAATTTTCTTAAATGCAGCTGGGCACCATGGCTCACACCTGTAATCCCAGCACTTTAGGAGGCTGAGGTGGGAGGATTGCTTGAGCCCGGGAGGCCGTGCCTGCAGTGAGCTATGATTGCGCCACTGTGCTCCAGTTTGGGCAGCAGAGCAACACACTGTCTCAAGAAAAAAAATTTCTACATGCTTTTTTATTTTTTAACAACCTGTTTGAATCAAGATCCAAATAAAAGTCGGATGTTGTTTTTGGTTAATATATCTCTCAAGACACTTTTGATCTATAGATGCTTGCTATCTGTTTCTATAGCTCCATATTTATCTATAGCTAGATACAGAGATGTAGGCCTACATAGAAATACGATTCCATTGATTTGTATTTATTGTGTTATTTTCTTTTTGTCCATAGAGCTTTCCCCAGTCTGGACATTCCTGACTGAATCTCTGCACTGTCATTTTGCCCCCACGTGTTTTATGAATTGATAGTTAAGCCTAGTGGCTTGATCAGGTTCAAGTCCAATTTTTGTTTTTGTTTGCAAAACTACTTCACAGGTGGTGTCTGTTCTTCCATTAGAAGGTACATTACACCTGCTTGTGTATCTTTTGTGATGTTAATGGACACTGACCATCAGTGCCAAAACTCATTACTTCATAGGGTGCAAAATTGTGATATTCTAATTGCACCATTGCATCTTCATTAATTGTGTAGAGTACTTCTGTGAAGAGAAACTTCTGTTCATGTCCTTTTTTTTTTTTTTTTAGAGAGAGAGAGACTCTTACTTGGTCACCCAGGCTGGATTGCAGTGGTGCAATCATTGCTTACTGCAGCCTCGAATTCCTGGGCTCAAGCAATCCTCCCACCCCAGCCTCCCAAGTAGCTGGAACTGCAGGCATGTGCCACCACACCTCGCTAATTTTTGTATTTTTTGTACAGATAGTGATTTCATTGTGTAGCTCTGGCTTGTCATGAACACACACTCTTTTATTACCTTAAGGTATCATTCTTACATGAAAAGCAGGGTAAATGTTTATTTCTTTTCCTTTATTTTCCAATTTTCAAAATAATGAGTTGGTTTCCTAGCATCCCCTAAAAGGAATTAGTGAATTCTTGAGTGTCATTATGAACTCTTGAATTCAAATGTATTTAATGTATTTCAATGTGTTATCCTTATTTATGCTCAAATTCTCTCGTTTTTAGCCAGTGAGAGCCTATTCTATCAGCTTCCGAGTCCTTTGTCCAGACCTCAGGAGTTTTTAACAGCTTCCCAGCCTTTTGGTATAAAAATATGCCCCCTGCCCATCCATTTCCTTCCCCCAACCTGTAATCAGTCATTTAGCCAAGAAGCCTTGGTTCCTTTCAGTGTAAATTAGTATTTGGAGACCACAATCTGAGCATAATGGGAAATTTTTCAATACGAAACATTCAATATGTTTTATTTAATTAATTAAAGAAAAATAATTCCTTGTACAGGAGAAAAAGAAAGGGGAAGAAATTTAGTACAACTTTCTTTACCACAAAAGATAGCCGTTTCTTTAAAAAATCTACATAAAGACAATAAGGTCGTGAAAAATATTGACTTCTTAGAATCATGTTTGAAACAAACTTCAGGATGGGTATAGTAGCCCACACTGTAATCCCAGCATTGTGGGAGACCAAGGTGGGAGGATTACTTGAGGCCAGGGGTTGGAAACCAGGTGAGGCAACATAGAGACACTCCCATCTCTATAAAAATAAAAATTAAAATTAAAATTAAAAAAGTAGCCAGGGGTGGTGGCACATGCCTATAGTCACGGGGCTGGGGCCAAAGAATGGCTTAAGCCAGGTGGTTGAGGCTGCAGTGAGCCATGTTTGCACCACTGCACTCCAGCCTGGGCAACAGATCAAGACCCTGCTTCTAAAATATAAATAAATAAGTAAATAAATAGGACGAATTGCAATATTTGACAGTTTGAATCCCTGAAAAGATTAAGAAGTGAGTATTCTTTATTACTTCTCACTTTCCCTCCCCCCATCCTGACTTCTTAGTTATATTGTTTTATTTTGTCAACGTTCGTAACATGAATATTCTATTTTTGTAATCATGATTTTCATAGCTCTTTTTAAAGTTTTAAAATTTTTAAGTTTTTATTGATACATACAAATTGTATCTCTTTCTGATGTGCAACATGATGTTTTAAAATATGTATATATTGTGAAATGGCTAAATCAGGTTAATTATTAACATATGTGTTACCTCACATACTGATTTATTTGAAGTGAAAACACTTAAAATCTACTCTTAGCACAGTTCTTTAATCTTAATTTTCTATTTAAATGGGCACAGCACTGAGCATCAGTCCTTTTCTTTATACCTGAGTTCTTTGTTTTGATATATGTTTGTCAAGATTTAGCCATCAATTTTTCATGGCATATATTCACTCATTTAATTATTCAAAGTTTTCCTATACAAACTATGCTGCAGTGAACCTTGACAGTGTGTGTGTATTTTTTTGGTGGATATCTATGATTTAGATGTTGAGTCTAAAATGCAAAGTTGCTAGGTGAAACAAATGTATACATTTTTTATAAATTCTCCTAAATTGCCCTCCAAAAATTTCTTTTCTCTTTTTTGGAGACAGGGTCTCACTCTGTTGCCCAGGCTGGAGGGCAGTGGCAGGATCTCAGCTCACTGCAGCCTCGACCTCCCAGGCTCAAGTGATCCTCTCTCCTCAGCCTCCTGAGTAGCTGAGACTACAGGAACACACCACCATGCCCGGCTACTTTGTGTGTGTGTGTGTGTGTGTGTGTGTGTGTGTGTGTGTGTACTGTCTGTAGAGTTGGGGCTTTGCCATGTTGTCCAGGCTGGTCTTAAACTTCCGAGCTCAAACAATCCACCCCCTGTTCAGCCTCCCAGAGTGCTGGTATTATAGGCGTCAGCTACTGTGCCTGTCCTGCCCTGCACAAATTTCTACCACTTTGTCCTCTCATCTGCATTCATGAAGGTATGTCGCTCCATACCCCCATCAACTCTAGTTATCATCACTAGTTTAAGTTTGCCAATCTGAGTGGTAGTCTAATCCTAGTTGACAGCATGGTGTCTGGAGGAAGATTCCCTGGGTTCAAATCCCAGCTCTGTCACGTATTGGATATATCACCTTGTCTCCGGTTTTCTCACCAGTAGGTTAGGTATAATAGTAAAAGTCATATCATAGAGTTGCCGTATGGATTAAGTAAGTCCTTATGTTCAGTGTAGAGTGCTGAGAACATATTCAACATAGTAATATAAAGAATTTAAGTGTTTGCTGTTAATATTGTAGGGCCCCAAGTAGTATCACATCATGTAATGGATGTTTTGTCATTGTTAGTGGGGATGAGTGCAATGTTTAATAATCAGAAACAGAGATACTATCTTTGTGAAAGAATATCCAATCTTGAAAGAAAAAAGACAATGACTTGTGAAAATATGTATTGCAAAATTAAAAAGAAAATATAGAAACCTAGAAGTGGTAGCATTCTAACGGTTGATATCTTTGGGTGGTGATACGGTTTGGCTCTGTGTCCCCACCCAAATTTCATCTCACGTTGTAATCCCCAAAATCCCCAAGTGTTAAGGGCAGGATCTGGTGGATGATGTTTGGATCATGGAGGTGGTTTCCCCCACGCTGTTCTCCTGTTAGTGAGGGAGTTCTCAAGAGATCTGATGGTTTTATAAGGAGCTCTTCCCCTCTTTGCTTGTTTGCTTTCTCCTTCCTGCCACTTTGTGAAGAAGGTGCCTGCTTCCCTTTCGCCTTCTGCCATGATTGTAAATTTCCTGGGGGCTCCCCAACCATGCTGCACTGTTGAGTCAATTAAATCTCTTTCCTTTATAAATTACCCAGTTTCAGGCAGTTTCTTTCTTTCTTTCTTTCTTTTTCAGGCAGTGCTGGTGTCTCAGCCTCCTGAGTAACTGGGATTACAGCCACCATGCCTGGCTAATTTTTGTATTTTTAGTAGAGATGGGGTTTTGCCATGTTGGCCAGGCTGTTCTGGAACTCCTGGCCTCATGTGATCTGCCTACCTCGGCCTCCCAAAGTGCTGGGATTACAAGTGTGAGCTACGAGGCTCAGCCTCAGGCAGTTCTTTACAACAGTGTGATACAGGTGATGAGGTGTGATACAGGTGATGAGGGAAATGGTCTTTCTTCCTAATGCTAGAAGGGTGTATCTTAGCTTCGGACACCTAAAAGAAAGTTCAGAGTCAGCTAGTCTGCTTCCTTGCTTGGGGGCGAGGGCTGGGGAAAGAGGGGGTGACTGGTCAGCCTTGGGCATAGGAAGCTGTTTCAGCCTGTGGGTGGTTCCCCACAACTAAAGAGCCAGTTGTTTCTAGGTTATAATTTTCCAGGTGCAAGAAGTGGGGGTCAGGGCAGGAGAATTAGCCCGTGTGTCTCCGCCTGTTTTAGTGCCTGCATTGGGCAATGCTTCCTCCCTTAACGACCGTCCAAAACCCGGGGTCTGCACATGCACATGGGGGCGCCCCACTTGTGTCGAAAAGTATGCCTCTGGAAATATGCTCTATAAAAGTGAGCTAATTGAAACTTACACGTCTCTCCACTAGCCCAGAGAGTTGCTCTTATCTGTCCATAGGGAGCAGGTGGGTGGCAGAGGCCACCAGACACTCCCTTCCTAGAATGTTCCAGAAGCTCTTTCATGCAGCTGTAGAAATAAGTCGGGACATCCCTCATGCTTATTTTCATTTAGGTGCTGTCTTTAACTTTTTAAAAATTTTAGTCACAAGTCACTGAAAGTTTCAACAGGTGAGTGTGAGATCATGTTGCGTTCACCTAACAGAGCACCCGGCAATGAGTCTGAGCATGATAAATATGTGCCAAGTGTCACTGAATTGGAAGTGGGATTTAAAGAGACAATCAAACAGCAATTTCTGTTAACCCTCCAAGTTATCCAAATCGAAATCTTCCTTTATGATTCAAATTCTAGTTGTTAGTTGTTGCTCTTTTTTTTTTTTTTTTTTTTTTTTTTTGCTGTATGACTTCCAATAGGTGGCTTAACCTTTTGAATGCAGTTTATTTTTTATTGTTTATTTTTTGAGAGACAGGGTCTTCCTCTATCACCCAGGCTGGAATGCACTGATGTGATCACAGCTCACTACAGCCTCAACTTCCTGGGCTCAAGTAATCCTTCCTCCTCAGCCTCCCAAGCAGCTGGGACTATAGGTGTGTACCACCATGCCCAGCTAATTTTTAATTTTTTTTTGTAGAGATGGGAGTCTCACTTTGTTGCTGAGGTTGGTCTCAAATGCCTGGGTCCTAGCAATCCTCCCACCTTGGCTTCCCACAGTGCTGAGATTATCGGTATAAGCCACTGCACCCAGCCTGAATGCAGTTTCTTCTTGCAGAATGGATATAAGTGTGTTCACCTCATAGAGTTGCTGCAAGAATTAATTGAAAAAATAAATGTAAAGTTCCTGGTATGATTCTTGGCACACATCAGACACTGGAAAAATGATATTAACCACGAATGTGCCATGTAATTTACACACGTTATTTTAATTAATTCTTCCAACAGCCCTTTGTGGTAGCTATTTTACTCTTTAGCTCCATTACGAAAAAGAGAAAATAATGGCTCAAGTAGGGGAAACAACTTGTTCAAATCACCCAGTGAGCCAGGGAAAGCCAGGATGAGAAAATAGACCCTTATGCTTCTTAAAGTTTTAGCAAACGGTGCACCACTTCCTTTCCTATTCTCCACCGTAGGTACCTTCTTTGCCCAACATCTGTTCTTTGACCTCAGTAGGGATACTTGCTGGTCAATTAGAAACCAACCCCTTACTGAAACTTGCTTTTAAAAGCCCAACCTCCCTGCCCTGTCAGCAAGTGGTCCTCCTAAGTAGCAAGTGCTGTACAATGAACTCACACAAAAGTTTCTATATGATTTTTTTAACAAGGTGTGGAGTATACTGCTAGCCAAACTCTACAATTGGCTAGGGGTTGGTTACTGCCACATAAAACCAAGTTGTGACACTCTTACAGCTACTGGTATTTCCTTTCTTGAAGTTTTGTAGCTGGGAACTCACCAGTTGAGCAGAGAGGGAGGTTTCAGAGAGGGAGGCAGGGTAGTGACCAGTCCAGGGGCACTGAGCCAAATGGTCACAGCAAATCAGAGTGCCCTGGTTTTCCTGAGTTTTAAGACACTTCGTTCCCTGTTTATAGACTTGGCTATCAATTCCTCCCAATGAATAATCTGATTAGGTTGAACCACATGAAATTTTTGACATTTGAATGCTTTTAAGCTACAAAAGCAGCACGTTTATATATAGTTCAATCTAATACACACTAGGTTTGCTGATAGAAAAAAAGAGGGAGGGCTTCTTTCTCCAGACTACTTCTAATACCAGTTATCATGAGCTTATAAGCATGGCTGGTGCTGTGCTAAGTGTGCCACTTACATCAGCTTGTGTAGTGGGTGACATCATCATCTCAGTGATCCATAGGGATTATGCATTTTCAATAAGTCCACTTTTCTGAGGTTCAGAGAGTGAGCTTCTCACCTAAAGTCACAGAGCTGTCCGACCTTAAAGACATTGTTTACAAACACCAAGCTATATTCACTTTCCCCTCCACGTTGATCCTGTCTTTGTAGCAAATTTGACTTTGAATCTGTCAGGTTCACTACTCGTCTGTAAGCTTTTTGGGAGCATGGGTCATGTCTTACTTATCTATGAATTTCCGTGAAGCATCTAACACTTTAGTGAATGTTCAGTTGGTATCTGCGTGATAATTCCATGAGGGTGTACTGAGAGTATACAGGGTTCTCCAGAGAAACAGAACTAATATGATATAGACAGACATATAGCAGGGGATTTATCATGTGATTGTGGAGGCCGAGAAATCACACAACGTGCTGTCTGGAAGCTGGAGAACCAGGAAAGCTGGTTCTTCCTCTACCTTTCTGTTCTATTCACGCCCTCAACAGATTGGATGGTGCGTGACTGATGGTGAATCTTTTTTACTCAGTTCAGCAATTCAAATGACAGTCTTTTTCAAAAACACCCTCACAACCCATCCAGACATAATGTTTGAGCAGGTATCTGGGCA
Source organism: Theropithecus gelada (assembly GCF_003255815.1). NCBI lineage: Eukaryota > Metazoa > Chordata > Mammalia > Primates > Cercopithecidae > Theropithecus > Theropithecus gelada. The sequence goes on along the minus strand of NC_037679.1, from coordinate 73,664,028 downwards.
CCCCTCCACCCAGTCCAGTAGACAAATAAAATTAACCATCACAATTTGCATGTGTTCAAATATGGGAAGGAACTAGCTGTATCCGGGGCTCTAACATTTAAGCAAAGCTTTAAATTAGTCCCTGTCACTTGCCTGGTCTCTAAATACCTGGGTGGAAGTCTCTGCCACTTACTGGTAGGGGACAGTCTCTCAGAGTCACAGTTTCTCCATCTGAAGGAAAAAAGGCAAGGGGAGAGTCATTCTCACCTTGAGGAATGACTTGGAAGACGCAGATTAGAATAACTTATATTAAGTTAAATGAGGATGATGTAAGACATGGGACTCAACTCTGCAGGCAGGGCTTAGACACTGGACCGAGTTGACGACTAGCTGAAACAGGGATGGAGCGGAAGCAGCTTTCCATAAGACACACTGACCAGGGTGCCGTTTCAGTTTACCATTGCCATGGGAACATCCAGGAGTTACCATTCTTTCTATGCCAATGACTCCACACCCCAGACATGATTACCCTTTTTCTAGACATTTCTGCATAATCCACAGCTTAATCTGCATGTAATTAAAAGTAGGTATAAGTATGACTATAGAACTACTGAGTTGCTAGTCTCAGCACGCTGTCTATGGGGTGGCCCTGCTCTGCAGGAGGAGTGACAGAGCTGTAACCCAGCCTGGGCTATAACACTGCTGCTTCAGTAAAGCTCTTTTCTTCTACCGCTGGCTCGCCCTTGAATTCTTTCCTGGGCGAAGCAAAGAACACAGCAGGGCTGAGCTCCAATCTGGGGCTGGCCTGCCCTGCATCAAGGTTACCATATAAAATAGAGTGCTAAAATATATATTCTTAATTGTACTAGACTGAGTTTATTTATTGCTCTATCATTTAAAATTCCTGGCACAGAATATGTGGTCAAATATAAATGTGTTGAGAAATGATTTGATATTTTTGATAGGAAGTGTCTCTTTCACATCCAAAACATTCTTTCAAAACTACATTTTTTTGGTAAATTTATTTAACAAATTCATGTAATAAATATTTAGTGCCTACGATGTGACAAGCATATAAGCACTGAAAATAGGGCAATACATTTAAGACAACAGGTCGGGCACGGTGGCTCATGTCTGTAATTCCAGCACTTTGGGAGGTCAAGGCAGGTGGATCACCTGAGGTCAGGAGTTCTAGACCAACCTGACCAATATGGTGAAACTCTGTCTCTACTAAAAATACAAAAAATTAGCTGGGCATGGTCGTGGGCACCTGTAATCCCAGCTACTCAAGAGGCTGAGGCAGGAGAATCGCTTGAACCCAGGAGGCAGAGGTTACAGTGTGCCAAGATAATGCCATTGTATTTCAACCTGGGCAACAAGAGCAAAACTCTGTCTCTCTCTCTCTCTATATATATATATGTATATATACACACACATACACACACACACACACATATATTCTGCCTGTTACACAAACACACACACACATCGATATATATATATATCGATGTGTATGTGTGTGTATATATATGTACACACACAACAATTCCTGCCCTTGGGAGCCAATGGTGAAACCCATCCAAATTTAGGCAAATTGCAAACTCATAACAGTTGCAGTGAGCCGAGTGTACTCCGGCCTGGGCGATAGGCAAGACTCCATCTCAAAAAAATAAAAAATAAAAATAAAAGGGAGGCAGGCATCTCTAAACTCTTGAATACTTGTTAATTTCTTTCAAGTTTGCCTTTCAGGGCATTTGGAGGAAGGAAGAACAGAGAGGTGAAAGACAAAGAGGAAAGTCCAGAAGAGCTGGCACACATGGAGGAAGAGGGTGATAACTCAGAGGCACCGAAGGAAAGAAATTAGAGCAGAAATCTTACCTTGGGGAGAAATGATCTGTCTTCCTCACAACACTAGGCCTAACCCATAATTCGTGTTCTGACAAGCAGTCATAATGGCCACAAGAAATGTGTAGGCATGAGGTGTTATGAAGTGCATATTAATTGCGTTGACCTCTGGGACACCATTCCTTTTCTATCTGAGCATCTGATGTCCTGGTGTTTGCACAATCAAATGCTGAATCCTCATTCATAGACTTTGGAGAGCTTAAATGCTTGGGAGAGGAACTTGAGAAGAACCAAGGCACATAAACACTTAATAGTTTTATTTTTATTGCTTATAATTTGCTCTGCAGTCATCTCAAGTGATTAACAAGAAGCCCAGGCTTCATTTCCATGAAAAGAATATGTCTTTATATTTCCCTGTCCAAAATACACAGCAGGCTTTTCTCTTACTGGAAGGTCAAGAAATGAAATGTATTCCTGGCTTTTACAATTCAACATTTTGAGGCTGGGGGCAGTGGCTCACTCCTGTAATCCCAGCACTTTGGGAGGCTGAAGCGGGAGGATGGCTCGAGCCCAGGAGTTTGAGACCAGCCTGAGCAACGTTGTAAAACCCTCTCTACAAAAAAATACAAAAATTAACCAGGCGTGGGGGTGCATGCCCGTAGTCTCAGCTACTCGAGAAGCTGAGGTGGGAGGATCGCTTGCACCCGGAGGTTGAGGGTGTAGTGAGCCATAGTTGTGCTGCTGTACTACAGCCTGGCTGACAGAGTAAGACTCTGTCTCAAAAAAAAAAAAAGAAAAAAAATTTTTTAAGTGACTTTTTTTTTTTTTGGAACAGCGTTTGGGGAATCGAGGGAAAATGCCACCAGGCAATGATGGAATGAAAAGAGAAGGAAAATTGAACATAAGTTATACTAACAGAGATAACTAAAGATGTTCTTTTCTCCTAAGTTTAAAAGACTGGAAAGTCTTTAATTCTCCCCCAGGAGTAAATTCTCTCTCTCTCAATCCTGTTCTCTCTTGTTTCTGTCCAAGGTTAGATAAAATTATGCCTATGAGGGTCAGGGGATTTATTTCACTGTTAAATGGAAACAGCTATACAAATTTTAATGTAGCGATTATCTTTATCTATGTCATAACCAGGGTCTTAGAATTTTGCAATCTAATTGTTCTATTCAATGGTTCTCAAACATTTCTTTGGAGCTGAGGAAGCCTTTCTTTAAATGAAATCTCTCAAGCAAGACCAATATGTGTAGCAGTAAAAATAAGAGCTCCTGGAATACTACTCAACAATAAGAAGGAAAAATAAAGCACTGAAATACAAGACAATTTGCAAGAATTTCAAGGGAACTTAACTGACTGGAAAAACCAATCTCAAAAGGTCCTGTACTGCAGGGTCCCATTGATACAATCTTGAAATGACAAAATCATAGAGATGGAGAACAGAATAGGGATTGTCAGGGATTAGGGAAGCAAGGACACTGGGAAATACGTGTGGCTTTACTAGGGTAGCACCAAGGTATACTTGTAATGATTGTTCTGTATCTTTACTGTGATGGTCCCACATATCTACATGTGATAAAATTGCATAGAACTGAACACACACATGCGTAGAAATGAGCACATGGAAAACTGGTGAAATCTGAAGAGGTCAGTGGATCACATCAATGTCAATTAATTGGTCGTGATGTTGTACAAGATATGCAAAACTGGGTGAGGGCTATATATGGGATCTCTCTGCATTATTTTATACAACTGCATGTGAATCAATGCTGATTTCAAAGTTGAAAGTTTTTTAAAAAATCAGAATTGCCTTAGAAGTTGTTTGGGACTCACTTCCTCCTTGTCCTCTTCTCCCTGAAGTGAGTACCTTAGAGCACCATGAAGAAACCTCAGGTCAACTCCAAGACCTGCATTTGGCAATGAGGAGCTCCCACCCAGAGATGGAGGGTGACCCGTGCTCACTACACAGTGAGGCGGTAACAGGGCTGAAGACTCAACTTCATCTCAACACTCCAGATTTTCAGCCTAATATTCTTTCTTCTAAATCTAAACTATTGTTGTTTTTGAGACAGGCTCTCACTCTGTCACCCAAGCTAGAGTGCAGTGATGTGATCTCAGATCACTGCAACCTCTGCCTCCCAACCTCAAGAGATCCTCCCACCTCAGCCTCCCGAGTAGCTGGGACTACAGGCAGGTGCCACCACACCCAGCTAACTTTGTAGTTTTTGTAGAGACAGGGTCTCACTGTGTTGTCCAGGCTGATCTCAAACTCCGGGACTCAAGTGATCCACTTGCCTCCGCCTCCCACAGTGCTGAGATGACAGGTGTGAGCCACCATGTCCAGTCCCAATTGTTTTGTCCTTGCTGAATATTTGCTGTAAAGAAAAAATTAACTAAATATATGAAGCCACTTAAAATCATTAATACTGGAAGCTAATGAGGCCTTGTAAAGCCCTGTGAAGAGGGTAATAATCTTAACCCTGTTTTACAAGTGAGGAAATTAGAGCACAGAGAGGTTAAGTAATTTGCCCAGGGGTAAACCCTAACAAGTGGCTCTGCTAGGATTAGAACCCACATGGTCTGGCCCATGAGGGTTCCTTAATGCTGGGCTAAGCACATACTAATCACACAAGATGACGTGTGTGTGTGTGTGTGTGTGTGTGTGTGTACGTGCCTATGCACAGGTGTGTGTCTTTCAAAAGTCAAGTCTGCATGTCTGCTAAGGCCATCATAGAAATGAGATTTGGGTTTAAAACTCAGCAACTTTCCTCTAATGCTATGTGTTTCTCCTACCTTCCTCCACTGGAGAAATTCAATTTGCTCAGGAAACTCCCATTTTGCCACCAGGGAACCAAAAAGTGACAGAACTTTGGCAGCTCCAACTGAAGGCTCCAGTGCCTGCTGCACAACTCAGCTCGACGCTGCAAAGGGAGGGGAAGTTCCTCCCAAATGTCAGGTAGCGCAGACATCCAGAGCTGGCCTCATGCCAAACCCCTACGACAATGCCCAGGCCTTGTCATTTACTCCTGTTTCTGCTTACATCATCCAAAGATGCTTCATTAGCTCCTCATTCCATCTTTATTTAGCTATCCATCAATATCTCTGTCACTTTTGTTTTTCATTTATTTACATCTTTTTTGAGATGGTGTCTTGCTCTGTTGCCCAGGCTGGAGTGCCATGGCACGATCTTGGCTCACTGCAACCTCCACCTCCTGGGTTCAAGCGATTCTCTTGCCTCAGCCTCCCAATTAGCTGGGATTACAGGCATGCATCGCGATTCCCAGCTAATTTTTGTATTTTTACTAGAAATGAGATTTTGTCATGTTAGCCAGACTGGTCTCAAACTCCAGACCTCAGGTGATCCACCTGCCTTGGTGTCCCAAAACGCTGGGATTACAGGTGTGAGCCACCACGCGTGGCCTGTCCTGTCACTTTTATTGCCCCTTCTTGATTTTAAAATTTTTACTTAGCTGTCTATTCTGAATATGCCCACGCCTTCCCCATCAGAATCAATCATTTCCCAGTATATAATTCATTTGTATTAAAGGATCTCCTATAGTTTTATTAGGGGTGGGTTTTGAAACAGAGTTGCGCTCTCGTTGTCCAGGCTGGAGTGCCATGGCACAATCTCAGCTCACTGCAAACCTCCGCTTCTGGGGTTCAAGTGATTCTCTTGCCTCAGCCTCCAGAGAAGCTGCGATTACAGGCACCCACCACCACATCCAGCTGATTTTTTGTATGTTTAGTAGAGACAGGGATTCAGCATGTTGGCCTATAGCTTTTAATGTGGTCGCTTTTTCGGGACTATCAGAAGACCCTGAATTTTCTGTTGTCTCATGAAGCGTGTCCTTGAGTTCGGATGATAAGGATCAGGCATTGGGAGAACACAGCAAGTAACATGCTCGCTCACACAAGCAACTTTTTTTCTTTTTACACAAAATTATATCATGTGGTAGTATGCTTTTTTCACTTAATAAACTGTGGACTTTTTTTCAACATCATTTTGAGAATTACTGTACTGGGTTAAATGGTGTCTCCTGCAAATTTATGTCCACCCAGAACCTGTGACTGTGACCGTATTTGCACATGGAGTCTTTGCAGATGGAATCAGGCTAAGATGGGGTCTCTCTGAATTAGAGTGGACCCTACATCCAGTGACTGGTGTTCCTATGAGAAGAAAATTTGGGCACAGAGACATAGGAGAAAGAAGACCCCATGAAGACAGAGGCAGATGTTGGAGCGATACAGCTACAAGCCAGGTGTCTCGGTCCATTTATGTTGCTGTAAGGAAACACCTGAGGCTAGGTAGTTTATAAAGGCAAGAAGTTTATTGGGCTCACCGTTCTGCAGGCTGTGTGGGAGGCATGGCACCAACATCTGCTTCTGATGAGGGCCTCGGGAAGCTTCCACTCATGGTGGAAGGTGAAGGGGAGCTGAAATGTGTGAAGATCACATGGCAAGAGAGGAAGAAAGAGACCGAGGAAGGAGGTTCCAGGCTCTTTGGAACAACCAGCTCTCGCAGGAACTGATCGAGCAAGAACCCAGTCATTACTGCGAGGACAGCACCGAGGCATTCATGAGGGGATCCATCCCCGTGACTGATGGTCATGGGTGTTTAGAAATCAGGTTGCTTCAGAAGCCTCCCATTCTGCCCTACCTCCAACACTGGGGATAGAATTTTAACACGAGAACTGAAGGACACACAAACCGAACTACAGCATGAAGGAATGCCAAGGATTGCCGGTGACCACCTAAAGCTATGAGAGGGGCATGGAATACGTCCTACCTCAAGGCTGTCAGAAGGAACTCGGCCGTGCCAACATCTGCATTTCAGACTCTGGTCTCCAGAACTGGGAGAGAAGAAATCTTCATTGTTTTTGGAAAGCCAGTTTGTGGTCATTTGTTATGCAAGCCCTCAGAAAATATTACAGCTACTTAGTACTGCATCGCATGGATCTATTAAACATATTTAACCAATTCCCTAACGAATACTGGTTTGTTTCTCTCTTTTTTGAGCCATAGTCTTGCTCTGTCACCCAGGCTGGAGTGCAGAGGTGCAATCTTGGCTCACTGCAATCTCCGCCTCCTGGTTTGAAGCAATTCTCGTGCCTCAGCCTCCTGAGCAGCAGGGATTACAGGCACGTACCACCACGCCCGGCTAATTTTTGTATTTTTGGTAGAGTCGGGGTTTCACCATGTTGCCCAGGCTGGTCTTGAACTCCTGAGCTCAGGCAATCTGCCAACTGTGGCCTTCCAAAGTGCTGGGATTATAGGTGTGAGCTACCACACCTGGCCAACACTGGTTTGTTTCTGTCAAGAATATTTTTGAACTCTTTGATTGTTCATTTCTGTATCCTTATGCCATTTTCTGATAAGTTGTCTCCAAGTGGTCAGTGGTATAGTACTGAGCACAGCTGACTTTCTAGTAATTGATTTCCAGAAGGAATTTTGTTAAAGCAAAAGGTCCTTTTAAGGATTTTTATTTATACCACAAAGTTCATTTGCCCATCCACCTGCAATTCATCAGAGGACCAGTTATTCTATCCCCCATCATGAGATGGCATCATTTAATATTATGAAATACTTGCTTATAGAATGCTTCTAGAATATCCTTCTTGTTTTTCACCACCTACCCTGTGGCGCCCTGTTAGGCAGGTACCACACTGTCTTATCAACCATGGTATCCCCAGAGCCTGACATATGGTAGGTGCTCAATAAATATTTGCTAAGTGACTAAATAAATAAACGATGCCCATTAAAATCATAGCAGTGATAGCCTTCCCTCACCCAAACGAATTGTTCCATATGCAATTTGGCAACAAGGGTTAACTTATTAGGTATCATTTTGGTCCAGATCATTGATAAATACTTACAATCATATAAGTCCCTGTGTACTCAGCAATGTGCTAGGTACTAAGCAGATGGGTAACAGGCTAGATAGGTACATATAAAGCATTTTTTACAATTGCCTTGCTTTTACAGAATTTACATTGGATTGGTAATTTATTTTAGAAAGTTGTTATTGGAATTATTCTTTTCCTATATCCAGCTAATTTTCCTTTTTTAATAACAACTTTACTAAGATATAACTTACATACTGTTAATATTCACTCTTTTAAAGTTTATAATTTAGGCCGGGTGTGGTGGCTCACACCTGTATCCCAGCACTTTTGGAGACTGAGGCAGGTGGATCCCTTGGGGCCAGGAGTTGGAGACAAGGTTGGCCAACATGGTGAAATCCCTCTCTACTAAAAAATACAAAAATTAAGCGGGAGTAGGCACACACCTGTAATCCAAGCTACTCAGAGGCTGGGGCATGAGAATCGCTGGAACCCAGGAGGCAGAGGTTGCAGTGAGCCAAAATGGCGCCACTGGATTCCAGCCTTGGCGACATAGTGAGACCCTGTCTGAAAAAAACAAATAAATTTTTTTAAAAAGTATATAATTCAATCATTTCTAATGTATTTAAGAGTTGTGCAGTTGTCACCACTGTCTAATTTAGATCCTCTCTTTCAAAAATTCCATATTTATTAACGGCCACTCCCCATTCCTTTCTCCTCCCAGGCACTGGCCACTACTAGTCTTCTTTCTATCTCTATAAATTTGTCTATTCGCATCCAGGCAACCTTGCACCTCTGCTGGACAGAGTTTATGCCTGTGTTTTGTAATTCCCTAATGCTTTGCATCTTTAGGAATTTGACAGATGCTTAAATGGCCAATAGCAAACACCCAGAGGCTCTGCAGAATTCTAAAACATCATTCAGGATTAGTAAATGAAAGCAGAAAAGTGCATCATATTTTAGGAAAATATTCAGTCCATAGGGTCAAAAAAGATTTCTGCTTAATTAAGCCCTCAGTTTTGTTGTACATGCTCACTTCTTGCGCATTTTTGCTGGTATTTCTTGCCAAAGGAAGCAGCTCTGTCAATACACTTGCTGCCTAATGAACTTCATCAATTCACTGAAATGCTGAGTCTTCTCATTTGTGATGACACTTCATCTGCCTTATGTTATCAGGAAGTGAAGACTTCCACAGAAGTACATTTTCCAGATAACTAAAGTTAGCTCTTTGAGAGGCCGCTCCTACATTTCAATTATATTTTCTTGTGAACATCATTCTAAAATGCATACATATGCTGGCTGTGTGGACAGAATTCTAAGATGGTTCCCCAAGACACCCCTGCCCAGGTATACAGGCGCAATTTAGTCATCAGGCCTTTGAATATGATAGATGTCACTCCTATGATTAGCTCACGTTACATGGTACAGTTACCTTTAATAAAGAGAATTACCCAATGGGCCTGCGGTAAGTTCTTTAAATCTGGGTCTAGAGGTCAGAGACGTCAGGGAATAGAAGCTTAAGAAAGATTCAGACCTGGAACAGTGGGACTTACCTGTAGTCCCAGCACTTTGAGAAGCAAGCAGATTGCTTGAGCCCAGGTGTTTGAGACCCACCTGGATAATATGGTGAAACCCCATCTCTACAAAATATACAAAAATTAGCTGGATGTGGTGTCAAGTGCCAGTGGTCCTGGATACTGAGGAGGCTGAGGTGGGAGGATCACTTGAGCTTGAGAGGTTGAGGCTGCAGTGAGCTGTGATAGCACCACTGCACTGCAGCCAGGGTAGCAGAGTGAGACACTGTCTCACAAAAGAAAAAGAAGGTTTCAGTGCACCATGTTGGGTTGAGCATGGAGGGGGCATCTGGCAAGGAATGGGGACATCCTCTAGGAGCTGACGGCAGCCCCAGCTGATAGCCAGCAAGGAAACAAACACCTCAGATCTATAGCCACAAGAAGCTGAATCCCACCAGCCAAAGCAATGAATATGGAAGAAGACTTTCCCCCAGATTCTCTAGGCAAGAGCATAGCCCAACTGACACCTTGATTTCAGCCTTAGGATATCCTAAGTACAGTACCCAGTCATTTTGTACCAGACTTCTAACCTACAAATCTCTGAGTTCATAAATGGATGGCATTGGAAGCCACTCACTAAGTGTGTGGTATTTTGCTAGAGAGAAATAGCAACAACAGGAAACTAACACAAACACCCGTCTTTTAAATAACTGTTTATTTTACTATAAAACAACTTTTAAAAAATCTTTCTTTTTTTTTAAAGAAAGTCTCTATTTCTTGATGCCTGACTAGCCCAGAGAGGAAGGTAAGAAAAGCGGTCTTGGTACAAGGGTGGAAGTATGGGCTGCCACTTCAAGTCATGTCATTAGATGGGGGGTTAGCAGAGGCAAATCAAGACAGTCACGATTGCCTTGCAAATGTTTGAACTGATTCAGACAAATGTTAAAATCTGCCACATCTAGTCCAGTAAAAATGGTAGGAAAAAAAACCTTCCACAACATCCAATAAGCGTGGGAAAAGATGCTCAACATCATTACCCATCAGGAAAATGCAAATAAACCACAATGAGATACTGCTTCACACCCACTGGGATGACTGCAGTCCAAAAGTCAGATAATAACAAGTGTTGATAAAAATGTGGAGAAATGGAAACTTTCATACAGTTGTCCCTCCCTCTCCTTAGGGGATTGTTTCCAGGACACCCTGAGGATACCCGAATCTGCAGATGCTCAAGTCCCCTAAATAAAATGGCACAACATTCGCATGTAACTTACACACTTCATCCTGTATATTTTAAATGATCTCTAGATTACTTACAATATCTAATACAATGTAAATGCTATGCAAATAATTGTTATATTTTCCTTTTTATCATGTTATTACTGTATTGTTATTTTTATTGGTTTTATTGGTTTATGTTTCAATCTGCAGTTGGCTGAATCCTTGGATGCAGAATCCAGTGATATGCAGGCTAACTGTACGTTGCTGGTGGAATGTAAAATGGTCCAGCTGCTTTGGAAGAGACTAAACATCCCTCTGACGGTTAAAAATAGAACAACCATATGGCCCAGAAATTCTACTCTTAGGTATATACCTAAGTGACATGAAACACAAGTCCGCACCAAAACTTGCACTAGAATATTCATAGCAGCATTATTCATAACAGTCAAAAAGTAGCAACAACCCAAATGCCTATGAACTAATGGTTATATAATATGTGCTATATCCATACAATGGAATATCATTTGGCAATAAATAGAGATTAAGTACTGATATATACTACAGTATTTATGAACCTTGAAAACGTTATGCTAAGTGAAAGAAGCCAGGAGGACCCAATATAAGATTTCATTTATAAGAAATGTCCAGAACAGGCAAAGCTATAGAAAGAAAAAGAAGATTAGTGGTGCCTGGGGCTGGGAAGGGCAGTGGGGATTTAGGAATGAGGGCTATGAGTGGTAGGATTTCTTTCAGGGTTGTGAAAATTTTCTAAAATTGATCATATTGATGGATGCACAACACTGTAAATATGCCAAAAGCAATTGAATTGTACACTTCAAATGGATAAATTGTACAGTATATGAATTATATATCAGTATAACTGTTTTTTTAAAAAGATGCACAGTATATTGCAGGGCCACTCCAAAACCACCTGGCGTGTACAGGGAGGGGCCCACGAGCTGGCTGGTCCCCTTAGCATCTTCTCAGGGGAACTTGGCACTGTCTGCATACATGATGTAAAAGGTGACCAGGGAGCAGCAAAGCCAAGAGCTGAGGAGTAGAATTCTTGCAGCTGCAGCTGCTCAAAAGTCTCCATTCAGGGATTTACTGGCAAGGTTCACCTTGGTTAAAATCTCCTCATGTCATTTGTATGGTCAGAGTGATGTTGAGACTGGTTAATGTTTTGACTAAAAATAGAACAATGGTGAGAAAATGAAAAAAGAGACGGTGGGGTATAAAGGGAGCTAAATCTACATCTATCCCAACCGGAAATCAATACATAACAGTTAATGTTAGTAAATTGTGTAATAGGAGTGGAAGCATCTCATTTAGACATGTAGAAGTCGTTGCCTAGTGGATCAGCTAAAGGTATTTAATGTGGCTGCCTCTAGGAAGGGGCCATATGGAGACAGATAGGGGAGGAGAGTGCTATATTTTACTTTGAGATTTTTAGGTGCTATATTATTTTTTAAACTATTAAATGGAACCATATGAAATTGCCATTTTCATAGGTGCAAAATGGTTGAAGACAGGCCATTTCATATGATTCAAACTTATATCTGAATGCATTTACTTTGGTTACATATTTTGAAAAATAATAAAATCTATTGGATAAAAGATATCAGTATTATTCTGTTCTCACGCTGCCAATAAAGACATACCTGAGACCGGGTAATTTATAAGGGAAAGAGGTTTAATTGACTCACAGTTCATCACGACGGGGGAGGCCACAGGAAACTTACAATTACGGCGGAAGAGGAAGTCAACAGTACCAAGGAGCTGCAGGTGGAGCCTGTCAGCCCCCTGCACTCCACGCAGCTGTGCGGCTAGCTCCTTCTATAAGGTTTATCTGAGCTGTGCTTCTCCACGGTTGCCCATATTTGTTGGGTAATTACCTGGTCTAAGCAGTTTCCATCTCCCCACTCATTAATTTTCAAGATGATTCTGCAAGGTAAGATAGGAAAGAGAGGCACGGTGAAATCCGTCAGTTAATTATCTTGCCCAAGATGGGACCATGAGTAGCAGACTCCATTCAGGGCCAGACAGGAGATCTGACTCCCATTTCCAAGCTCTGAATTTTCACACTACCCCATGTTACAATGGATGTATTGTTTTATGCGTAGAAGACAGTCTGGAGACACATCCACCAAACTCTCACGGTGGCCTATCACAGGGTGAAGGTGAAGATTTGAGAGATACCTTTCACGTGCCAGATTTTGTTCTAATTTATATCTTATTGTACAACAAGAATGGTTAACTTTGTAATAATAAACAATATAAAGTGATTGTGGAAAAAACAGAAAGGTTCCAAGCTTGGAAATCTGCCTGCTGTGGGCTACAGGTGCCGTCAGGTGTAATGGGGATAGAGGGGAAGGTACCTGAGTCCTTTGTTATTCTTGGGAGTCCTGTGGATGCCTGGGGACCAAGACTGGTGGACGATGAGCAGAGAGGCTGTTACCATCCACTTTCTACTCCATTTCCACCGCTAAGTGCTTTGAGCAAGGTTGGTGTTACCTGCCTCCTCAATGTGGTGGTTTTTCTGTTTTTTGTTTTTTTTGAGACAAAGTCTCACTGTGTCACTCAAGCTGAAGTGCAGTGGCACAGTCACATCTCACTGCAGCCTCCAACTCCTGGGCTCAAGTGATCCTCCCCCCTCAGCCTCCCAAGTAGCTAGGACTACAGGCACACACTGTCACTCCTGGCTAATTTTAAAAAAGAAATTTAGAGACGGGATCTTGCTATGTTGCCCAGGATGGTCTTGAACTCCTGGCCTCAAACAAATCCTTTCCCCTCAGCTTCCTGAGTATGTGTAACTGTGACTCGTGTCAATGTGCCAGCAACCCCCAAATTCATACAGTGAAGTCCTAAACCCCAGTATCTCAGAATGTAACTGTATTTGGAAACAGGGTGTTTAAAGTGGTAAGGAAGGTAAAATGAAGTCACTGAAGTGGGCCTTAATCCAGTATGACTGGTGTCCTTACAAGAAAAGGAAATCTGGGCACAGACGGTACAGAGGGCAGATGATGTGAAGATGCGGGAAGATGAGAGCCATCTACAAGCCAAGCAGGGAGGCCTCCGAAGGAACCAACCCTGCTGGCATCTTGATCTTGCACTTCCAGCCTCCAGCAGGGGGAGAAAATAAATTCCTGTTGTTCAAGCCCTTCCATCTCTGGATCTCCGGTACCTCATAGGCACCCCGAGCAGACTAGAAGAGTTGGTAGGAAATGAAATGAAAATGAAGCAGCCACCACGGCTTGCCTGGTACCCTCTTGCCTCATTCCAGCTCCTGGCTGTTCAAGTCTCACTCTCCAGCTTGGAAACGGGAGAAAACCTTGGACCAGAAAACCTGGAGCCCAATAGGCCTGGATTTAAAGCCCAGCTTTGCTGTGTGAGCACAGGCAAGTGTCTTTACCTCTCTGAGCTCCTCATCTCTAAAAATGAAGGACGATCAAAGCTGCTTCTCTGGGTGCATGAGAATTACATGACACACTGGGAATGCGGCCCACAACTCTTGGCGGGCACACAGTAGGTGCTCAACTTGTCAGCTCCATTTCAGTTTCTGCCGACTTCCACCAAACTATGCGGCTTGGGATGAATTTTGTGTCCCCAAAGTTCATATATTGAAGGCCCAGACTCCAGTACCTGAGAGTGTAAGTGTGTCTGGAGACAGAGCTTTTAAAGAGATGGTTAAGTTAAAACAAGGCTGTTAGGGTGGGCCCTAATCCAATGTGACTGGTGTCCTTATAGGAGGAGGAAGTTTGGACACAAAGGAGAGACACCAGGGGCATCTATCGGCAGAGGAAAGATTGTGTGAGGAGATCGTGAGAAGACAGCCATCTGCAAGCCCAAGAGAGACCCTCGGAAATGCACCTTGATTTTCTTCATATTTAGCTGAAAGAAAGTGCTTCCTAACCATTTTGAAAATTTGGCATAAAAGCTGCTAAGAGTTTTGAAGATTGTTGCCCTGGGAACAAGAAGTGACAGAAGTGGGGCAAAGAGCTACCTCCTTTCTCTTTCTCATTCTGACATTTGAGCCCTACCCTATTTCTTCCTTTTAAAATCTTACAGATGTGCTACTTTACTAAATTAAAAAAAAATTGCTCCCAGGTTTTGGCCCCCCAAAAAGATTTTTTTTGAAGGGCAGTCACTGTTGCCAGTTGGATCCGTGGCCACTGCCCAGATCCCCACACCATGCTGTCAGAGAAGACCTTCAAGCATTGCTGCACCTTCAAACAAAGAGTAGATGTCTGACTTATCCAATAGTAGCATCCAAACCAAATCCCGGTGATAATAGTGATGTAGGAATTTTCTTCTCGGTCAACTTGCAAGCCACGGACCTCTGGATGGTGATGCCCTATCCAGGCCTGAGCCTCGCTCAGTCACACTGATGTGCCCCCGCTTGCCTGCATTACAGCTTACAGCAGTTCCCAAGCTCTTGTACCACACCCAAGAGGAATGAGGATACATTGGACATTGAAGGATGAGGAGGGCGGAGGAGAATTTTATTGAGTGATGAAAATGACTTTCAGCAGAGAGGGGACATGGGGTTGGTCCCCCTATCAAAAGGCAGGAAAGTTCCCCCCATGTGGCTGGGTTCAGGGCCTTTTGTGGACTTAGAATAGGGAGTTCGCGCTGATCGGTTTGTGAGTATGCAAAAGAGTTAAAAGTGAAGACACCACTCAGAGGTGGGCATGACAGTGTAGAAAACCAATTAGGAAAGGGTAGGTATATGTAAAATAAGTAAAGGGTGGGGATCAGTCAGAGGCAAGTGCTCCAAACGGGAAGACAATTTCTCAACCAGGTCTGGGGATTTAACTTGCAGCTTGGCTTTCAGGCTTTAAACTGTCTTCTGCTTGGAGGTGGGGCTTCACTGGGGACCCGCCCCTATCTGCCTCCTGTTGCTATCAATAGAATGATACCAGGGTGAGAAGCAGCTTCCTGTCCTGGATAAAACGAAGTTTCTTGTATCTGATCGAGTCAATGTGAGTGAACTCATCAAGATAACTGAAGGCAGTTGCGGCTCAATGCTAATCAAGCCTTCTTCCTGTTGGTGAATGGACCCAGCGTGGTGAGTATTTCCACACCAACCTCAGAGGTGTATGAGGGTGAGAAGGATGAAGATGGATTCCTGTAGATGGTCTATGCTTCCCAGGAGACGTTTGGAAGGAAATTGTCAGTATACTACTAGAAAAATGTGTCTATTCTAGCATTTTAAAAACCGTTACCAAGGGAAAAAAGGGATGTTACTAACTGACATAGATCAGTTCATCCAATCACAGATCACCAAAACAGTAGTGCTCCCATCTAGGAGAAGTTGGATTTGTATTTCAAGTGGAAAAACTGAGTTCCCAGTGAGTATGTTCACTTTTGGCAACTATATTATTATTATTATTGTTATTATTGAGATGGGGTCTCACTCTGTTGCCCAGGCAGGAGTGCATAGGTGTAATCTTGGCTCACGGAAACCTCTGCCTCCCAGGTTCAAGCGATTCTTTTGCCTCAGCCTTCTGAGTAGCTTGGATTACAGGCGTGTGTCACCACACCCAACTAATTTTTATATTTTCAGTAGAGACGGGGTTTCACCATGTTGGCCAGCCTGGTCTTGAACTCCTGGCCTCAAGTGATCTGCCTATCTTGGCTTCCCAAAGTGTTGGGATTACAGGTGTGAGCCATGGCTCCCAGCCTAGAAACTATATTATTATCATTATTATTGTTGAGGAGGAGTCTCACTCTGTTGTTCTGTTGACTGGGCTGGAGTGCAGTGGCACAATATCGGCTCACTACAATCCGAGTTTCAAGTGATTCTCCTGCCTCAGCCTCCCAAGTAGCTGCGATTACAGGTGCCCACCATAACACCCAGCTAATTTTTGTATTTTTAATGGAGATGGGGTTTCACCATATTGGTCAGGCTGGTCTCGAATTTCTGACCTCAAGGGGTGTCAGGCGCTGCCTTGACCTCCTAAAGTGCTAGGATTACAGGCGTAAGCCACCATGCCCAGCTGAAATTTTATTATTTAACATAGGCTAGCTTGTTTTTGAATTTTAAACGTTCAAAAATAAAATACTTTGCATTCTAAGTTGCCAGTAAAATAGACTTTCAAGTTAAAAGGTTCATGCAAACATAATTGCCATTACTTTCAATGGCAAAAACTGCAATTACATTTGCACCAACCTGATATTTCAATGCTATTTCTCCCTAATAGGAACTTGCAGTTCAAGCAGTAATTTAAAGGCTTTCGGAGAGACATGGAATTTTATCCTCAAGTTCACAGAACCTGTCGCCTTTTTTTTTTTTTTGAGACGGAGTCTCGCTGTGTCGCCCAGGCTGGAGTGCAGTGGCCGGATTTCAGCTCACTGCAAGCTCCGCCTCCCGGGTTTACGCCATTCTCCTGCCTCAGCCTACCTAGTAGCTGGGACTACAGGCACCCGCCACCTCGCCTGGCTAGTTTTTTGTATTTTTTAGTAGAGACGGGGTTTCACCGTGTTAGCCAGGATGGTCTCGATCTCCTGACCTTGTGATCCGCCCGTCTCGGCCTCCCAAAGTGCTAGGATTACAGGCTTGAGCCACCGCGCCCGGCCCTTGTCGCCTTTTTATAAAGGTTTTCTACTCAGCTAGAGATACTTTCTAAGAGGATTCATAAGCCTAAGTTGCCCCCCAACACCCCCAATCAAACGCACTTGCCATAATTGTTGGCACAAACGCAGGGTAAATGGGGTTGTGTAGGAATACTACCCTGGCTGTAAACTGGTACTCAAGGTTTCTGATTCCTGAGAGAACTATGCCAAAAGTCCACACTCTTGCAGTGGTAGACGCCTATTTGGTTTGTTCTCTAGATAACTACACACATAAAAACACCATTCAGGCCAGGTGCGGTGGCTCACACCTGTAATCCCGGCACTTTGGGAGGCCTAGGCTGGTGGATCACATGAGGTCAGGAGTTTGAGACCAGCCTGGCCAACATGGTGAAACCCTGTCTTTACTAAAAAATAAAAAATAAATAAAAAAAAAAATTAGCTGGGGGTGATGGTGGGAGCCTGTAAGCCCAGCTACCTGGGAGGCTGAGACAGGAGAATTGCTTGAGCCCGGGAGGCAGAGGTTGCTGTGAGCTGAGATAGTGCCACTACGCTCCAGCCTGGGTGACACAGAGAGACTCCTGTCTAAAAAAAAGAAAAACAAACAAATGAAAAAACACCAGTCAATAGGAAACTTGAATAATTTATAATTTTGGTTTAGCTTCTTAAAAGACCCCAGAGAAAGAGTGGCATTTCTTGTTTCAGGTGTTGTCTGATCTAAGAGTTCAAAGTCATGCCTGCGTTGGTACAGAAACAAGCAGTGTACCGGTGTCATTCTTGAGGACAGTGATAGAAACCACAGAATAGTATAACTAAAAGCAT
Source organism: Theropithecus gelada (assembly GCF_003255815.1). Taxonomy (NCBI): domain Eukaryota; kingdom Metazoa; phylum Chordata; class Mammalia; order Primates; family Cercopithecidae; genus Theropithecus; species Theropithecus gelada. The sequence continues at coordinate 73,646,234 of NC_037679.1, read as the reverse complement.
TAAAATTGAGACACAGTGCCTTCTACCTTTTGGCTTAAAGCTATGGATGATCCGTGCTTTTTTATTTTAATGTTAAATGTATAACCAGGTATTATTGAAAGGTTTCCATATATATATATATATTTTTTTTTTTTTTTTTTTGAGATGAAGTCTCACCCTGTCTCCCAGGCTGGAGTGCAGTGGTGCAACCTCGGCTCACTGCAACCTCCATCTCCCAGGTTCAAGCAATTCTCATGCCTCAGCCTCCCAAGCGGTTAGGATTACAGGTGCATGCCACCACACCCAGCTAATTTTTGTATTTTTAGTAGAGACAGGATTTCTCCATGTTGGCCAGGCTGCTCTTAAACTCCTGACCTCAGGCGATCTGCCTGCCTGGGCCTCCCAAAGTGCTAGGATTACAGGTGTGAGCCGCTGCACCTGGTCCATATGTATATTTTTACATTATGTAAATTTTGTTGCTGTATAATTTTTTTTAATTTAAATTTTTATTTTTATTTTAAGTTCCAGGGTACATGTATGGGATGTGCAGGTTTGTTACATAGGTAAACGTGTGCCATGGTGGTTTGCCGCACCTATCGGTTTGCCGCACCTATCAACCCATCACCTAGGCATTAAGCGCTGCATACATTAGCTATTTTTCCTGATGCTCTCCCTCCCATTATATAAATTCTTAACTTGTCTGTCTCGCTTGTATACATCATTATAGCTGACATTGTTGTAACTACTGTGTGATAAGTAAGATTCCTATAAGAAATACTGCTTTAAAAGAAAATAACGTTCTGAGGTGAAACATAGTGACTTATATCCCACATTCGTGGGTGGTTCACTTTATTTGTAGGATCTTTAAAACAAGTATTATACATTTTTAATGAACTAAGTTGAATAAGGGTGCAATTAAAAATTGTTATATATATATATGTAGTTTTTGCAGGCTCTGGAGTAAGTTTACTCACTTTCAAACTTCACATCTGTCCCTTTTCTGGGTCTGTGATCTTAAGAAATTTACTTATTCCTCCTTACCCCCAGCTTTCCACATCTGTAAAATGGGGATAATATATGTAACTCTCTGAAAAGGCTCGTTGTGATACTTGAATGAAGTAATGTGTGTGCAGATAGAAAAAACAAACTGTTTCTCCTCTTCTGTACTTTCACAATACTTCCAGTCCCTAAAATGTGTGAGGTTTTCCCATACCAAGCACTTCTCCAACCCCAGCTGGATGTCCTATAATTCACTTCACTTCTAACACTAACTGGAGTTAGTGCAGACCCCATAGGTTAAGGGCTTAGTTGTCCACTTTACTTATTTATTTTCATTTATTTCTATTTTATTTTATTTTTTGGGATGGAGTCTCACTCTGTCACCCAGGCTCAGTGCAGTGGCATGATCATAGCTCACTGCAGACTCAAACTCTTGGACTCAAGTGATCCTCCCGCCCTGACCTCCCAATGTGCTGGGATTGCAGGCGTGAGCCACTGCACCTGGCCCCTAGTCCCATACCTTAGATGCCAATTGCAAATTCCGGGAGGTTGTCATCTGTACTTTTGACCAACTGGCTATAAATCAGAGTTCCCTCCTCCTCGGGTTCAATAATTTTCAAGGATGACTCACAGAACTTGGGATAACATTTACTTATGTTTACTGATTTATTTCATAATAAAGGATATGAAAAAGGATATGGAAGATCAGCTGGATAAAAAGATACATAGGGTGAGGTCTGGAAAGATCACAAGCGGAAGAGCTTCTGTTCCCAGGGAGCTGGGGTATACCATCCTCCCAGCACACAGATGTGTTTACCAACCGGGGAGCTCTATGCACCCCCCAGTACAGGGACTTTTATGGAGGCTTCATCACGTAGGCATGATGGATTATTAACTCAATCTCCAGCCCCTTTACTCTCCCAAAGGATGGGAGGTGGGGCTGAAAGTTTCAAGCTTCTAGTCACGGCTTGGTCTTTCCGGTGACCAGCCCCCATTCAGGAGAGTCACCTCATTAGAATAAAAGATGCTCCCATCACCCAGGAAATTCCAAGGGATTTAGGAGCTCTGCATCAGGAACTGGGGTCAAAGACCAAACACTAGGAAAAAAGATGTGCTTATCACCCCGGAAATTCCAAGGGATTAGGAGCTCTATGTCACGAACTGGGGTCAAAGACCAAATACTAAAATAAAAGATATGCCTATCACCCAGAAATTTCCAAGAAATTGGGAACTCTGTGTCAAGAACTGGGGTCAAAGACCAAATACTAGAACAAATGATGCACCTAGCACGCCCCCATCACTCAGGACATTACAAGGGTTTTAGACACTCCGCCAGGAACTAGGGGCAGAGACTACACAGATATAGATATATAATTATTATTATAATTACATAAAGAGATGAACATGGTGTGCAGCTATGGCTCCTGCCCTTTAATTGATGGCTGAAATACCATTTCTCTGATTTCTCTGCTCACCCCAATCCCAATTCTATTCCACACCAATATTCTGCTTATGTAGTTATTCATTTAACACCTGTTTTTCTTCTTATTTATTTATTTGAGACAGGGACTCTGTTGCCTAGGCTAGAGTGCAGTGGCATGACACTGGCTCACCGTAGTCTCAACCTCCTGGGCTCAAGTGATCCTCCCGCCTCAGCCTTCAAAATAGCAGAGACTACAGGTGCATACCACCTTACCTGGCTAATTTTTAAAATTTCTTGTAGAGACGGGTTCTCACTTTGTTTCCAGGCTTGTCTCAAATTCCTAGGCTCAAGTGATCCATTTTCCTCGGCCTCCCAAAGTGCTAGGATTATAGGCATGAGCCACTGCACCCAGTCTGCTTTTCCATTAGAGAGAAGTCCCTATGGTGAAAAGGAAGGATCAGGTCTGTTTATGTCTTGCTGTATCCCAAATGCCCAGGAAAGGCATCTCCTTTTCAAGACTGAAAACTGAAGCTCAGATAGATGAAATTTGTTCATAGGTGAAAGAGACCAGAATTCAAAACTAAGGTATCCAGTCCTCCTGGTCACCTCGTTTCAAACCTATGTATAATTTGTAACTTTTGGGATCAGAACTCAACACCTTCCTGTAGTCTAGATATGTTGGTACCAGGAAAGCTAAAGACATTTTTTACTTTGGCTTAGCCAGGGAGCTAGAGATCATGCAGGGAACACATTAAACAAACAGAAGTTTACTAGAAAAAGGACAAGAATTTCCTAAGGAACAGAGTGGCCCTGGCTGGTTCTGCAACTCTCAGTCAGGTTCCAGCTAAAAAGTGCAAGCGTGAGTGAACGTAAGTGTGGGAAGGGCTGTGCTGTTCTTGGAGCCAAGATCCTCAGGAAAGCTAAGTTGGCTGGCTATCACCTCATGTCCTGATGGTTTTTTATGATGACTCTGCAGAGTTGATGATCCTTGATAAACACAGAGAGGACCAGGTGTCAGCTTATATTGAAACAGTCTGCTGTAACCCTGTTTGGGGGCAGAGGTAAAAAATTCAAAGCCTACAGAAATATCTAAAGAGAAAGGCAGATAAACACATAAACAAAAATCCTAGCAGCAGAAAATCCATCTCAAAGGAAAAATCTCAGCTGGGTATGGTGGCGCATGCCTGTTGTCCCAGCTACTAGGGAGTTCTGAGTCAGGAGGATCACTCGAGCCCAGGAGTTTAAGGCTGCAATGAACCATGATTGTGCCACTGCACTCCAGCCTGAGTGACACAGTGAGACCCTATCTCTAAAAATGAGAAAGAAATAAAGGAAGAGAGAGAGAAGAGAGGAGAGGGAGAGAGAGAGAGAGAGAGAGAGAGAGAGAAACCTCTATTGACATGAATATTCTTCCAGAATTTTGTTCTCTCTCTTCCCCATCACCTTGCCCCCTTTCTCCTATACATCCAAATTTTAATGATTGTATAGTATTTCATCAAAAAGAAGGTAGGTCATTACCAATGTAATTATATTAATCCTCTCTGTTGGATTTTACATTGTTTCTAGTATTTGCCTATTACCAGACAAAAACAATGATGATCATTCTTGCATATAACTTTTTCCTTAACTTGTGAAATTATCTCCTTGGGATAATGTACTAGAGCATAAATTGCTGGATTGCCCAATTGCCTTCTAAGAAAGATTTGTCCCAGCCGGGCGGGGTGGCTCACAGCTGTAATCTTGGCACTTTGGGAGGCCGAGATGGGTGGATCACCTGAGGTCAGGAGTTCGAGACCAGCCTGGCCAATGTAGCAAAACCCCGTCTATGCTAAAAAATAACAAAACTTAGGCCAGGCGCAGTGGGTCACGCCTGTAATCCCAGCACTTTGGGAGGCCAAGGTGGGCAGATCACAAGGTCAGGAGTTCGAGACCAGCCTGACCAACCTGATGAAACCCCGTCTCTACTAAAAATACAAAAATTAGCTGGGCATGGTGGCCAGCGGCTGTAATCCCAGCTACTCAGAAGGCTGAGGCAGGAGAATCGCTTGAACCCGGGAGGCGGAGGTTGCAGTGAGCCGAGATCAGGCCACTGCACTCCAGCCTGGGCGACAGAGAGAGACTGTGTCTCTAAACAAATAAATAAATAAATAACAAAAATTAGCTGGGTGTAGTGGTGGATGCTTGTAACCCCAGCAACTCCGGAGGCTGAGGCAAGAGAATCGCTTGAACCCAGGAGGCGGAGGTTGCAGTGAACCAAGATCACGCCATTGCACTCCAGCCTGGGCAACAAGAGTGAAACTCCGTCTTAAAAAAAAAAAAAAAAAGAGAGAAAAAGAAAAAAGAAAAGACAAAAAAAGAAAGATTTGTCCCAATTTGCATATCCACCATTCATCTTTGAAGGTGTTTATTTCTTTAGATATTTAATATCACTGGGTAGTAAAACATATGTTAGCCTTTGCCATTCTAAGAGGCAACACATTAAGTCTCTTTATTGTTTCTTATCTGGAACACAAGCTTCTGGCTTATGAGTTGCCTAAAGGCATTATAGGTGGCCAAGTAGCATGTAAATGCTCTGTTCATCTTAGATGGTGCCTTATTATATTTTAAATTTAGGAGAGCCAGATTTCGTGTATGTTTTGTTTTCTGTTATCTCAAGAAAGTCGTTCCACTTTTGGGATCTTAATTTACTCATCTCTAAAATGAGAGATTTAGACTAGATTATCACAAGAGTCCTGTTAATCTGTAGGTAGTGGATTTGTCCTCCCCTGAAGCTCATAGCTGGCAATTGCCTGGAACTTGGCTGGGACTGACCTGGGAAGAAGTCTATGTACTTGGCAGATGGGCAGGAAATATTAGTCAGGACTTTATTGAAGTTGGTTAGACACAAAAGAAGATGCATGCATGAGATCAGTAGGAATGGCAGGAAGCAGGTACATTTCAGGAGCAATCACCATTTTAAAAGTTGATAGGTACCATTTTTCTCTGCCCGTCGGTTTCCTGTGCTCAGATCAGACCTCAGCGTGCAGCTGGAAACTTGTCTACCAGTTGCTTCTATCCTCACACCTCACAACTTCACCATCAGAGAGACAGCGAGAGTCACTCTCTCTGGTTCCTTGTTGAAAAAGATTCTAGAGCATGGTTTTAATAATTAGCCAAGCTTGGCTGACATGCCCAATTCTAGAGAGCTAAAAAATGATGGTACTGTGAATGGTTCAGCTTGTGACAGGCAATGTATTTATTGATCAGCTATTGTTACCACCATGCTTTGTAAGAACCACCACAAAACTCAATGCCATGTGTTTATGCCATCAGAATACGAGAATGTCTGTTTCCTCACACACTTGAGAACCTGCTAATAGCAGTGGAAAAAATTTCCCTGTTACTCTAATGAAAATGTATTAATATTTGTCATGCTAGTGTTCAGTGTGTCCTCAGTGGCTATAGGTATGTCTATGTCAATGAATTGTATATTTATGTAGTGAAGAAGCCTCAGTGACATAAAATGATAATCATTTATTCTCATAGATCTAACACTCAGATGAAGCTCAGGTTTGGAGGTTCCGGTGCATTCTCCCTGGAGGTTCGTGCATTGACTGAGGTGGCTCTCCTCGTTTTTTTCATCCTCCTTGGAACAGTGGACTAACCAGGGCGTGCTCTTCTCATGCTATAGTGCTTTTGAGATTCATTCATGTTATTATATGCATCGTAGTGTCTTCCTTTTCAAACTTTTTTTTTTTTTTTTTTTTTTGAGACACCTTCATTCTATTGCCCAAGATAGAGTGCAGTGGTGCGATCTCGGCTGACTGCAATCTCTGCCTCCTAGGTTCAAGAGATTCTTGTGCCTCAGCTTCTTAAGTAGCTGGGATTACAGGCACGTGCCACCACGCCTGGCTAATTTTTTGTTAGTAGAGACGGGGTTTCACCATGTTGGCCAGGCTGGTCTCAAACTCCTGACCTCAAGTGATCTGTCTGCCTCGGCCTTCCAGAGTGCTGAGATTACAGGCGTGAGCCACTGTACCTGGCCAGTTCCTTCCTTTTTATTGTTGAGTAGTATTCCTTTATATGATTATGACATACTTTGTTTATCCACTGACCAGTTAGTTGATGAACATTTGGGTTGTTTCCAGTTTGGGGCTATGATGAATCAAACCACTATGAATATTTAAGTATAAGCCTTGGTGTAAATGTGTTTTTATTTCTCTTGGATTAAAGTGAGAAATGGGATTGTTGGGTTGTATAGTAAGTATATGCTTAACCTAATAAGACACTGCCTATTTCCTAAAGTGAACATATAATTTGTATTGCCTCCAGCAACAGATAAGAGTGCCAGTTGCTCTACATCCTTTTCATTCTAACAGTGTCTGCTGTGCATTGTAGTTTTTATTTGCATTGTCATAATGACAATTGACGTTGTATATATTTTCATGGACTATTTACCATCCACTTATCTTCTTTTTTTAAAAAAATTATTTTTTGAGACAGAGTCTTCTCTATCACCCAGGCTGGACTTCAGCCGGGGTTTTGCCATGCTGCCCAGCTGGTTTCAAACTCTTGGACTCAAGCAATTCACCCACCTCAGCCTCCCAAAGTGCTGGGGCTACAGGCATGAGCCACTGCGCCCGGCCATATATCTTCTTTAGTAAAGTTTTTTACTCATTTTAGATCAGGTTATTTATCTTCTTATTATTAAGTTGCAACTTTTTAAACCTCTTCTCAATGCATCTTGTTTCTTACCTAACTGTTTTGTAAGTATTTCTTACAGTTTGTGCCTTGAGTTCTGATTTTCTTAACAGTGTCTTATATTTTATATGGTGAATGTTTAATTTTGTTGAAATCCAATTTATTATTTTTTCTTTTGTGATTCATGTTTTGTGTGACCTATGCAAAGACATCTTTGCATACCTGAGGACACAGTGATTTTCTTCTATATTTTCTCCTGAAATTTTGTTTTCTTCCTGAATTTAGTTTTCACTTTTACATTTAGGTCTACAATTCATCTCAAGATAATTGTGTGCATTATATGAGGAATGGACTGATATTTGTCTTTTTTGCATATGATTGTCAAACTGATCCAGTGACATTTATTGAAAGGATTATTCTTGCCCTATTGAATTTTCTAGGTACTTTTTCCAAAAAGCAATTGAATATTTATGACGTAGTTCAATTTCTACTCTCTGTTCTGTTCCATTGATCTATTTGCCCATTCTTATGACAATACCACACTGTCTTGATTACCATATCTTCATGGTAAATCTTAAAATTGGTGAGTATATGTCATCAACCCTTGTTCTTTCATTAAGCTGATTTGCCTAGTCCAAGTCCTTTACATTTCAATACAAATTTTAGAAGTGGTTTATCAATTTCTACAAAAAGATGACTGCTAGAGTGCTTTCAGGATTGTGTTGAATCTATAGATGAGTTTGAAGAGACGTGGCATCTTAACAATATTGAGTTTACCAATCCATGAACTATTTCTGCTTCATGTAACTTGAAGCACATTAATTGACATGTAGGGTGGCTATGTTTTCTTGATGAAAAGAGATTCCTTTTGTTATTATAAAACATCCTATTTTATCACTGGTAACATTACTGGTTATAAAATTTACTTTATTTGATATTAATATTGCTAATCAAGTTTTACTTAGGCTTTGTTTATGTTTTATTTCCCTGTGCTACTGCCTGGAACTTCTCCCTAGGCAATAAAGCGGGAAAATCATAGACTTTCCCTTCTTTTTGTTCATTCTCCCAGGGTTCAAATTCCTGCCCTTCCTGTTTGACAATGTCCAGAAAACATAATTCAATACATTTTTCAGTGTTCTCCTTTTTTTAAGGTGGAGGGGAATAATAAGACCCCTTTTACTTATCTTGGCTAGAAGTGGAAATTGCAGAAGTATGTGAAGGCAAATCCTGAATTCACATCATTTCGCTTCCATATGATATGTCTAAACATGGGATGTTTTATTAAAAATCCACAATCCCATTCTCATACTTCACAATGCCCAGACCATATTCATTTCTTCTGTGAATGCCTAAAAAAATTAAAAGTGTTTAGACAGTTGGTTTGTTCACTTGAGAATCTAGACAAGGTCCACACTATGCATTTAATTGTTTGTCCCTGAAGTGGCCCTGGAATATACCTTGCATCTTAAAAAAAATAGTTACATTGTGATATACTTCATATGCTATACAATCATCCATTTGAAGTGTACAATTCAATTGCTTTTGGTATAGTCACAGTATTGTGCATCCATCGATACAATCAATTTTAGAACATTTTCACAACCCCCAAAAGAAATCATACCCCTCATAGCCCTCATTCCTAAATCCCCACTGCCCTTTCCAGCCCCAGGCATCACTAATTTTCCTTCTGTTTCTATAGCTTTGCCTATTCTGGACATTTCTTACAAATGAAATCTTATACTGGATGCTCCTGGCTTCTTTCACTTCGCTTAATGTTTTCAAGGTTTATCAATATTGTAGTATATTTTAGTACTTCATCTCTTTTTATTGCCAAATAATATTCCATTCTATGGATATAGCATATATTATATATCCATTAGTCAGTTGATAGGCATTTGCTACTTTTTGACCATTATGAACAATGCTGCTATGAACATTCTAGTGCAAGTTTTGGTGCGGACTTGTGTTTCATGTCACTTAGGTATATACCTAAGAGTAGAATTTCTGGGCCATATGGTTACTCTTTTTTTAACCATTGTGGGGGACGTTCAGTCTCTTCCAAAGCAACTGGACCATTTTACATTCCACTAGCACAGTTGGCCCTCGATATCATTGGATTCTGCATCCGAGGATTCAGCCAACTTTGAAACATAAACCAATAAAACCAATAAAAATAACAACATGGTAACGAAGTGATAAAAACAAAAAAATACACTAAAGCAATTGTTTGCATAGCATTTACATTGTATTAGATATTGTAAGTAATCTAGAGATGATTTAAAGTATACAGGATGAAGTGTGTAAGTTATATGCGAATATTGTGCCATTTTATTTAGGGGACTTGAGCATCTGCAGATTCGGGTATCCTCAGGGTGTCCTGGAAACAATCCCCTAAGGAGAGGGAGGGACAACTGTATGAAGTTTTCCATTTCTCCACATTTTTGTCAACACCTGTTATTATCTGACTTTTGGACTGCAGTCATCCCAGTGGGTGTGAAGCAGTATCTCACTGTGGTTTCGATTTGCATTTTCCTGATGGGTAATGATGTTGAGCATCTTTTCCCATGCTTATTGGATGTTGTGGAAGGTTTTTTTTCCTACCATTTTTACTGGACTAGATGTGGCAGATTTTAACATTTGTCTGAATCAGTTCAAACATTTGCAAGGCAATCATGACTGTCTTGATTTGCCTCTGCTAACCCCCCATCTAATGACATGACTTGAAGTGGCAGCCCATACTTTCACCCTTGTACCAAGACCACTTTTCTTACCTTTCTCTCTGGGCTAGTCAGGCATCAAGAAATAGAGACTTTCTTTAAAAAAAGAGAGAGAGTTTTTTTAAAAAGTTACTTTATAGTAAAATAAACACAGTTATTTAAAAGACGGGTGTTTGTGTTAGTTTCCTGTTGTTGCTATTTCTGTCTAGCAAAATACCACACACTTAGTGAGTGGCTTCCAATGCCATCCATTTATGAACTCAGAGTTTTGTAGGTACAAAATGACTGGGTACTGTACTTAGGATATCCTAAGGCTGAAATCAAGGTGTCAGTTGGGCTATGTTCTTGCCTAGAGGATCTGGGGAAAAGTCTTCTTCCACATTCATTGCTATGGGTGGTGGGATTCAGCTTCTTGTGGCTATAGATCTGAGGTGTTTGTTTCCTTGCTGGCTATCAGCTGGGGCTGCCATCAGCTCCTAGAGGATGTCCCTGTTCCGTGCCAGATGTCCCCTCCATGCTCAACCCAACATGTTGCACTGAAACCTTCTTTTTCTTTTGTAAGACAGTGTCTCACTCTGCTACCCAGGCTGCAGTGCCGTGGTGCTATCACAGCTCACTGCAGCTTCAGCCTCCCAAACTCAAGAGATCCTCCCACCTCAGCCTCCTCAGTAGCCGGGACCACTGATGCATGCCACCACATCCAGCTAATTTTTGTACTTTTTGCAGAGATGACATTTCATCATATTGTCCAGGCTGGTCTCAAACTCCTGGGGTCAAGGAATTTGCCTGCCTCTTCCTCCCAAAGTGCCGGGACTTCAGGTACATGCCACTGTGCCCAGTCTGAATCTTTCTTAAGCTCCTAATCCCTGATGGCTCTGTCTCTGACCTCTGGACCCAGATTTAAAGGACTTATGGCGTGCCCATTGGCTAAGCTCTCTTTGTTAAAGGCAACTGTGCCATGTGATGTGAGCTAATCATAGGAGTGACATCTACCATATTCAAAGGCCTGATGAGTAAATAAGGCATGTACACCTGGGCAGGGGTGTCTTGGGGAATCATCTTAGAATTCTGTCCACACAGCCAGCATATGTATGCATTTTAGAATGATGTTCACAAGAAAATATAATTGAAATGTAGGAGTGGCCTCTCAAAGAGCTAACTTTAGTTATCTGGAAAATGTACTTCTGTGGAAGTCTTCACTTCCTGATAACATAAGGCAGATGAAGTGTCATCACAAATGAGAAGACCCAGCATTTCAGTGAATTGATGAAGTTCATTAGGCAGCAAGTGTATTGACAGAGCTGTTTCTTTTAGCAAGAAATACCAGCAAAAATGCACAAGAAGTGAGCATGTACAACAAAACTGAGGGTTTAATTAAGCAGAAATCTGTTTTGACCCCATGGACTGAATATTTTTCTAAAATATGATGCACTTTTCTGCTTTCATTTACTAATCCTGAATGATGTTTTAGAATTCTGCAGAGCCTCTGGGTGTTTGCCATGGGCCATTTAGGCATCTGTCAAATTCCTAAAGATGCAAAGCATTAGGGAATTATGAAACACAGGCATAAACCCTGTCCAGCAGAGGTGCAAGGTTGCCTGGATGCAAATAGGCAAATTTATAGAGATAGAAAGATTAGTAGCGACCAGTGCCTGGGAGGAGAAAGGAACAGGGAGTGGCTATTAATAAATATGGAATTTTGTAGGGAGAGGATCTAAATTAGACAGTGGTGATGGCTGCACAACTTTTTTTTTTTTTTTTTTTGGGACGGAGTCTAGCTCTGTCGCCCAGGCTGGAGTGCAATGGCACGATCTTGGCTCATTGCAACCTCTGTCTCCTGGGTTCAAGCAATTCTTGTGCCCTAGCCTCCTGAGAAGCTCTGGTTACAGGCGTGTGCCCCCATGCCCTGCTAATTTTTGTTTGTTTTTTAGTCGAGAGGGGTTTCACTATGTTAGCCTGGCTGGTCTTGAACTCCTGGCCCCATCAATCCAACTGCCTTGGCCTCCCAAGCTGCTGGGATTACAGGGTTGAGCCACCACACCCGACCTGAATTATAACCTTAAAAAGGTGAATATAATAGTATATAGGTTATATTTTAGCAAAGTTGTTATTAAAAAAGAAAAATTAGCTGCATATAGGAAAAGAATAAACCCAAGAAGAGCGTTTAAAAATAAATTCCCAATCCAATGTAAATTCCACAAAGGCAAGGCAATTTTTAAAAATGCCTCTATCATACTCCCTGGATATTTTCACTGTCTTAAGCCTAAGGGTAGCATACCAATTCTTCAAACAACTGCAGCTTGTTTTACTTTTAGGGGATTTGAATGCAATTTCTCCTTTTTAAAAACTGGGTTTTTTAAAATTTATTTTTGAGACAGGGTCTTGCTGTGTCACCCAGGCTGGAGTGCAGTGGCACAGTCATGGTTCACTGCAGCCTCAACCTCCTGTGCTCAATCAGTCCTCCCAGATCCACCTCCCGAGTAGCTGGGAGTACAGATGCTCATCACCATGCCTGGATAATTTTTAAATTTTTTGTTAAGATGGGGTCTCACTCTGTTGCCCAGGCTGATCTCCAAAATATTGCATGATCTCATTTATATGTGGAATCTAAATAAGTCAAATAAATAGAAACAGAGAATGGAACAGTGGTTACCAGCTCAAGCTCCTCCCACCTTCACCTCCCAAAGTGCTGGGATTACGGATGTGAGCAACTGTGCTTGACCTGGATGCAATTTCTCCATATGCATTCATGCATTCATTCATTCATTCATTCATTCATTCATGCAAAAGTGGATCCTGTTGTATCCTCAGTAACCTTTCTGAACCATAGGGTGTCTCAGGTTTTTTTCTTTTCTTTTCTTTTTTTCCAGAAGCAGACCCAATAAAAGGTGTGAGTGAAAGTAATTTGGAAGGTGGATGACAAAATGAGACAGGGCAAGATAACAACCAATATAGGGTGTTTGAAAGCATGTTGCTAGTGTGGGCAGCTGGCATTTGATCCCACTGCAGACCTCGGAAAGACTGTGTAAAACATTTCTCAGAAAAATGTCTCAGAGTCAGCCTAGCTGAGAGGCAAGAAAGCTGAAATATTTATTCACCAGCTTCCATCTTTCGTGAATTAAGGAGTACTCCCAGGGGATGACTCTCTGACCTCCCAGCCTGTCCAGTACATGAACCTGGCACTCCTGCAGACAAAGAAATTCCCCAGGGCAGAGTCATAATTTTGCGGTAAGAAGCCACTGGCATGCATGGAAATAGTGAATGCTAAGGGAATCTAGGTGGGGCCCATACACTGTCTGCCATAGAGAAGTAGGACAGAGGATAAGACACATATGGCCCTTACCCTTATGCATTTACATTTTCCTGGGGCACCGATAATAAGCAAACAAAATAAAATAAATTGTGCATTGAAGAAAATAAAAGTATTACACAACAGAGAATGAAGGAGGCATTCTCCCACTATTCTCCCACTCCAAATAGAGAAATTCTGGAAAAACGTGTAACCAAAAATGTTTAACATACAGTGTAGCTCAGATGTAAGAAGGGGAACTCTTCGGGTGGCAAAAATATAAAAGGATTTGCAAGTGGTAACAGGAAATGGGAGTTAAAATCAAGGGGGCACATTGGGAACTCTTGTACTCTGTTAGTGGGAAGGTACATTGGTACAGCCTTTACAGAAAACAATATAGAGGTTCCTCAAAAAATTAAAACTTGAACTACAATATGACCCAGCAATCCCTCTGCTGGGTATATACCCAAAGGAGATGAAATTAGTATCCTGAAGAGATATCTGCAGTCCCATATTCACTGTAGCATTATCCACAATAACCAAGACATGAAGACAACCTAAGTGGATGACTGGATAAAGAAAATGTTATACACACACACACACACACACCATGGAATATGATGGAGCCTTAAAGAAGGTGACTTTGCCATTTGCAACAGTATGGATGAATGTGTAGGATATTATGCTAAGTGAAATAAGCCAGACACAGAAGAAAAAAATACCGCATGATCTCATTTATATGTGGAATCTAAATAAGTGAAATACATAGAAACAGAGAATGGAACAGTGGTTACCAGGAGTTGAGGGCTGGAAAAAAATGGGGAGATGTTGATCAAAGGGCACAAACTTGCAGTTACAAGATGAATAAATTTTGGAGACCTGATGTACAGCATGGTGACTACAGTTAATAATATATTGCATACCTAAAATTTGCTAAGAGTAGATTTTAGGGGTTCTTACCACACACATACAAAGGTTAAGTACATGAGGAGATGGAAATGTTAATTTGCTTGACTGTACTAATCATTTCACTGTGTATATCAAAACATCATGTTGGACACCTTAAATTTATGCATTTTTCATTTTAAAAATAAAGCAAATTGAGTGAAGATACAAGTAAAAAAAGGAAGGAAGGAAGGAAGGGAGGGAGGGAGGGAGAGAGAGAGGGAGAGGGAAGGAAGGAGAGAAGGGAACGGAAGGGAAGGGAAGGGAAAGAAAATAATCAATTGGTATATAGAGCCTGGGCATAATGCCCAAGAAGGAATGAGAGTCAAGGTCAAGGTCATGGACACTGACAACAGGAAACTGGAAATGAGCTCTCTAAATAAAGCTAGAAGTCAGGAAGGGGCCATACTGTCCATGACTGTATATCAGAAAGACTAAAGCCACTGGCCAGAGTACACAACCCATACCAGGATGTTTCTCCTAAGCTGTGGTATGAAACAGAATTCATTGTGAAAAATTAGAATCTCAAGCCTTTGCCATGTGTGTCATGTCGGAACTTGGACAACCTGCTCATGTGGAAACACTCAACCAAGAAGCCGACAACAACAATGACAATACAGCTCTGTGGAGCCTGAGAAGAATTCACACCCAAAGAATTAGAGCTAAGAGAAATTTGAATCTGGAAATGACTTTAAAATGAGTATGTTTAAAATGTCTAAAGAGTAAGGAAATGAATCAAATGCATGAAAAGAAGAAGCCCCATGAAAAACAAACATAATAGATAGATCTTAGGATGAACCCAGGGAAAACTCTAACAAATCGATGTAAATGTGGATGTTGTCAGCAGATAGATGGCATTTGAAGCCATAAGACTGAATGACAACGCCAAGGGAGTGAGTGTAGACAGAGTGTAGACAGAGACAGAGTGAGGATAGACAGAGAAGATGACCGAGGGCAGAGTGGGGGATCCAACATAAAGAGAGAGGGGACTGGAGGAGGAATCAGTGAAGGAGGCTGAGAAGGAGCACACAGTAGAAAGAGAACCACAAAGTGTGTTTGGTATCTGCTAAGGCAAGTGATAAGAATTTTCCATAGAAGAGAAAGTGATAATCTGTTGTAACTGCTGCTGCTGGTTAAGTAAGAGGATGGGAAATAGAACATTGGACTTAGCAATGCGGAAAAAAAAATGGTAATCTTGACAAGAGAAGTTTCGTCAAGTGGTCAGGGCAAAAAGTGGGTCTAAGAAAGAGTGGAAAGAGAAGAATTGGAAAAAGTGGGTACAGATGGTATTTCAAGTGTTTCATTTCAAAATTCAGTAAAGAAATAGGAATGTAGATGGTGAGGGATGTGAGGTCAAAGGAAGGCTTATTTCTTTTTCTGAAATTGAAGACATAGTGGGAAGTTTGCATACTGATGGAAATGACCCAAGTGGGAGGGAAAAATGATGCCATAGGAGGGAGGGGGCAGAACTGTTGCACTGCTGTTCTTCAATAGTTGAGAAGGAATGGTGTCTAGGTACCCAAGTGAGCAGGCACTTAGGAGTAGAAACTGAGATGTTTCTCTGCAAAATCAGGAGACAGCAAAGAGTAGGTAGAGAGACCCTATGTGGGAGTCCAGAGAAGTTCTCCTCTGACTACTTCTATTTTCCGAAAACAGTAAAAAGCAAGGTTGTCAATTGGGAGTGAAGGAGGAGAAGGAGGCATCAGGGGTTTCAGGTGTGAAGATGAGATGCACAATAGTCTTCTAGGACTGAGAACATCAATGTCATAGGGGAATAGAAAATTATTGCTTGGCAGCTTTAAGGGGTTTTAACTTAGGGTTTGTAGTTATGATTATTGCGGTTGTATGCTTTTTCCCTCAGCTACATTGAACTGCACGGGTATGAGGCAAAAAAAAAACAAACAAAAAAAAGGAAAATTGAATAAACAAATTTTTGATTTTGCCAAGTGACTTCTGTGAAGTCAATGAGGGAAGGAAGCTGTCATTATAACGATTGATCATGAAAATTAAGCTGAGTAAGGAGGAGAGAGAAACATCAGGGAATACAGAAAAGGCAATGAAAAAACCTTAAAATGTATAAGAGAGGAAAGAAGTAAAATAATGAGATGGTGCTAATTTATAAACAATGGATACAGAAAGCCTCTGTGAAGAGACAACATTTCAAAAAGGATGTGAAGTTTAAGAACGAACTAGCCAGGCAAAGAGACAGGAAAAAAAAGTAGGGGGGGGGCGGGGATGGAGCTTGACTATTCTAGGATACATAAAAAGTCTACAAAGACCGGGAGGTTGGCTTGAGAAGGCTTGGAAAAGTAGGCAGAGGCTACGTCATGCAGAGCTCTGCTGATCAAGGTAGAGAGTTGGGATTTTATTCCGAGTGCTATGAGAAGTAACTGAGGAGTTTTAAAAAGGGGTGTAATAAGATCTATATTTTTAAAAGTTCATTCAGCACTTACAAAATAATACTGGTAGACATTTGACAAGTGTGGTAGAGTAGTTTAAAAAGTACAAAGATACTTAAACAAATAGAAAAAAAGAGGCAATTGTCAACTCCAGGAAAAAATGAAAAATTAACCAAGACAGTAACGTGATTAGAAGGTATTATTTAGCTCAGCTTTTAAGAAAATTAGTACAGTCATAACAATGTAAACACTGAATATTTCTTTAACCAAAAATTTGCAGGACAGGGAGAAAATAAAGAGGAGAGGTAGTTATAAGGGAACTAAATCCTTATCTACCATAAGAGGTAGTTAACAGACTAAAACTGATAAATAAAAATGACAGTATGCATATATTATTCAGTTTTGTGCGGATAAACCCTAGAAAAAGTTGCCTATGGGTAGTGGGATTGAAGTTAGGATGGAGAGGAACAGAACTGACCAATTTTACATATAAAGTTTTTAGTACTCTTTGAGTTTTAAAAAATCACACACATTGTTCACACTGTAACTGCCTGAGATTTTCTCAATTAATATTATTAAGGGGTGGATATGTGATTTTCTGGATGGTTCGATTTACTCTTCTGTCTTGTTTTGATAAGAAAGTTGCTACCTGCAAGCTCTAAAGGGCTTTTATCAGCATTTCGAATTTTTGCTTGTGAGCAAATAACAGGAGAACAGAAACACTCTCCTGGTTGCCTTTGAGAGACAGAATTCTGTTTAATTTGCAAAACATTTATAAATTCTCAGTATTAACTCAAAAAATTCACGCCCATGCTTTTTTTGATTAAAATAAAAATTTCTGAAAAGTAACATTCTGGCTGCTGTGTGGAGTGTGCAGTTAGAAGGTATGGAGGAAGGCAATTAGATTCCTACTGTCTTCCTCCAGGCTAGGGGTGATTGTGGTGTGATAGGTACTGTGGTAGTGTAACAAAGACGACAAAAGTAAAGACATTCAGGATATTTGAAAGTAGAGCTTATGTGATTTGAATTGATTCAGTCATTGTTTTCTGTACCATTCGGGCTCAATGATTTATTCTCTCCTCTTTATTGGAGGTTATTCACAGTACCCATACATCCAAAGGAACAACCTCAACAGAAGCTGAATCTGCGTTGGTTTTATTGTTTCGCTTTCAAGCTTAATAGTTGGATGTTTCTACCACTGCATAATATGGGGGTGGGATTGAAGTTGAGAGGTTCTGATTCCTCTCCTACGACGTGGTAGTATGGTTTGGCTGTGTCCCCACCCAAATCTCATCTTGAATTGTAGTTCCCATAATCCCCACACGTCGAGGGAGGAACCCAGTGAGAGGTAATTGAATGTTGGAGGCGGTTATCTCCATGCGGTTCTCGTGATGGTGAGTGAGTTCTGACAAGATCTGATGGTTTTATAAGGGACTTTTTCCCAACTTCACTCTGCACTTCTTGCAGCTGCCACGTGAAGAAGATACGTTGGCTTCCCCTTCCACTATGATTGTAAGTTTCCTGAGGCCTCCTCAGCCCAGGGGAACTGTGGATAAATTAAACCTCTTCCTCTTATAAATTACCCAGTCTCGGGTGTATTTTTATTACTAGCGTGAGAACGGACTACTAAAAGTAGGCTCTTGATAATTCATCAGAGGATTAACTGCTTTACGAATTAATTATTGCAATTCATATGAGCAAGAAGCAGCCTCTGTTGCATAAAACCACTGAATTGGTGGCTTTATATTTACATGTGATATGGATTCATAGCTCTATGTAACCAGAACTATTCACATTTTGGACTGGACAATTCTTTGTTGTGGGCACTGCCCTGTGTATTTTAAGATGTTGAGCAGCATCCCTGGCCGCTACCCACTAGACCCCAGAACCACTTCTCTTTCCCTTCAATTGCGACAACCAAAAATATCTCTAGATATTGCTGAATGTACCATGGGGAGCAAAATCACTCTCGTTTGAGACCTATTACTCTACAGCACTTATCACAATGGAAATTATAGATATATATATATTATTATAACATAGTACACACACATATATATATATGATTTTTTGTTTAATGTCCATTTCTCTTACCAGAATATAAACTCTCTGATAGTCAGAACTATTTTTTTTTTCTGAAGGGCAAGGTGGGTGGAATCACCAGTAAATGATTCAGTATTGCTAAGTTTAACCTCAACTAGAATCCTCTAATGTCTTTTTTCTCTCTCATGTACCCTGTGACATTCTCCCCATCCAGAGTTTATTCACTTAGTTTGTAGGATGGAAGAGCACTCGATATTCGTCATTTTATCTCATCAACCTCCACCCAGTCCAGATCGTTCCCCATCTTGTCTACCATCTTCACACATTTTTTTCTAAAATATACCACGAACTGCCAACTATGGTTATTTTAGGAATGGATTGGGGAAGATAGGAGACTTTAAGACAGTCATGATTTCCTCTACATGATATCGTTCCATATACGTTTAACTTTTTCCATTAAGTACATAACAATTTTTAATCAGGAAATAATCATAATAAGTATATGTTTTTAAAATAAAAATAACCCCATTTTGATATAGATCTAAACCCTTAATGAGGAATGTTAAAGGATAAACCATGGAGCTAGGAAAGTAAAACATTTTTATAAGCAGATTACACTTTAGGCAAATGTTGGCAGCACTGTTTGTGTGCGCATGTGCATGAGCATGAATGTTTATTACTCATGTGGTCCTAATCTCCATCTTGGGCCCCCCATCCAAGCCATTCCTGCCAAATGTCCATTCAGTTTCTCAGACAGACTAAACAAGATGTGCAAAGAATGATCAGTAGCAATTTCAGACTATGCAGGCAAAAGCTGGAATGAAATAAAATGAAATGCTTCACTTAAAGGATTAAAAAAAAAAAAACAACTTTTATTTTGACTGGGCACAGTGACTCATGCCTGTAATCCCAGCACTTTGGGAGGCCAAGGCAGGCAGATCACGAGGTCAGGAGTTTGAGACCAGCCTGGCCAACATAGTGAAACCCTGTCTCTACTAAAAATACAGAAAATTGGCCGGGCATGGTGGCGGGCGCCTGTAATTCCAGCTACTAGGGAGGCTGAGGCAGGAGAATGCCTTGAACCTGGGAGGCAGAGGTTGCAGTGAGCTGAGATTGTGCCTTTGCACTCCAGTCTGGGCAACAGAGTGAGACTCTCCCTCAAAAAAAAAAAATTATTTTAACTTCAGAGAGTACAAGTGGAGGTTTGTTATACAGGTAAACATGTGTCATGGGGGTTTGTAGTACAGATTATTTCATCACTCAGGTATTAAGCATAGTACTCATTAGTTATTTTTCCTGATCCTCTCCCTTCTCCCACCCTCCACCCTCCAAAAGTCCCCAGTGTATATTGTTCCTCTCTAAGTGCCCATGTGTTCTCATCATTTAGCTCCCACTTATAAGTGAGAACATGTGGTATTTGGCTTTCTGCTCTTGTGTTAGTTTGCTAAGGAGAATGGCCTTCACCTTCTTCATCCATGTCCCTGCCAAAGATGGGTTCTCATTCTTCTTGATGGCTGCATAGTATTCCTTGGTATATATGTACCACATTTTCTTTATCCAGTCTACCATTGATGGACATTTAGGTTGATTTCATGGCTTTGCTATTGTGAAGAGTGCTGCAATGAACATACGGGTGCATGTGTTTTTATAATTTCCGAAACAAACTACTATAGCAATTTGTTAGCTGAGATAGGTATCTATGTGCCTAGAAGCTGAGAGATATAAATTGTCATCATCATCATCTTTGTTTGACGACTTACCACGTAATAGACACTGTGCTAAGTGGCTTCAATTTCCATCCCCCACTCTTTTTTTTTTGAGACAGAGTCTCACTCTGTCACCCAGCCTGGAGTGCAGTGGTGCGATCTTGGCTCACTGCAACCTCCACTTCCCGGGTTCAAGTGAGTCTCCTGCTTCAGCCTCCTGAGTAGCTGGGATTCCAAGCAAGCACCACTATGCCCGGCTAATTTTGGTATTCTTAGTAGACATGGGGTTTCACCACATTAGCCAGGCTGGTCTTGAACTCCTGACCTCAGGTGATCGCCTGCCTTGGCCTCCCAAAGTGCTGGGATTATAGGTGTAAGCCACCGTGCCCGGCCCATCCCCCACTCTTTAAAAACTAGTAACACCTTTAAAGGTAGGTACTAGTATCCTCCCATTTTTCAGATTCAGAGAGGTTGAGTAACCGTCTAAGGCCATACAGCAAAAAGTTGACATTCAAAGTCAGGTCTGTGACTTGGGGAATATCCTTAAAGGTTTTGTTCTACTACCCTACTCCCTTGGTGTTGTAAGGGTGGGCTTGGAAATCTGATAGACCTGTATTCCCATTACTGTGTGAGGTTGTGCAAGTTACTCAACCTCTCTGAGCCTTATTTTTTCACCTGTATAATGGGAATCAAAATGTCCACTTGAAATAATGCACTCAAATCCACCTTGATAATTGCCTCACTGGGTTCAATAAAAGGATTAAATGAGGTGATATATGCAGTTTGTCAAGCACAGTGCCTGATGCATAGTAAACACTTAATGAATACTTCTTGTGATAATAATGATAGCAATATGATTACTGCTATGAACAATAATTACTATGTTTTGGGCAGTTACTATCTATTAGACATATTGTAAATGCTTTACTTCCATTAACTCAATCTTCACAATAAGTCTGAGAGGTGAGTATTATTAATATCTCCATTCAACAGGAAAGGGAAAGAGTTCAGAGAAGTTAAGACACTTTCTCAAGATCATACTGCCTGGGAGAGGCAGCAGTGATATAAAGTGCTTGGCTCAATTTCTGGCACACAGGTGTTCGACCGATGACCTCTTCCTTCCCCTTTAATGATGAAAGCTTGGAGGTGACCTTGGGGTTTACTGGGGAATAAGGAAGCAGAGAGAACTGCAAGAAGGATGGGTGAGTTAGACCTTACGTAGTTTGCTGTGAAGCAACAGTGTTTTCCTCAGCCAGTAAAATGGTGCTACCAGCAGATGAGTTCTTGTTGTTTTGTTTTTTTGTTTTTTGTTTATTTGTTTTTGAGTTGTAGTTTTGCTTTTGTTGCCCAGGCTGGAGGGCAATGATGCGATCTCGGCTCACTGCAACCTCTGCCTCCCGGCTACCAGCAGATGAGTTCTAAGGGAAACAGGTGACAATACTTGGGTACTGCAGAATTTCCAGACACCTTGCAGTATATAATAAGGAACATGAATCCATAGATCGGTTCCGTCTGGGGTACTGAAAGTTCTTTAAAACACAGCTAATGTGGTCTCAGGTTCCCTGGGTATGCTGTATTGATTGAGCATGTCCACAGTGCTGGTACCTGCAGCTCTCAATCCCAGAGCCACTTCCTTCTCTGCTGGACATGCTCTGCCAAGGCAAAGTTGGGGAAGGTTTTAGATCCCCAACCTCCAAGAAATTAAGGAGTAGATCTGCAGTATCTATATGTGCAGCTTCAAGCAATTAGAATTGTGGGGATTTATCCAATGCTATTGCAGGGTAAGTGTGCAAGACTCCTACTCTGAATCATCTCTTAAAATTATTACTTATTTTAAATTTACACTGAGTAAAATTCAGTTGCTTTGGTATATAGGTCTATGTGTTTTGACAAATGATTACTATACTCAAGATACTGAGCAGTTCTACCATCCTCCAAATTTTCCTAGGGCTGCATCTTTATTGTCAACCCTTCTCCAACCATCAGGCTCTTAACTACTAATCTGTTTCTATCCCTATAGAATGTTATATAAATGGAGCCATAGAGTATGTAGCCTCTGAGTCTGGCTTCATTTATTAAGCAAAATACCCTTGAGATTCACTCATGTTGTTGTGTCAAAGCTTTTTTTTCCTTTGTGACAGCAGAACATTTGGCAACATCCATCAGAAATGAAAAATGTGTACATATGCTGTCAAAATTGTCTTCCAGAGTTCCTTATTTTTTGCAACAAGCATTTTTTTGCTTTTAAAATTTAAAAGATGTCCATTTCTAAAAGGAAACAAATTCATGAGTCACTCTTCTGACAAATGTAATCCATATAAATATATTTATTCATGTATTTTTATATTTTTATACAGTTAACATCCATGTCCCTTTTTGGGAAAAATACACAAATTACAGACTGTAATGATAAATACATTACCCATGATTTTTCATCACCAAGGATCATGTTAACATTTTGTGAAATATCCTAATGCACATTTAAATATTATATCCTTTCATAATTAAAAATGGATCACATGAGAAATTTCCTTGCTCAACAATATCTAGTAAAAATATTTGTATTTCTTGGCTGGGTGCAGTGGCTTACACCTGTAATCCCAGCACTTTGGAAGGCTGAGGTGGGTGGATCACTTGAGGTCAGGCATTCGAGACCAGCCTGGCCAACATGGTGAAACCTCTTCTCTACTAAAAATACAAAAATTAGCCTGGTGTGGTGGCACCTGCCTGTAGTCCCAGCTACTTGGAAGGCTGAGGCAGGAGAATGAGCATCACTTGAACCCAGGAAGCGGAGGTTGCAGTGAGCTGAGATGGTGCCACTGCACTCCAGCCAGGGCGACAGAGTGAGACTCCAACTCAAAAAAGGAAAAAAGTATATTTCCATATAACTCTGCTGTAAGGCATTTACTGGAAGTGAAATCCCTGGGTGTGTTATTAGAAAGTATTTTTATAAATAAGGTTGAAATGAACAGATTTGTGTATAGATCTTGAAGTACTTGACTGATAACTTCCCTAAGATCAGCTTTCAGAAGGAAATTCCTGGATCAACCCACATGCATTTTTATGAGACATTAAATTCGCTTTGCCAAATTGCTCTCCAGAAATGATGTATCAATTCAACCTCCCAGGAATTCTATGAAAGGATGAATTGGGAGAATGGTATGAGAATGCCTGTTTCCCCACATCTTTGCTAACATTGGGTTTTATACTTTTTTCATAGAAAGTTTTTAAATTCCTCCTGATGGAGTGAAGCCCCTGGAGGTGAGGGTCTATGTGAGGGTATCTGGACATACTCCTTGCTTTAACTCTTTTCTTTTGGCCCAGCCCATGGTATTCTTTCCGGGGACAGGACGAAAAGGAATTTTGTACAAATACCTGGAATGGGGATCATCAGGCTTAAATATGGTTAGGATTAAGTGGGAAGAGGGTTCAAGAGGCACACGGAAAAACAAATCCTTGATCTTGTTCTTTGGGAGGCGTCGCTGGCACGCACTTGGAATATAGAACTTCCGGAAATGCCCGTGAGTTCTAACTATGCTCAGCACAGTCTTCTCTTCTGAGAGATGCTGGAGGACCCTCCAAGGACATATGGGAAAGATCAAGTGGGCAGGGACTCTCCGTTTCCCCCAGAGTATCCTCTATCTCTGTTTCATAAATAGGGCTTCAAAAATATTTTATTTATGAGGACATCAGCTCCATTATTAATTTAAACAACACTGTCTTAGACCAACCACCTATTTTACCCACTACAAAATCAAGCCCAGAGAGGGAACCCAACTTGTCCAAAGTGACACAGCCCATCCCTTGCAGAGCTGACTTCCGCCTGACTCTCAGGTCCAGGCTTTCTCCTTGCTACAGTGACAAGTGCAGTGACATTACAAGTTAAGTCATTCACATGCGGCCCTGGCAACATCTGCTAAAAACAAAAAGACAGAAAATACACTTTGCTTTTATCCACCCAGAAATCTCACTCTGGGAATCTAACCTGAAGAAATAAAAACATCAGAATATGTACAAGGTTGCTAAAAAGATGAAATAGGGCATTATCAAATAACTTAAAACATTAACTTGTGTTTTAAAGAAGAAAAGGAAGATGCAAAAAAAAAGCATACATATTATGATCCAACTTTTTTTTTTTTGTAAATAGTAGCAACCTTGCCCATGGCTGTTATGTATGTATATGTGTATATGTATAACTATACAGATATGCAAATATATGTATAGGGCTATAAAATATGGAGAAAAATACAGAGGTATACATACCAGAGGAAACGTAGGGAGGAGAAAAGGAGGAAGACTAAGTAAAAAAGGAAAAGAACAAAAGACTGCACACACGTGCAAGGCATGTTGGTGATCTCACCACGGATTCATATAAAATTGTGTATGTGGTAAGCATATACTTTCAGAAACTGCATATTTAAAACATGTTTTAAAACGATCATTCACGTCTGTGGGTCTAAAGAAGATTATAAAAGCTTTTATACCTTTAGAAGTGCTTTAACACGTTGGTTCATTTAATCCTATAAATTCAATGTGGGATAGAAGTTTCTGCATTTTATAGACCCAGAGAGGCTGAGTGACTTAGCCAAGCTCCTGAAACCAGTCAGCCGCAGGGCTGGGGTGGTCTCCACCTGTTTGACTCGAAACTTTGTGCTCTTTCCATTCCCTGGTGGAGGAAGGGTAACACGCTAGGGTGAAAGGTTTGGGAAGGACAAAGAGAAGCCACGTAGCTTATAAAATCAGTTTCCTTCACACAGCTGGGAGCAGGCTTGGCATGTGGCTTCTTTTCCTTTTTTTAAATTTTAAATTGGCAATAATTATATATATTTGTTGGGTACAGTGTGATTATTTTGATATATGTATACATGGTGGAATGGTTAATTGAGATAATGAACTTATCCACCATCTCGAACGCTTATCATTTTTTTTGTGGTGAGAACATCTGAATTTTACTTTCTTAGCAATTTTGAAATATACAATACAGTATTATTAACAATTGTCACCAGGCTGTGCAATAGATCTCAAAAATTTATTCCGCCTATCTGACACTTTGTACCCTTTTTTCTTTTCTTTTTTTATGTTTTATAATTTTTAAATATATTTACACTCATTTTTCATTTATATTTCAAACACCAACTCGAACCAGAGGTTTGTATTCTTTGGCCCACTCTTCCCCGTTCTCTCCCCACCCCCAGACTCTGGTACCTGCTATTGTAATCTCTACTTCTGAGTTCAACCTCTGCAGATTCCACATATACATGAGATCATATAGTATTTGCCTTCCTGTGTCTGGCTTATTTCACTTAGTACAGTGTTCTCCAGGTTCATCCATGTTGTCAAAAATGACAGGATTTCCTTTCATTTAAGGTCAGAATAATATTCCATTGTGTATATATGCCACATTTTCTTTATCCATCCATGTGTCAGTGAATACTTAGGTTGATTCCATCCATATCTGGGCTACTGTGAATCATATTGCAATGAGTATGGGAGTGCCGATATCTCTCTGACATACTGATTTCATTTCCTTTGGACACGTATCAGGAGTGGAATTGCTGGATCATATGATAGTTCCATTTTCAGTTTTTTTGAGGAACTTCCATTCTATTTTCCATAATGGCTGCACTAATTTGCCTTCCCACCAACAGTGTACAAAGGTTCCCTTTTCTCCACACCCTTGCCAACACTTTTTATCTTTCCTTTTTAAATTTTAGAATATTTTTAGATTTACATAAAAGTTGTAAAGATAATACAGAGAGTTCCTATATAACTCACACCCTATCTTCCATGCTGTTAACATCTTACACTACTCTAGTACATTTGTCATAGCTAACAAACCAATATTGATAGATCATCATTAGATAAAGTCCCTACTTTTTCCAGATTCCCTTAACTTTTGCCTAATGTCCTTTTTCTGTCCCAGGATCCCATCCAAGATCCCACATTACATTTAGTCCTCAATTCTCCTTAGGATTCTGTTGGCTGTGAGTTTCTCAGACTCTCCTTGGCTTCGATGACCTTGACAACTTTGAGAAATGCTGGTCAGTTATGTTGCAGAACGTGCCCCAGTTGGAATTTTTCTGATATTTTTCTCATGATTAGACTGGGGTTATGGGATTTGGGGAGGAAGACTGCAGAGTTGAAGTGTCACTTTCCTCATATTCTAGCAAGGGTACATGCATGACATCATCATGGATAATTTCCTTTGATGGGGTTCAGGACACGATAACCCAAAATATAGCACCTTGGCATTACAGAAAACAGCAGCAGAAGATCATAAAGCTTAAGAAGGTCACTCTCTGACCATCCATCCACCTGCCTTTCTCCCCTGAAGCAGGTCATTTGAGAGATATCCTCGCTAGATAAAAGAACATCCTTAACCCTGAAGCCACAGAGATGCCAAGAATCTAACCAAACAGGCCTTGTTAAGTTCTCCCAGTTTATTACTATTAGATTATACCTTTTGTTCTTCAATCATCCTTCCCTGCAACCATTCACTCTTCATCAAACCTAAGCATACAAGTTTTCCTGTTTCCCTGGGTCTTCATTTCTGCAGGCTTTCACGTCCCATAACATTTGTATTAAATAGTTGTGTGAGCCAGGCACGGTGGCTCACACCTGTAATCCCAGCACTTTGGGAAGCCAAGGCAGGCAGACCATGAGGTCAGGAGTTCGAGACCAGCCTGGCCAATATGGTGAAACCCCGTGTCTACTAAAAATACAAAAATTAGCCAGGCGTGGTGGTGCGTGCCTGTAGTCCCAGCTACTCAGGAGGCTGATGCAGGAGAATCACTTGAACTTGGGAAGCGAAGGTTGCAGTGACCTGAGATCATGCCACTGCACTCCAGCCTGGGCAACAGAGTGAGACTCCATCTCAGAAAATAAATAAGATAAAATAAAATAAAAATTAAATTATATGTGCTTTTCTCTTGTTCACCTGTCCTTTTCTATGGGCGCCTTAACCATGAACTTAGTGATGGGTGAGAAAATGAAATCTTTTCTCCCCTACCACTTGATCACCTGGTGTAGGTACTATTTGCCAGGGTTCTCCACTGTGAAGTTATTCTTTGTTCCCCCTTTCTATACTGTAGTGTTCAGAAGGAAGTCACTATACTCAGATCACCCCAAAGGTGCTGGAGTTAGGCTCCACTGCCATGACTGCAGAGAATCTACATCGATTATTTGGAATTCTTCTGCATAGGAGATTTGTCTCTTCTTCCTGGAAGGAATGTCACCTTTCTTCTGTGTTCCCTGGCATCGTGCACAGAGATCTGTTAGACAGCTTGATGCTTCCCATCCTGGTTAGAATATCCACTGGGGAGCGTCTCCCCAGAGCTTGAGAAACAGGCTCAACCTCACATCGGAACAGGCAGAAAGAACTCTGGCTGAGGTTTGGGGAAGCTGTATTCTAAACCCTGGTCTTGCCACCTCCCATGGAGGTCTTGGGGCAATCACTTTCCATCTTTGAGTGTGTTCTAGTTACCACTGGTGAGTAACAAATTAACGCACCACTTGGTGGCCTGAAACAATTATTTTGCTCACAATTTTGTGTGTCAGGAATTCTGGAAGGGCTTAGTTGGGGAGCTCTTGCCCAGGGTCTCTCATACAGTGCAGTCAAATGTTGGCAGATGCCAAAGACATTTGATGGTGCAATTGGTCTGGGGATCTACAGTGGCTTACTTATAGTTGCCAGGTGACACCGGCTGTCAGCTACTCAGCTGGGCAGTTGACCACAGCATCCACACATGACCTGACCATAGGGCAGTCTCAGGGAAGTTGGGAAGTTGGGCTTCTTATATGGTGGCCCAGGGTACAAGCAAGAATGTTCCGGCAGATAAGGTGGGAGCTGGTTCACCTCTTAGGACTCAGCCTCAAAAACACATGGCTTTATTTCCTCTATAGCCCATTGATTTTAATAGGGTCACTAAAGTCAGCCCAAATTCAAGGATAAGTGACATAGAACTCATCACTCGAAGGGAGGGGTGTCAAAGAATTGACAGCTGTTAAACACACACACACACACAATTAATATATTTTATATATTTTGTACATATTTTACATTTTATATATATATATGAGTGGAGTCTTGATCCATCACACAGGCTGGTGTGCAGTGGCATGACCATAGCTCACTGCAACCTCAAACTTCTGGGCTCAAGCGATCCTCCTGCCTCAGCCTCCCAAGTAGCTAGGACTACAGGTATGTATCACCACACCTAGCTAATTTTTAATTTTTCTTGTAGAGATGAAGTCTCACTGTGTTATCCAGGCTGCTCTCAAACTCCTGGGCTCAAGCGATCCTCCCACCTCAGTCTCCCAAGTAGCTGGGACCACAGGTGCGTGCCACCATACCTGGTTAGTTTTTTGTATTTTTGATAGAGATGGGTTTTCGCCATGTTGCTCAAGCTAGTCTCAAAGTCCTGAGCTCAAGCCATACACCCACCTCGGCCTCCCAAAGTGCTGGGATTACAGGTGTCAGCTACCATGCCCAGCCTAAAAATATTAGCTTTTATCAAAGGGTTTGAACCCCACTGGTGCTGTCTCCCTTTTATGAAGAGGGAAGTAGGCACTGTGGTGAACAAGTACAAACCTGAGATCCCACAGCAAGCGAGGAGTCAGAGCCAAGACTCAAGACCAGGTCTCCAGGCACCAGGGACTGTGTCTCTTCCTCAAAGTCTCATGACCCTGCAGAGGGAAGTAGAGAAAGTGGCTCCAGCTCAGTTGCCAGACAAACCCCCAAAGAACCCGGCCTTCCTTTGACACTGCGTAAGGGTTTTCTGCCTCCCATTCATTAACTCAAGAATGCATTTATTCAGCAATATGCTTCCCGGCGACCATGCTTGCACACGAAGGTCTTTAGTTTGGGAGGTGGCCAAATTGGAGCTCTTGCCCTCTGAACTCATGTGGGTGAAGGTCTCGAGGGCACCGTCTGCTGAGAGAAACTGACAAATTATATGGAAATGGCAATTTCTCAAGCATCTTGGCTCCTTGTCAGGTTGGGAAGCCACATCCTAAAGGTAGAAACCTACACACCCAGCTTGCTGCAAAGACTGGGAGTCTCCATCCAAGGCTCTCTGGTTGGCCAGGTTCAAGATATTCACTGGTAATTAATATTATATTAATATTAATCTAGCAATGTACTTTTTTTTTTTTGACAGAATCTCACTGTCGCCCAGGCTGGAGTGCAGTGGCATGATCTCAGCTCACTGCAACCTTCATCTCCCGAGTTCAAGCGATTCTTGTGCCTCAGCCTCCTGAGTAGCTGGGATTACAGGCACACACCACCATGCCCAGTTAATTTTTGAATTTTTCATAGAGAATTTGCCATATTTCCCAGGCTGGTCTCAAACTCCTGAGCTCAGGCAATCCACCCGCCTCAGCCTCCCAAAGTGCTAGGTGGCGTGAGCCACCGCGCTTGGCCTGCAATGTGCATTTTCTTATGTATATTCTGGCAATGTGCATTTTCTTTTTTTAAATTTAAACAAAATTAAATTTTTGTTATTATTTTGAAAAAGGTTTGTGGGTACATAGTAGGTGTATATATTTATGGAGTACATGAGATATTTTGATACAGGCATACAATACATAATAATCACCTCAGGATAAATGGGGTATAAATCATCTCAAGTGTTTATCTTTTCCTTGTGTTACAAACAATCCAATTATACTCTTTTAGTTGTTGTTGTTTTGCCAGTCAAATGGTTTAAACGGGTTATTTATTTTTCTTCGACTTTTAAGTTCCAGGGTACAGGTGCAGCACATGCAGGTTTGTTACATAGGTAAATGTATGCCATGGTGGTTTTTTGCACAGATCAATCCATCACCTAGGTATTAAGCCCAGTATCCATTAATTATTTCTCTTGATGCTTTTCCTCCCCCGGCCCCATCTTTTAGTTATTTTGAAATGAGCAATAAATTATTGCTGACTGTGGTCACCCTGTTGTGCTATCAAATACTAGATCTTATTCATTCTATCTGGCTATGTTCACATCCATTAACCATCCCCACTTTCCATCCACTCCCCCACTGCCTTTCCCACCCTCTGGCAACCATCATTCTACTCGCTATCTTCATGAGTACAGTCATTTTCATCTTAAACTCACATTAATAAGTGAGAACACACAAAGTTTGTCTTTCTGTGCCTGGGTCATTTCACTGAATATAATGACCTCCAGTTCTATCCATGTTGGTGCAAGTGACAGGATCTCATTCTTTTTTGTGGCTGAATAGTACTCCATCATGTACGTGTATCACATTTTCTTTATCCATTCGTCTGTTAGCAGATGCTTAAGTTGCTTCAAATTTTGGCTGTTGTGAATAGTGCTGCAGTAAACATGGGAGTACAATGTGCAATTTCTTATGCATATTCTAGCAATGTGCATTCAATCTTTACAATAGTGAGTACCAATATTATTCTCATTTTTCAGATAGAGAAATTGAGCCATAGAGATTTAAGATCACATGTTCATACATTATATCCAAATTAGTCTGACACAACATTTCCTTACTGTAAACTATGCATCTTGACACTTGATTTTATTCCTTAGAGCATTATAATGCTTATACTATGCACTACATTCACTTGCCTTATGTTGCTCTCTATTTTTTCTTTTCGAGGATGTCAAACCTCATCCAAGCCATACTGGGATACCTTGAGGTCTGGGACTAAGCTGCTTTTCTCTCTTGTCTCTGGTGGAGAGATACAAATGAATACTTATTAAATGTAACTCAGAATTGACTATTTATCTCTTTGCTTCTGAGATAGAAATGTAGACAAGTTATAAACTACCTTGTACATTTAGACAAACTGTTTTTCCACAAATATTCTATGGGGTTTAAAAATAACAGCAAAAGATCTGGCCATTCCTCACAATTGTAATGGCAATGAGGAAATATGCATTCGTGAAATGTATTAATAATTTCCTATCTCCAGACAGTCAAGAATTTTAACTGTATTGTTTTTCCAGATCTGCTGACAAGTTGCAAACTTCAGTTGAGTGGGGCTTCACATTTTCTTCCACTTCACTGACAAGGCCGTTTGCAAACAAATCCAGTCCCACCAGTGGGATGTTCT
The DNA here is from genome assembly GCF_003255815.1 of Theropithecus gelada. Classification (NCBI taxonomy): domain Eukaryota; kingdom Metazoa; phylum Chordata; class Mammalia; order Primates; family Cercopithecidae; genus Theropithecus; species Theropithecus gelada. The sequence continues at coordinate 73,614,980 of NC_037679.1, read as the reverse complement.
ATATGCAATTTAAAAAATTATATTTTAAGTTCTGGGATACCTGTGCAGAACGTGCAGGTTTGTTACACAGGTATACGCGTGCCATGGTGGTTTGCTGCACCCATCAACCCGTCGTCTACATTAGGTATTTCTTAAATGCAATTTTTAAATCTAGTTACCAGAGACCATAATTCCATCTTTTCTCTTTTGTACCTTCGTTCCTCCAAGGAGTAGACTAGTGTGGGAAACAGAGTGCTAAATTAAGGGTTAGAATACCTGGTTTCTTTGATTTTTTAAAAAATCTTCTTTTAAACTATAAAAAATATTCTTAAAAATTATAAATACATATATTCAGAAAATGTGTAGGTCAATGACCTACTGCAAAATCAACACCCACGTAACCACTACTGAGGTTTTGTGTGAGACACCAGGAAAGTCACTTGAGTGACCAGTGTCCCCAGCTGTTTGAAAAGGATCTTCTCAACCATAGTATGCTTTATTTATTTATGTGTTTATTTATTTTATTTTATTTTTTAAGTTCTGGGGTGCATGTTCAGGATGTGCGGGTTTGTTATATAGGCAAACGTGTGCCATGGTGGTTTGCTGCACCTATCAACCCATCACTTAGGTATTAAGCCCAACATGCATTAGCTCTTTTTCCTAATGCTCTCACCCCACCCCATCCTCCCACGACAGGCCCCAGTGTGTATTTTTCCCTTCCCTGTGTCCATGTGTTCTCATTGTTCAGCTCCCACTTATAAGTGAGAACGTGGTATTTGGTTTTCTGTTCCTGTGTTAGTTTGCTGCGGATAATGGCTTTCAGCTTCATCTGTGTCCCTGCAAAGGACATGATCTCATTCCTTTTCATGTCTGTATAGTATTCCATGGTATATATGTACCACATCTCTTTCTCCAGTCTATCATTGATGGCCATTTGGGTTGCTTCTTTGTCTTTGCTATCGTGAATAGTGCTGCAATGAACACGTGTGTGCATGTCTATTTATAAGAGAATGATTTATATTCCTTTGGATATATACTCAGTAATGGGATTGCTGGGTCAAATAGTATTTCTGGTTGTAAACATAATATGTTGTTTTTAATTGCTTCCTCCTACTCCGTGAGTTGGATGAACTATAATGTATCAGTGTCTGTATTGTTGGCCCGTTAGGTGGTTTGTGTTTTCTTCTTTATTATGAATAACCTTTTAAGAAGTAGCTTGTTGCTCAATCTTGTTCAGACTCATAGTGATTCCTTAGGAAAAACTCATAGAAAAGGAATTTCTAGGTCAAAATGGAATGATTTTAGAGCCTTCACAAGGCACACAATTACTATGAAGAAGAAAAAAAAAATTCTACTACCAGAGTCTACGTTGCCAAATAAACTTGTGTAATAGAAAACATTTACTCATTGAATGAAGATGCTGTTTTCGGGAATAGACAATCAAGAGGAAGCATGCAGGCAAACAATGGTCTACTTTGGAGGCAAAAATATTTCAAGTTGCCATTTTCAAAAATTGTAGTTTAGTCCAAACTCTCTTGCTTCCACAAGAGGCTTTGAAACAGTTTAACATGAAAGCACCAACATCATGAAGTCTAAAGCCATTACAAGCAGACCACAATGGCAACAGCCAAGTTGCAAAATTGCTTTTTAAAAGCACTCAACACCCAGCTCATGGTGAAAAATCTCTTTTAACGTCCAGCCAAGACTCGGCCGCTAGAGGGCACTAACAATACATATTTCCAGCCAGTACCAACACCGCAGGAACCGAGGTTGGTTTTTGTCCCTTTCCATCCTATCAGCCAGAAACACAAAAGGACAATGGCCCTGCAAGCTGCCCCAAACCAGTGGAAATCTTCTAGCAAATAGGCCAGAACCTTTGCTGGCATGGGTCTTCTATCTTCCAAATTCTGATAACTTTAATATTCTGTGAAAAAACTCGTAGCTTTAACCAGGAAAGGAAATCTATCAGCATACGGGGGGAAACAGACTTTGCTCAAAATAACCTGTGGCTTTTCAAACAAAGTTTTTGATGACTTTTTTCACTTCTGATAAATCAGTTTCACTACTGAATGACATAACCCTCATCAATTTCCTCTCTCTGCACCATTTGGCTTCCAAGGAGGTACTCTTGGCTTTTATTTCCTGTATGTTAAATAAAATTTAATAAGATTGATGGCTTAATGTGTAGCCAAATATCATAGAGCCTATAACCAGAGTGTTTTGTAACTATTAACAATCAATACGAAATGGGTACCCTATGGGTGATGTACTTATTCTTGGCATCCCTAAAAGCAACTCCAAATCTCCAGGCTCTTTGAGCTGAGAGATGGGTGATAAATGGTAATGAATTAGAAGAATTGAATGCTTTCTAAGTCCCACAATGTTGGGGTTGCTAACATTGTATTTGTACAATGTTAGCATCTGTATCTGTTTGCTGTTTCTCTCAACAAAACACACACCTGGCTTCACTGAGGAGGACAGAAATGGCCTTAGACATTTATCCTATACCTCAAACCAAAGTAGGCTGTCTCTGAACAGTCTAAGCTTTCTTATTGACCAGGCTTCAGATTCCAATCCTGGCTTCAAAGAGAATTTGCTCCTCCATGAGCAGAGGGGAGAGGAAGAAATCAGTCATTGGCTTTAAATTGCCCTGTAGCTTTTATTCTTAATTGAAAAGGTGCCTGGAATGCTAATGTTTTCCCCCAACATTAGGCCTAAAGAAGAGGTACAAGTAAAGGAATTTGAGTCCAGTTTTGAAAACGGAAGTGCATAATCATTCATGAGCCCCCATTTTAGCAAATGAAGTTGCCCCACATTCAGAAAATATTTTTTTGGTTACCCCCTTGGCTACAAAGACATATGTCTTCTTTTTAATGCTCTCTTCATTTATCCTCAGCGAGTTTCTGCACCCCTGAGCTTGAGTCTTTTTGGTTATCAGCAAACTACAGGAGCCTGATAATTTTGGAAGGGGCACATTCCGATGAGAAAGCACCTATCTCCATAACTTTCCGCTACGGAAAAAGAAGAAAAAGGCTTGGCAAAGATAAATGACTCTGGTTTTCATTCAGATCCAACATCCATCTTGGCAAAAACTAAAACCAGTTTGCAGGGATTAAAAACGTGGCACAGTGGTGAGACAGTCATTCCAGCAGATGAAGGTCTGTGAAAAGATAAGCCCAATTCTTTGGAAAATTAGACACTTTGACAGCTAATACCTTGACTTTCTTCATATCCTTTTTTTTTTTTTTTTCTTAAGAGAAATTTCTCCTCTATGCTTTCCTTTTCTTGCTTGAATGTTTATCCATGGAAATGCTTGGTTATTTAAACCAATAACAAATCTCTAATATTGCTCTTGGCCGAAAACTTCTGAAAGAGGATGTGACAGAGACTTTCTTCAGAAAACAAGCACGTGACCTTCCAAGTTGCCAGGCAGTACCTTAGACTCCATTAGAGCACAAAGAGAAAGAAACCCATTTAATCAAAGAGCCTTTTCCCACACTCTCCCCTTTCCCCTGCTCAGTGTTTTGAATCCGCTGAGTGTTGTGTCAATGTTGGTTCCTAAGTTTGTGGTTTGTCAGAAGGGTTCAAAGGCAGCGTCTGATATTTGGATGTAGTATAACTCAATGGAATGTCTTGATCGTGTCTCAGAAATGCACTCTACCATGAGGCAACAGGTCAGTGATGGAGGCCAGAAAAATAAAAGACTGCCCAGATTATCTGGGGGAAGTTTACTCTCAAGACGGGGTGTCACAACCACCAGGCTGAGGGAGTCCTCTCTGTATTGCTGGCTTTTCTCCTGCTCTTTCTTGGATGCATCTGTGTGTTTAAATCTTCGAAGATCACTGGTCTTAGAGACTCAGAACTTGACAGTAAAAACTTGCTTTGGATCAGAGAAGTTCCCAACGTATGCTACAGAGAATTTTAACATAAATTTAAAATGTAGTGTATTTTCACCTAGTGGGGACACTTAAAACTGAATGCCAATAAGTCTCCTGGGATCTGGATAAGAATGATAGAGGAAAGGGCTATGAACACTTTGTGTACGGTCAGGTAGATGTTTAACACCGAGTTAAAGATGGGTAAACAAAAGCCTGAGATGCACACCTAGAATCGGGATAGATCCAGCGGCTTGCCCAGGGGCACTTTCCAACCGGTAGTGATGATGGTGGTGGTCGTGATGGTGATGGCGGTGGTGATTATGGCGGTAATGATGGTGCTGATGGTGATGGTGGTGCTGATGACAGTAATAATGATAGTGGTGATGGCTGGTATTAGTGCTGATGATGGCGATGATGGTGGTGATGGTGGGGATGGTGATGATTGTGTTGGAGAGGTGGTGGTGAGGTTATAGTGATGGTAGGGATGATGGAAGCAGTGGTAGTGATGATAATTGTGTTGTGGTGGTAGTGGTAGTCGATATGATGATGGTTGGGGGGATAGTAGTTATGGTGGCAGTGGTGGTTATGGTGACGGAGGTGGAGGTGATGATAAATACTGGATTTCCAAATCTGAAGGAAGGTTCCTAGTACCTAACTGTCTTAGACCTTTAACCTGCTATGTTTTATTAAAGGATGTTGGAGTAAACATCTGCCACCCTGTTGATCACCAGAGTCGATTTGGCTGGTCTGGCTGGCTACGTGGGTGTCCCCTTCCTCCCTCACCACTCAGTGTGCATTCCCCCCAAAGCTGCCCGCTCAGTCAAAGAAGACGACTTTTACTGATAGTCAGCTTGTATTAGAGCGCACAGAATGTTGTAAGGGTGGTGTCAAGTTTTAATGTTTAACGTGTCAAGTTTACTGTATTTTTTCATGATAAAAAAATAAATACTCATTGAAGTATATGTGAAAAACATATAAAAGTTAAAGGATAAATAGCAGGTATATCTGAGAGGCACAATTTCAGGGCATGTTTGCTTCTGGTTTTCAATATGTATGTTTTGAAGGACAATTTTTTTTTTTTTTAACCACATATTGGTTTTGTTTTTGTAATCCGAAAAAAGAAAGAATTTAGAGTGTCAATAAGAGCCCTTATTGTAATGCTTCCCTGACACAACAGTGTCTATATAATTACTCTGATATTGTAAATGAGAAAACTGAGAGTCGAATTTGCCCCAGTATCCTACCGAGAATAAATGGCAGGGCCAGAGTTTAAACCCAGGTCTCCATAACTCCAAAGTCATGTTCATATTCAATGTATGTCACTGTCTCCCGAGGGTGGCCCTTTAGGTCATCACAGAAACACTGTCCCCAAGGATGACAACTCAAGGATGTGAGGGCGACCTGGCTGCAACATCTGCCACCCCACTGATCACCAGGACTGATTTGGCTGATCTGACTGGGTAGGTGGGTGTCCCCTTCCTCCCTCACCACTCAGTGTGCATTCCTCCCAAAGCTGCCTGCTCAGTCAAAGATGACGACTTTTACCGATAGAAGAGCGCTGTTCTTCAACCAAGGGTGTAGGAGTAGCTGCTCTGCCCTCCCTCCTAGAACCTTCAGACAAGCCCTCCAGAAGCCTTATAATGTGGTCTTCTGATAGTTTTTATAATTCAAGCTTCTTAGACCACTTCATCCTGAGTTTTGTTCCAAAGCAAATGTTGCTTTAGCAAGATTCTTGTGAACTTGGGGTCTAGTCTTCCTGGAATCATAGTCTTTTAAGAATTGGACATCTTCTTGGCAGGCTTCTATTCCAAATTCTATCCTGAGTGCAGAAATGCTTTCTTAACATTCCAGGTAGATGGTCCTCACTTTGTTCATGAATGCTGCCTTGACAGGGAGATCTTGCTCCCCAACAAAGACACACACACACACACATACACACACACACACACACGAAGAACTCTCCCTTTTAAAATCTCAACCACATGTTGAGCTGAAATTGACTTCCCAAGTAAACTTCATCAATTATTCAGAATGAGGCTATTTTCTCTTCAACAGCACAATTCTCTACGTATTTGTGGGCAGCAGCTTCTGTCCCCAGGATTCGCAGTCACAGACCGCTTCATCTGTTTGTCTAAACTTCTGGGCTCCCTTCCTCTTGGTATTTCCCGTCCTTCACAAACACTGGAACCCCAGACCCAAATCCTAGTGCTGTTCCCATCAAACAGAACCTTGGTTCAGATGCTATTCTGTGACTGCAGTCCAACGTGCCTCTGAATTATTTTATTTATTTATTTATTTATTTATTTATTTATTTATTTATTGAGATGGAGTCTCACTCTGTCACCCAGGCTGCAGTGCAGTGGCGTGATCTCGGCTCACAGCAACCTCCGTCTCCTGGGTTCAAGCAATTCTCCTGCCTCAGCCTCTTGAATAGCTGGGAAAACAGGTGCACACCACCACGTTTGGCTAATTTTAGAGATGGGATTTCACCATGTTGGCCAGGCTGGTCTCAAACTCCTGACCTGAAGTGACCCACCTGCCTTGGCCTCCCAAAGTGCTGGGATTACAGGCATGAGCGACCATGCCTCATGCCTGGCCAACTCTGAGTTATTTCTTTAAACAAATTTATTGAGATATAAATCACACACATCATACATACAATTCACTCATTGAAAGTAAACAACTCAATGATTTTCAGTACTTTTACAGATACAGACAATTCACCACGGTCCATTTTTGAACATTCAAAAAGAAACACTGTGCCCTTTAGCTGATTCCCCTAACCCCTGTGCCTCCCAGCCCTGGTAACTAGGGATCTGCTTTCTCTGTATATAGATTTTCCTGTTCTAGACATTTTACATGAATGAATTGTGCAATATGTGGGCTTTTATAACTGGCTTCTGCATTAGTTCGTTCTCACTCTGCTATAAGGATACTGCCAGAGACTAGGTAATTTATAAAGAAAGGTTTATAAAGAAAGGTTTTAATTTATAAAGAGAGGTTATAAAGAAAAGTTTAATTTACTCAAGTTTCACATGGCTGGGGAGGCCTTAGGAAACTTATGATCATGGCAGAAGGCAAAGGGGAAGCAAGGCACATCTTACATGGTGGCAGGAGAGAGACAGGCAGAAGGGGAAAGTGCCAGATGCTTATCAAACAACCAGATTTCCTGAGAGACAGTCAGAAGAGGAAAGTGCCAGATGCTTACCAAACAACCAGATTTCCTGAGAGAACTCACTCGCTCTCACAGGCAAGGCAAGGGGGGAATTCACCCCCATGATCCAATCACCTCCCACCAGGTCCTTCCCTCAAAAAGTGGGGATTACAATTCAAGATGAGATTTGGGTGGGGACACAGAGCCAAACCGTATCAGCTTCTTTCACTCAACGTCGTGTTTTCAAGTTTCATTCAAGTGTGGCACGTGTAGGTACTTCTTTCTTCTTATGGCTGAATAATATTCCATTGCATGGACAAACCATTTTGCTTATCCATTCATCGATCACTGGACATTTAGGTTGTATTCCTTGAGTTACCTTGATCTTATTATTGGTGGGTTTCAGTAACTCAAACCGTCAAGTTATAGTCACAGCAGCTGGGATGAAGCCACTTCTTTATCCTATGTTTTGGCATCACATTAAAAAATAAGCATGAGCTTAAATTTGTTACTTAACATGTTACCTAGCAATATTCCAAATTTAGGTTCTTTTAAAATCATGCAAATCTGAGATATTCTTTTTATCATCTATAAACGGGGTTACCTTCAGGGTCGTTATTGGTGATAAGATGGACAGAGGTGTGTACAAGGCCAAGTTTGACACTGCAACAGTGTTTTCCCAAAGCAAGTTCTCTAAGTATCTAATTCCATGAGATACGAATAGATGTCATGAAAAAGTGAGCCATCACCAAGAGGGCATGGACCACTTCCGTCCCTTAGTCTGTTTCTATCCAGAGACCAAAGAAATGTCATTTTTCTGAAGCAATGGGATCCTGTGGGAGATGGGCGCACAGGGACCCAGCGGGTCACTTGCACTAGACCAAGTTTGAAGACTGATCACCAATCTCCCTCTGCCACTGCAGTGAATGTCTTGAGTAGACAGTAGCTTTCTGGAAAGAAGTTCCTCATTGTTTCTCTTTCTGGTTCTTGGGACACATCTTCCATCATCCCCTAGGAATTAGTGCCAAGGCCTAAGGTGACTCTGGCTCAGTGAGAAGCTGCAATTGTTTTCCACCCAAATTCCATGTTGCAAGAATTCTTGGCTAGCAGATGAAAGGTGTGTAAGCCTGTATAGAAGACTGGAATCTTCTGCCCCCCTGTAACACATTCACCCACCCCACTATTCTTTGCTCTGACAGGAAGAAAATTTACCCAGATATCAGAGAGGCCAACTTGGCAATGGTATTCTCCAGGAGGTCTCTGTTTTAGTTAAAGTTTAAATCAGAAGGGATCATGCAAACTCTAAGACCCCCTTACTGTGTTTAAAACATTTTTTAAAGAGAAAGATCAAAGATTTAGGACCTCAGGGAGAAAGGGTTGGAGGGAAGAATAACGGCAAAGCATGGACAGAATTGTTTGTGTGGCTTAAAAGACAGGCCGGCTTAATACTTTCTTTTATTGTTACTGTTCTTCCTCAGGTAGACCCCAAATGTCTCCTCATAGTTATGTAATAATTGCAACATTTGGAAAGTGCTTTGCAGCAGTTTATTAATCGCTTGCACATATATTCTTTCTCCTCCTCTTCCTCCTTCTCCTCTTTCTTCTTCTCTCCTTTCTCCTTCTCCGGCTCCCCCTCCTCCACCTCCCCCTCCTCCTTCTTCCTATCTCTTTTTGTCTTTCTGTCTCTCTGTCTCTTCCTCTGCATTGAGATCCTCACAATAACCCTTCAAAGGACATGAAGGACTTACTACCTACGAGAAAACTGAGCCTTGGGCAAAGAAAGAGACTAGCCTCCCAGCTAGTAAGATGGCGGAGCTGGGCTCTGCTCATTCCCAGCTACCGTTTTCTCTCCACTCTACCAAGTTACCTCTCAGGAACAGAATTCTGGGCCCCCCTGGGCAGTGGGCTGGGGATTGGGGGTCTGCTAGTTATTGAAGCAAAGGCACTCACAGAAGCCTGGACTTCTCTCTGCCCTAGTTAATTCTTAATCAAGTGCGTCGCCTCCTCCTCATCCCAAATCAGCTGCCTAGAGACAATTATATGATTTTATTTTGTTTTATTTGTCTGTTTGTCTGACCTGCTTATCTTGCCCGCTTTAAAGTCAGCTTCTAAAGTGCACATTAAAGGTGATTAGAAGACTCGGTGCTGTCCTCGGTCATTAGTGAGTGCTTTGGAGAGAGTGCTGCCTCCAGCGCGCGGGTCCGGGTTCCCTCCATCATGCATCACTGACCGCCAGCAGGCCTGCCCCGTTCCTCTGGCTTCCCTCACCAGTGTCTGCCCCTGATCGAGCTGCAGATCGGAGGGGCCGGAGACGAGTTTAATTTAAAGACGAGCCCCCCTTGTGCTGCTAAAGGAAATGGCGTGTCAGCTACGTCAAAAATAGATACTGTTGCGCAGATATATGGACAGGGAGGTGGACGCCGCCCCTGCCATTCATTACCTGGATTGCCTTTAAATGTCAAAACAAATCCTTCTCCGGTCCTTCTCCAAAACTTAAATCATCAAGAGAGACAGGGTCAGCCTCTGCAGTTTGGAATGCTGGAGGAGAGGGGGATGGGGTGGACGATGGGGGTGGGAGGGGAGTGGAGAGGGCTGCCTGTGCGTCTAGGCATCGGTGTGTCTCCTGAGCAAGGATTTTTCCCTGCTCCCTTCTGAAAGGTTGTTCAGTTGGAGCCTGCCCCTGCTGTCCTGAGATGGATTTCACAATTCCGGGCGAGTGCCCGTAGTTGTATAATATAAATATAGATGTGGATGTGTATAAAAGTAGTAATGCATATTGTGTACGAATATTAACAGCTGATGTGAGCATAAGTAATAGCATGACACAAATGTGACAAAAGTTACACAGGTTTACACTAGTCAGTGCTTTCTATGTGCAAGGCATCTGATGTTCATCTTATTTAATGCTAGAGCAACCCTACGAGGTTTATAATTCCCATTTTTCAGGTGAGGGAACGGAGGCTTGGAGAGGTTGAAGTACCTGTTTAGTGTTGCACAATGCTACCAAGTGGCAGCACTTCGAGGCCTGTAGAGTCTCAGGCTCAACACTGGATACGTCATCAAAAAGTTCAGACCAGAATTCTAGCATGAGGAGAGAAATGCAATGACTAGCTTACATTGGCATGGATGTCTTAAAGCCAAAGAATAACTAGATTGTAATAAGTAAAGTAATTTATATTGATTGAAAAAAATCAGTGCATGCATAGGAGGCTGGGAGTGTGAGCCAGACTCCCTGGCTTCAAATCCTGCTATTTCCTAACCATGTGCCCTTGAACACATCATTAATCTTTTTGCTCCACCATTTCCTCATCTGTAAAATAAGGATAATAACAATACCTTCCTCTTAGAGTGGTCAAGGCAATAAAATGAATTGATACATGTCAAGCACTGCAATCATTTCCAAGCATAAGATAAACTTTTAATAAATATTAGCTACAATTAAGCACACATGTATTTAGTTTATTCTGTTTTTTAAATCCTCTCTACTAAATAACCATATGGCTTCCCAGTTACAGAATTCTAAACCATTGAGATTTTCCTGAAAATGTGGAAAGTTCAGATAGATAGACAGATGGGGAATTTGTTTTGCAGCATTTACATATTTGAAGAAATCATTATGTTCTGGGTCACACATGCATATATAAAAACACTAGTGTTTTTCAAATATAATTAAAATTGCATAATTATAAATATATTTTTAAAAACAATCCAAATGTCCATCAGCTGGTCAATGGATTCATAAAATGTGGTTGGTTTAGTATATCCGACCATGGAATACTGCTCAGCCAAAAAAAAAAAAAAAAATCTGATGCATACAACAACATGGATGAATCTCTAAAACGCTATGCTGAGTGAAAGAAGCTAATAGCAAATGACTTCATATTGTATGATACCATTTATATGTAGTGCTCAGAAAAAGCAAATTCATGGAGACAGAAAGCAGATTAGTATTTGTGTGGGTCTGGAGATCTAATTTTATCCTATGAGTAATCTCGGTGTAACACAGATGCTCCCATGCTGTGAACCGACCACATGCTGTCTTGGCCACCAGCCCTATCTGGATCCAAGGACTCTACTCTCAGAGTTTGTCTTACCTCCCTAACCCCATGCTTGCTCAATCTTCTGTCCCAAAATTCAGAGTGACCGTGCTCTGCAAGTTACTCGCATTGGATAAGCTCTGGATTAATGTTCAGTGCCCCAAGCTGGGTTCCTGTGAAGTGTGTTCATCCGTGCCTCTCCAGCCTGTCCCAGATTTGGGACCGGAGAAGGTGTCACAGCCTCTGAAGGAGTGTTTCTCAGCTTCAGCACTATTGACATTTGGGGCTGGATGATTCTTTGTTGGGGGAAATGGGGGTGTCCTATGCATTGTAGGACGTTTAGCAGTATCCTTGTCTTCTACCCACTAGATACTAATAGCATCCACTGCCTCCCCAACCCCCCATGGTGACAATCAAAGACGTCACCAGCTATTGCCCAACGATCTTGGAGAGACAGGTCACTCCCAGTTGAGATCCACTGTTCTGGAGGAATCATCTCCTGTTTGTTTTTTCCCACCCCTCATCTTGGTGCTCTCAAGGACTTTGGTCACGTCATAAGGCTAGTGAAATCTGGTTGGCTGAGGAAAAATCCTCCTAAGGAAATATTTGCATTTTTATTTCGGACAAAGCCACTTCTTGTTGACAGATCTGTTAGCAACCAGAACTTATTAAGTTTTGTAAAGAAAATGCAATCTATATTGTGTGATTACAAAGTCATTATTTTTTTTGTTTATACAATCAAACATTACAACTATATATTATTTATACAGTGACAGTTTCCTGGAAATCCCATACATTTAGAAAACCCCCATTAACATTCGACCTATGGGCTTCCATACAAATGCACACGTATGCAAAATACATGCACACTTTTTAGCATCTTTTCCCTGCCATGGAAAACGGGATGTGTCACTGTGTTAGCTCTTGCCACAACAATGCTGCATAACAAAATTACTCCAAAGCTCAGTGGCTTAAAACTGTTATCCATTGTCATGCTCACAGGTCTGTGGGTCAGCTGTAACTCAGCGCAGCTATGCAGGACTTCAGCCTCCACCTTGCGTCCAGGTCTGGCTTCCTGGACCAGTGACCATCCGGGTCATGTGATCTGCTCCATGTGTCCATCTTGGAGTCCAGGCTGAAAGGGCAATGACTACCTAGGACTTATTTTTCTTTCATGATAGATAATCAGAGTGCAAGAGATCAAAACCAACTGCACAAACACATTCTAAGCTTCTGCTCACATCATATCTACTAGCATCCCTTTGGTCAAAACAAGTCATGTGGCCAAGCCCAGAATCAAGTTATGGGAAAACGTACTTTCAACCACAGCAAAGGTGTGGACATGTGATATGACCTCAGAGGAGTGGGTCATTGGGACCAATCATTTAATCTATCCCATTTAGAAGAGAAGTGCAGACATGAAATGGTATCCATGTCTTATAATCACTGGTTTCAGACCTTGCCTGACATGGTGCTCACATCATCCCTCCCTCTTCCCAACTCTATTTTATGTAGCTTAGTGGCCAAGATTTGTACCGACAGCCATAGGATCTCTGAAGAAGCAAGTAATCTGACATTGGGAAAGTTACTTAACATTGCTTTTCCTCAGTTTCCTCATTAAAAGTTGTGGCAAAGCCACATAACCTGAGAATCCACACATGTCCAGCAGCCACAATGGGACTATTGAGGAGAAGCTTGAGAGGGAGGAGGGTGGGAGGAAGAGGGGTCCACCCCTGCCTCTGCGTAACTATAGCCTCCATGAGTCCAGCTCCAAGTACCTGGTGGAGAGACTGGGTCTGCTGTTGGTCAGCAGGATCAACAGAGCTACAGAGAACAGAGGAAAGTGAGGGCATGCTGGGACCCGCTGACACCTCTGCACTTGTCACCTCATCTAACCAGGATGGCCCTCCAGGGCTACTGGCTGCTGCTTCATCTACCCTTCCACGCTTACAGAAATTCAGTTTTTGGCCAAGTCTAATTTGGACCTGGAGACCAAAAGAACTCTTAGAAACATAATTCCAGCTTAACTAAGTTGACACTCTACAAACCACCCCATAGCCCAGAAATAAATGTGTTGAGTCTGAAGTATCCACTCAGAGCCCTACTGTGTGATGCAGAGGCTATTAAGAAGACATAAAATACTGTTTGTGGTTGGGCACAGTGGCTCACGCCTATAATCCCAGCACTTTGGGAGGCCAAGGCAGGAAGAGCACTGGAGCCCAGGAGTTCAAGACCAGTCTGGGCAACATAGTGAGAGTCCATCTCTACAAAAATTTAAAAATTAACCAGGCATGGTGGTTTGCACCTGTAATCCCAGGTACTCAGGAGGCTGAGGTGGGAGGATCACTTGAGGCCAGGAGTTCGAGACTACAGTGAGCTATGATGGCACCACTGCACTCCAGCTAAGGTGACAGAGTGAGACTCTGTGTCTCTAAAACAAGCAAAAGTACTATTGTGTCTTTTGTCTGAAATTTTGCAGTAGAGACAAGACAAAGACACGTGAACCATTAAGAGACCTCATGGATATGCAGGATGCCACCAAATACATATGGCCAAGGCCCTGTAATCTGAATGGGGGAACCTTTGATGTCTCTGAAGTGTAATCTTTGACAAAGACAAGGAAAAGTGAAAGTTAGCAGTGGACAGATACCGGGTTTCCCACATGTGATAGATGGACTCGTTATAGGCAATGTAAGTTCTCTATACTTGATATACACATCCACACTCTTTGACATGTGACTTTGCAAGATTTCCCACTAGAATGGGTGGACTCTGCTCCACTTTCATTAGTTTTGGCATGTGACCTGATATGGCCAATCAAATGTTAGGGAATATGACACAAATAAAGGCTATAAATGCTTGGTTCTTATGCTTCTTCCATTCTCCATGTTAAGAACATGTCCTGAGTGGCCACTGGTCCAAGAAGCAGTGAGAGAGATGATAAATCAGACCTTATCCCAATCTGGAAATGGAGCCCTCCCAGCTGAGCCCAGCCATAAGCAGCTGAACTACAGTCAGCTCCTGGATTCTTGAGCAAGAAAGCAAAGCTTGTTGCTTTAAACCATTGAATTTGGTGGTGAGGGAGGGATTTGTTGAATGCTGAAAGCATTCTTGCAGCACCGTGGCCAATATACCGCATAAGCCACTTAGTGATTAATCTGGAAAGACTTGAGATCTACTAAAATGTCGTGATCCCCATGTAAGGAAATTCAGGTGCAAAAAGTGATAGCTCAGTATAGCAGAAGGAAATACATGTGGGTAGGTCACTAACATCCACTTTTTATTAGGATGACTGACTGAGTAGTGGAGTGGGAGATTGAACCTTTAAAACAAACCACCCTGCTTTAAGGGACCTCTAGTTCTATACAGAGCTTGCATGTAAATGTACCCTTCTCTCAAAATATTATGGCCCCTCACACTAAGATTTCTTCATGATATTTATTGTTCAGTTGAGTTATGTTTTCCGTAGAAAACGGGAAAATAGGCCAGGCGTGGTGACTCACACCTGTAATCCCAGCACTTTGGGAGGCCGAGGCAGGCAGATCATGAGGTAAGGAGATCGAGACCATCCTGGCTAACACGGTGAAACCCCGTCTTTACTAAAAATACAAAAAGAAATTATCCAGGCATGGTGGCGGGCGCCTGTAGTCCCAGCTACTGGGGAGGCTGAGGCAGGAGAATGGCGTGAACCCAGGAGACAGAGCTTGCAGTGAGCCAAGATCGTGCCACTGCACTCCAACCTGGGTGGCAGAGTGAGACTCCTTCTAAAAAAAGAAAGAAAAGAAAAGAAAACTGGGAAATAAAATAAAACAATGAAAACAATGTTTAAAGAACCTAATTCCGCCATCCAGAGACAGCTTCTGTAAGCTTATTAGCACACAGTCTTCCATATGCATATTTTTAAAAAGTGGGATCATACGGTGTGCCGTGTTTTATAACCCACCCAGTCTCCACTTACAAAGAGACTATGCATATTTACCTTTTGTAATAGTTTCCTAAAATATTAAACATGCTGACATAATCTAATCGACCAGTTTCTGATCACTGCACACCTACATTCTTTCTGGTTTCCTTCTATTATAAATAACACTGCAACGAACATCTTATACCTAAATATTGGTGCAGAGTTCTGATTATTTCTTTAGGATAAATTCCTAGCAGTAGAATTACTAGACATCAAGGCTTTTAAAAGTATGTTTTAAATTTTCCCTCCAGAAAGGTTCATTGATGTGTACTCCTCTCCTCGGAGTTTAAGAATGGGTACTGAGGCTTAATGAAATCAAGGAATTTCAGAGTTAGTCCATATTTTCAGTTAGCAGTGAAGTTCATCAGGACCTTTCAGCGTGGGCTCCAGCAACGGTTCATGTGTTCAATAAATATTTGTAGAGTGTATACTATGTGTCAGGCACTGGGGATATAGCAGTGAACAGAGCAAATAGACATTTTTGCCCTGGATATTTAAGGTCCAAAGAAAAAGCCAACATTGAAAGATTGGCTACTTTTGGAGCTTGACATATACTCGCAGGGACCCATTTCTCCAAAATCGTGGAGCAGTCACTTTACTCTCTGAGCAGATCGGCTTTCCTGCTATTTTCAGGATTCCATTGTTCTATCCCAGACACCCCAGAAGAAAGTCAAGGAGGTAGGTAAATTCTCCTCAAGTGAAAAGGAGAAGTCCTGACAAACCCCTCCCCTCGAAAGTGAAAGGGAAAAAACTAAATGAATTAGGTCAAATAAATTTAGATCTGCCCGCCCCATCCGCCCAGGAGACGCCGCCTGGTGTTGTGATTTCATAAACCATGGAGCACTGTGCGGGGAGTTTGGGATGATGTCACCTGAACACCAGGATGTATTTATGGCTTCATGCCTACAGCTACCTTTCACTTCTTCTCTTTGGGTAAATACATCATGGGCCCATCACGGTGAAGCCAGCGAGTGCTGGCTGAGTGGTTTATGGTTGTGCCTGTGCTGGGAGGTGTGTGTGCAGGACTGCTTGGCAGATCCCTAGGTGTGAGTTTCTAAGATGCTGGGCCCTGGATCCAAAAACCAGGACATCATGAAGCCTGTTTTTGTCTCTTTCAAGATGTTTTCTTCCCCCTTGCTTCCAGCGCCTGTCCTCAATGTCAGCAAAGCCCACTCCCCTTTCTCCCATCTTTTCTTTCTTGGGTGATAGCCAAAGAAAGAAACCAACTTCCTCATCGACCTCCCTGAACCAAATTCAAAAGCACTTCAGCTGACACCTCTGCTATGTTGACCTTTTGGCTTTTGATTTGGGTGAAATTGAAGGTAAAAGAGACATGAATCCAGCAACTGAATTTGACCTCTTAGGCAGTTTGAGGAACAGGGGTGTCCCCAGGAGATGGCAGGCGACATGGTGGGGAGAGGACAGAACAGAGGGACTTTGGGGGATACCAGCTCCTCTGGGAAGACTTTGCTGCCTCCATTCCCAGGTGAGTTAGTTTTATGTTTTCTGGGCTCACCTCTGACATGGAATCTATCACACCTCAAAATAACACAGGATGGGAGTGCTCAAAGGTGGAGTCCATGGACCTTGCAAACAATCAGTATGCAACAAATGCTTATTTAAAAAGTGAATGCCTGAATAAATGAATGAACAGATAAATAGAAGTTTCTCTTTCAGCATCTGGGCTTCTTCCACTTGCCATTTAACTTGGTATTTTGCCCACCCATTCAACAAAATGTAGGGATCCCTGACCATTCATCAAGCTCTAGATTACACTGGTATTAGTTATTTACACAATGAAAATTTCCTGAGTGCCTACTGCGCATCAGATTGTGGGTTTGATTCCAGTGCTAAAATGTGATTAGTAGTTCCCAGTTTCATGACGTTCAGTTGAGACTGGAGAAAAAAATTATCAGGCAATTTCAATTTCAATTGTTTCATGGATGGGGAAATTGCACTACGACAGAAAAGGGAGTTCTGAATCAGACTGGTGGGATGTCATGAAAGTCTTTTTGAAAAAGAAAAGATGGGGGTTCTTGTAGACTTGTTTTTGGAAAAGACTTCCTATTAGCTGTCTGGCTCAGCTGTCAACACACAGAAGTCCTTGGCCACCAAAGAGACCACATGGTATACTTAATAATAATGCCTCCCATTTTTAAAAATTGCTGCCATTTGAAAAACAACTGAGTTGGCAAGGATGTGAATGAGTGAGACTTCCAGACCACTGTTTAGAAAATGGCAGGATAAAATGGTGAAACTGTGTTGCAGAGCAAATGAACAATAGCCAATAACTTCTATAAGACGCATGTACATTTCAACCAAGCAGTTTAACACCTGCTATGGCTCCTAGAGAAACTCTTATATATATGCACAGAGAGCTATATACAAGACTATCCACTGCAATATTGTTTGTGATGCTAAAATCCTGGAAACTACCAACATGGTCATTAACTGGACAGTGAGTGAGTAAATTGAGGTGCATATGTTCAGTGGAATGCACCACAGTGGTTAATAATAACCAACCAGAAATGCATATGTCAACATAGGTCAGTCTCAGAATTACAGTGTTAAGCAAAATTTCCACCAGAATATGGACAGAAGTTTTTTAATATGTGAAGCAACATCCTATGTTACATAATATATATTATTAAGGATAAATATATACATCCAAGGTAAGAATGTAAAGATATGCATATGAATGATAAACCTCAAAATCAGGGGGTTGGTTATCCTTGGAAAGGGAGGATAAGAGAGGCAATTATGGAGAGTTACGTAGGAGGTTCCACCTGGATCCATAAGTTTTTATTTTTTAAGCTGGATATTGAATATATGAGAGTTTATTATATTTATTCTCTATACTTTTATGTGCTTGCAATACTTCAAGACGCAAATTTTAAAATGCTGCTATATACCTACTATTATGTTCTTTGCTTCTCATGGAACTTTGTGAAATAGAAAAGCAGGAAATGGGCCGGGCGCGGTGGCTCAAGCCTGTAATCCCAGCACTTTGGGAGGCCGAGATGGGCGGATCACGAGGTCAGGAGATCGAGACCATCCTGGCTAACACGGTGAAACCCCGTCTCTACTAAGAAATACAAAAAATAGCCGGGCGAGGTGGCGGGCGCCTGTAGTCCCAGCTACTCGGGAGGCTGAGGCCGGAGAATGGCGTGAACCCGGGAGGCGGAGCTTGCAGTGAGCTGAGATCCGGCCACTGCACTTCAGCCTGGGCTACAGAGTGAGACTCCGCCTCAAAAAAAAAAAAAAAAAAAAAGAAAAGCAGGAAATGTTATTTTCCTGGCTGGGCTTTCAAAACCCATTGTATGGATTATTTAAGACTCATCACAGTAGCACCATGAGGCAGTTGTGATGATTGTCCCCATTTCACAGATGCAGCCACTGAGGCCCACAGTGGGAGCAGCTTGCCCACCTCATGCAGTTATGGCAATTTGGGGCAGCAGGGTTTGAATTCATGACCCACAGCCTCTTTGCTCAGGAGGCATAGAGTGTAGGAGTTAAAAGGGTCACCTCTACCACATTCCTAGGCTAAACTCACAGCTCTACCTCTTCCTACCTGTATGACCTTAGGCAAGCTCATCTCTGTGCCTCAGTTTCTTTACCTGTAAAATGGGGCTAATTATAGTAACTTCCTCACGAGGTTGTGTCATGAGGATTAAAAACATTCAGAAGTTACAACAGTGTCCGGCACATAGTACATATGCCTGAACTTTACACACAGGTGACCTTCAAGCCATGCTACCATCAGGCACTGCTTGGAGCTGGGTGGTGGTCAAGTGTGGGCTTCCAGCTTAGGGAATGAGGGGACTTTCAAAGACACAGGGGCCCATAATTTGGCCAGCAGATGAAAAGAATCGGTGATAGATGCATGAACCAGGCACTTCTCCTCCCTCCATTTGTTTTTCAGCCTTTCCCCCTCACCATCACTCACTGGCTCTATAAACAGACTTCCCAGTAATCGTTTTCCTTCCCTTTGAAGTCTCCCATCCATTCTCTCCTCACTCTTAGCCCACTCCCCTTCCTCTCCAAGGAGGACCTCGTGTTGGCAACAGTTTCCAACTGGACGGGGCAGAGATGCAGTTCATAACACCCTGTAGAAGGTTAGTTCAGTTCAATCCAACACGTTTCTCTAAACACCTACTGGGTGCCTTTGAAAGAACTTGGCTGAGGAGAGAGAGCCACAGGGGATGAAAGAGAAAGACCCAATCAACTAGGCTGGAAACCAGGTTTTGTCAGAACGTCTCCTGGAAAGCTTCCTCATCTTTCTGAGCCTCAGGTTTCCTATCTGTACAGTGGGGAATAATAATAACACCAACTTCACCGTTATATGGGAAGTAAGTTATACACTAAATGTGAAGCATTCGTCACCACGCCAGGAATGAAGCAGCTGAGCTAATGACAGTTTTCTTATTTCCGTTGTTATTGGTGTGATGAAGAAGTAAGAAATTTGAATAATGTCCAGCTTGTGGTCTAGAAGATTCGGTAAGGGGAACAGCCATCTGCTTAGATCCGGAGCCCAGGGGAAATCCAGGTCTTGAGGGAAGAAGACCAGTTCCATTTGGAACATGTTGAGTTTGAGATAGCTGAGTATGATCCACATGGAGATATCAAGGGTGCATCTGGCAATACAGGTCTGGAGTCTTGGGGTTCAAGTCAGGGAACAGTCATAGTTCCTGGGATCCTGATTCCCATTTTTTGCAATGACCACACAAACCCACTCTGGAAGCTTGCATATGGTAGAAGAGGCTTTTGGCGGTCCCCTATCCCCCTGTGCACACAAACGTCTCTGAGCCAAGTCCCAGAGATATGCCACTCAAACGAAAAGCCCAGTTTAGACAATGACCAACTATAATGCCCTCTTCACCAGAAAACAACATCCAGCCTTCTCCTCCAACTAGAGAAGGAGACCCAGAAGAAGGGGCAGTGATGATGTTTCAGGGAGATTTTCATTTCCAAGAGCTCATAGCACACCTGAGATATAGATCCCACACATGTTCCACATGAACAGCCCAGTGTATGCATCTACATCTATACTATACTATACTACATCTATAGTATTGAGTAGGTGCCAGCTACATGGCCCAGAGGAGGAGAGTGGTCCTCTCAGAAGGCTGGCCCATTGGTCCAAGAGTCTCCTTGATCAGTAGGAAGGATGCGACTGGAAGTGAGAGAGAGTGGGACGCCTGAAGACTGGCATTCAGGCAAGGCTCTTCTGGCCCAAGACTAGGACTAAAACAACACATCTGGGTATGTAATAAGCCTCCATCAGCTAAAAGGCATCATGTAGCTTGTACAGAGTTTGGAGAAACACTAAATTTATTTGAATTTAAAAAAGTCAAAATCTGCGCCCTAGAAAAGTGTTATCAGTATAAAAAATCAAAGAAATACAAACTAAAACTCGAATCTCTCTTCCTCCTCCCTGCATCCCCACCCCCCACCCCAGTCCTTAGAGGGGTCCGCAGTCATCAATTTGTGTCATTACTTCCTGGCACTTTCTCTAGGTGCACTATATAAGAAAGCTTTAACGCACGTATGCAATCAACACAAATGGTTTATCTTTATTTTCAAAAAAAATATTAAAAACTTTTTTGACCGGGTGCAGTGGCGTACACCTGTAATCCCAGCACTTTGGGAGGCCGAGGCGGGTGAATCACAAGATCAGGAGTTCGAGACCAGCCTGGCCGACATAACAAAACCACGTCTCTATTAAAAATTAAAAAAAAAAATTAGCCGGGTGTGGTAGGCACCTGTAATCCCATCTACATGGGAGTCTGAGTTAGGAGAATCGCTTGAATCCAGGAGGAGGAGGTTGCAGTGAGCTGAGATTGCATTATTGCCCTCCAGGCTGGGCAACAGAGTGAGACTCTGTCTCGAAAAACAAACAAACAGAAAAACAAACAAAAAACACACACCAAAAAAACATTTTTTAAGGACAGGGTCCTGGACTCCCAGGCTGGAGTCTAGTGCCACAATCATAGGTCACTGCAGCCTCCAACTCCTGGGCTAAAGCAATCCTCCAGCCTCAGCCTCCTGAGTACTTGGGACCACAGATGCACACCACCAGGACTGGCTAAGTTTTTCTGTTTTGTAGCAATGGGGGCCTTTCTATGTTAGCCAGGCTGGTCTTGAACTCCTGACCTCAAGCAATCCTCCCACCTTGGCCTCCTAAAGTGCTGGGATTACAGGCGTGAGGTACTGTGCCTGGCCTAATACAAAAGATTTTTTAAAAGCTCTTGTTGGACCCATATTTGTGAGAGGAGATAAATGATTGCCCATAAACATGTGTATTTGGAAAATTCGCAAATGAATATTGGTACTTTGATGCACTGCATGGGAATTCACTGAGCATCTGCTCCACACGAGGCAACATGTGTATTTATTTGTGTGCAAAACAGCAAAGGGGGCTGATTTGGACTGCATTCCCTGTTGGCGTCCGCACTCTTATGTGCACACGGCATATGTAATGTGGACATCCATTTTTTATCTCAATTGGTTCCTTACCCTGGGCCTGCTGGTAGCTGCTTGGCTCATTGCACAACGTGCAACGGTGCACCCAAGCCGTCCCCACCCCCAGCTTTTGTGGGACTCCTCGCTCTTTTTCCCTCCTTCTTTGGAGATTTTATTTATTATCTGTGGGGAAGTGTATTGTTTGGAGATTCTGGTTTCTATTTCTCCACTGGCTTTGACAGATACTCGGGGAAAGGGGGTGCAGGGGGAGAAGAGAGCATTTGGTTTTGTTTTATGATATGCCGTGGAGGCTCTGTTAAATTCTCAGAGGCCTTTGGGCCTGGAGGACCATGTAGATGAAAAGGCAACGGTGACGGTTTACGAGGGCTTGTGGAGAGAACCATAATGACACAGAATGAATGTGGTCACTCTTTGTAATGTAAGCAGTGGAAATAGCAAAACTGGATTTAACGTGGGCAGTAATTTTAACAGTGCTAATGATACAGCAGCCATCATGGTATCAATTCATTTTATGCAAACATGAAGGGGGTGCTAAGATGCATTATACCACAGAGACTCCTTGATCCACTTCTGAGATCAGACTGCCTGGGTTTGGCTGTCTCTGACCTCCGCCACTGTGTTCCTTTTCTGTGTAAACTTGGGTGAGTTACTTGGTCTTTCTGAGTTTCAGTTTCCTCCTCTGCAAAATGGACATCACAAGAACTATGTCTATCTTCTAAGGTTGTTGTGGCGATTGATATGATGCCTGAAGCACTGTGCCTGGATGGCGAAGATTTAATAAATCTTTTCCGTGGCTTTCAAGCACAATGCATCCTCTTTGTAACACTGCTATGAAGACGTGATTTCATCTCTTTTTATGGATTAAGTAACTTTCATTAAACTATGTTGTCTCCCAGAGAAAAGTTCAAATCCTTGTTATCATGAGCCCAACATGTCCAAAATCAAAATCACTTATTTCTTTCCTCGTTCTGCCCGAACCAGCATTCTCTAAGGTCTCTGTGGAGTCTTTTAAAATGCATCATTCATCCCAGCAGTCTCCAATCTCAGTTGTGCATGAGAATCTGCAGGAGAGCTTTTTAAAAAATACCCATGCCTGGTGTTCAACCCAAAGATTTTGGTTTAGCTGCCTTGGGATGAGGCTCAAGCATTTCCAGATGATTTGAGTTCACAGCTAGAACTGAGACTAACAAGGTACAAAGCTGCCCAAGGGAGGGGCATTCTCCTTCTCCTGAATTCCTCCTCACTTTTGAAGAACCCTGTTGAACTCACTGCTGAGACACTTTTAACTCTTCCTCATTCTCTCCAACCTTGGAATCAATTGCATGCTTGTCGCTTCTCCATTGGACTGCTGAATAAATCTCCCTCTTGGCTTCTGGACTTTCAGTATATCCCTTGTCAATGGTCAACCTGCCCACCATTCTAGCTCCCCAAGTGTTCTATTCACAGCATGCATCTGATCACAGTGCTTAATCTCCCAATGGTTTGCCATTGCCTATATGATTTAGTCCAACTCCCCAGCCTCTAGTTAGAAGCCCTTCTAAATAGTCTCAACCTGCCTTTTCAGCCTCATCTGCAACCTCCTCTTTTGCCTGAACAATCACTATTTGATCATGCTCTGCTTTCCACTACATTTGTGCTTGCCCAATGGTAAACCCTTACACATTCCCCAGCCCAAGCCCCTCATCCACCTCCCAGGCAATATGGATTGCTTCCTGGGGACTTTTTTGCCTAATATGATACATGCTGTAGAAGTATGTACAGTATGGTTTTTATTTACATATCCGTCTCCCCCATTTGCCTTGGGAATTCCTCAAGTTCAAGGACTGGGTCTTATTCATCCACATGCTTATTCATCACCCTTCAGAAGCATTTGTTGAGCAGAACAAGCTGTATCACTTTCAGGTTTTACTCTGTGGCAGATTCTACTTTCCAAAGGCTGCCACAGTGATATCTTCTATTCTACATCTTCTTCTTCAGCATGCCCCTGTGCACCATGTGAGAAGTCTAGCTTCCCTCTGCTTGAATATGGGCAGGTTTGTGACTGTTTCTACCAATGGAATGGGGCACAAATGATGTTTTATGACTTCCAAGGTTGGGCCATAAAAGTCAATGCAGCATCAGCTTTGTTCCCTAGAGCACCTCTGCTTGCATCCTTAAGCCTTCTGGAAAAAGTCTGACACCCCTGAGACCACCATGTTGTGAAAAAGCCAAGTTGCACGGGAAGGCCAAATGTACGTGCTCTGTAGACAGTCCCAGCTGAGCCCAGCCTCCAAGTGGTTCCAATACAGGCAATAGATACACGAGAAAAGAAACTTTCAGAAGACTCCAGCCCTCGCCACCAAGTCACCTCCAGGCATTTGAATCTTTCCAGCTCAGATCTCAGACACTGTAGAGCAGCAGTAATTCACCTTTATGGTGCCCAGTCTAAATTCTTGACTCTTAGAACCTGTGAGCATAAAAGATTTGTTATTGGAAACTGCAAAGTCTTGGGGTAGATTCTTATGCAACAATAGCACCTAAAGGGCTCTCTTTTCTCCTTTGTTCGATATGCAGCCCTGCACTGGCTCTGCCTACCACCCCCTCCCATATCATCCTCCCTCACCAGGATGCACCTTTGCTGGACTTTCTGCTCCTCTATCATCCCTACCTGGCTCCACCTCAGGGGCCTTCACCATTGCTGTTCCTTCTATCTGGAAGAGTGTCCCCTCTGCCTGAAACAGTCTTCCCTACCTCTTCCTATCATGGTGCCTTCTTGTCATTATTGAATTTTAATTAAAATCTGCTTTATATGACATGTATGTTATAAAGTACAAACATGTAAATAATTGATAATTACATGTTGTAAACATAGCATGAAAGTTATATTTTATGTAATAGCCAATACATTCACAAAAACATGCTCAACATCGTCAGTCATCAGGGAAATGCACTATGTATATACTAAGATGGCTAAAATAAAAAAGGTTGACAACACTAAGTATTGACAAGGGTGTGGAGCTGGTGGGAATGATAAATGGCAGAACCACTTTGGAAAATAATTTGGGAGTTTCTAATAAAACTATACATAGTCATGCACACATATAAGCCAGCAATTCCACTCCTATGTATTTACCTAAGAAAAAGGCAAACCCATATCCACCTAAAGACACGTGCGTAAGTGTTTATAGCAGCTTCCTACATAAGAGCTAAAAACTGGAAACAGCTCAAGTGTCCATCAACGGGGGGATGGACTAACCAACTGTGTTTCATCCGTACCACCCATACTATTTAGCCACAGAAAGGAATAGGCCAGTGATACTTGCAACAACATGGATGGATCTCAACCACACTGGGCTAAGTGAAAAAAGCCAGGCACGGGAGGCTGCTTACTGTATGATTCCATTTTAACCACATTCCGGGAAAAGCAAAACTAAAGGACAGGAAACAGATCAGTGGTTTCGGGAGGCTGTGGGGGCTTGGTGATGGGGGGCAAATGGACAGGCTGTAAAAAGATTCAAAGGGACTTCGGGGGCAGGAAAATGTTCTGTACTTTGATTCGGTGGTAGTTATGCAATGAGACGCATTCATCAGAACTCCTTGAACTATATCATTATCAAGGGAGAATTTTAGCGTACGTAAATTATCTCGATAAACCTGTCTTATGAAAAATCACTTATCTAGGGAGGCTAAAGACTTCTCTGACCTTGTTTTATTTAAAAGATAGCCTCATGCATCATAATTCTTTCTCACATGACTTTATTTTTTCATAGTACTTAATGATTTCTAAAATTATATATAAAACCACATATATTTAATTTATACTATATATTTTATGTAAATAAATAAGAAATACATATTTATATAAATAAAATAAGAAATATAAAATATATGTATATAAATAAGAAATATAGAATATATTTTCTATAATAATAGTATATTTTTATATAAATAAGACATATATTTATATAAATAAGAAATAATATACATTTTATATAAATAAATAAGAAATATATTTTTATATAAATAAATAAAATATATATTTATATATAAGTAAGAAATATTTTCTATAGATAAATAAGACGTATAATATATTAACATAATATATATATTTTAACTTGCTCACTGTCTGCTTCTCCTCTAGAATGGCTAACTCCTGAGGCAGGGATTACATTTATCATGCTTCCTTCTCTATCTCTAGTTCCTGCCCACCGAGTGGCAGACAACGAATCTTCAAAATAAATATTTATTGAATTAAGGGAAAACGAAGTGGCTTAGGCAAATACATGCAGTGATCTAAGCTGTTAAAAAAAATTTTTTTTTTAATCCAGAACTGAGTTACTTTCAAACTAGGCAACTTCTCAGCCAGAACCCACTCTCTGCCAGAAGAACCTCCAGCCTCTTCAGAAGGGGCAAACGTGGATGATTTCGGAGTGGCCTGGGATTAGGGGACAAGACGAGAGCTTTCCCTGGACAGCGCAGGTCAGAAAAGAAATGTCCCTCTCCCAGGCATGGTTCACTTCGCCCATGCATGGCTGTGGCGTGTTCCGTCCGATCAAGTAATAAAAGTATGGTCAGGAGGTCTGCAACCTTTGGGCTTTGTTTTGTTTTATTATTAAAAACTAAACATGTGGAACACAAAGATAATTTGGTTCTGCATGAGGCT
Organism: Theropithecus gelada; assembly: GCF_003255815.1. NCBI lineage: Eukaryota > Metazoa > Chordata > Mammalia > Primates > Cercopithecidae > Theropithecus > Theropithecus gelada. Next base: position 73,588,843 of record NC_037679.1, on the reverse strand, counting down.
TCCCTTGGCTCCTGCATCTGAGGAATTTAACAAGGGAGAAAACAGGGAAATACATACATAGCTATTTGGTATGGAGATTGAAAGCAAAGTTTTAATTGAAAAGATTATTAGAGTAACCTCTCTGGGCAAGTTGTGATCAGTAATGCTGCCCAGATCATCATATTCTGGGCTTTTTAAAGAATCTGGAGGCAGTCGGGGACTGTAAGACTTTTGTTTTGTTTTGTTTTTTTAAAAAAATTAGCTTTAAAAGGAAGAGTAGAGTGATGGTAGAGCCAACTTTTAAATATCCTTCTTGAAATGGCTGGAATTGAGTTTCAAACCTTAATGTGCTCCCAGGGACAATAATACAGGTTGGAAAATAATTATTTTCCAAGTTCCAGAGCTGCTTTACCCCTCCATCTGTACTACCCCTGGCCAAGTTAAGTTCCCACCCAGGGCACATTGCCCCATTTAATTATTTTTTTTTTCTGCTCCTGCCTCCTTCAGCATTATAAGGGGGGCAGATCCTTCATTGTAAACTCTTGGGATCATGCCAAGACCACTGCTAACAAAATAGTTTAGAGTTGAGCCGTTGGAAGCTTGAAAAGATGACACACACCACAGTTCAAGTTGAACCAGATTCCTCAGGTGTAAAATCAGGCAGCAATAGGAAGCTATCCTTTTGTATCTCACTTCTTTCACTCAATGTTATGTTTGTGAGATTCATCCACTTGTTTGCAAGAGGCTGTAGTTCATTCATTTTTCACTGCAATATGGTACTCTTCTCAGTGAATTTGCCACAATGTATTTATCTATTTCACAGTGGATGATGGTTGCTTAGATTGTTTCACTTGTAGGGCTTTAGCAACAGTATTGCCATTAAGGTTCTTCTACACATGCTGGTGACTATGGGTACCACTTGTCCTCCAATATTCTTAACCTCCTGGCCCAGAAGTTCAGAACCCTTTTGGAGTCCCAGAGCTCTTGGATAACCTGACGGAAGCTGAGTCCCATATCCAAAATACACAGACACATACACACAGACAGAGACAGAGACAAAAAGACAGAGACAGACACACACAGATATAGAGAGGCAAAGGTGTCGACATACACAATATTGCATATCATTTTAGGGAAGTCACAACGAGCCTCAAGTGTATGCAGGGATCACCTCAACAACACCAGCTGTACTTTGGTCTGGGAAGGGAATCAGGGAGACCTTTTCAGGAGTGCCTGACAAGCCATATCTTTGGGCAAAACCAGAGAACAATAAGGTGAGTTTCCCTCCAAATCTGCTTCTGAATACTTTTGTTTTTCCTCCTTGGTGCTGGGAGGTTTCCAGCCCCAGAGAGGGAGAAACAAGAGGTCAGTTTCCCCAGCATAACTCCAAACCCCATAGCACTCCTGCAAAGCCTGGTCTGCTCTGTGTGGATGTCTGTGTTTGCACCAAGGGTGAGGGCAAGCCTGGAGCCAAGAATAACCCATAATTCTGCACACAGCAGATTGAGTTTCTTGCAGAATTTGCTCCCAGAGGTAACGGTAATGGCAGGAGCTGAGCATGGCTAAGGCCTCAGAGAGTGGATACACTATGTGTGTTGGAAAGCATCCACAGCAAAATTTGCAGACAGTGATGGGCTCTGGGGGGCATGCACATGGGTCCAGCTGTGTTGGGCAGTGCCACTCAGGCCTGGTCCACAGGGTCCCTATGCTGTAAAGGATTCTGCCCTCTCTTCTGACTGTGCCCCTCCCTGAAAGGCAGAAGAGTTGGCAGGAGCCACTTTGCCCCATCATTGGTACTCCCATGTTCAGGGCACCCAGAAACTGAGATTTCTGTCACCTTACTGCAGCTTGGCCACCCGGGATCACCGGGCTGTGGGTGATGCACCCTCTAGTCCCAGGATGCTGCAATTCCCACCTATGTCTCTTTCTGCATTGCTCTGTGTGTGTCTCTCGTCTATTGCTCTCCCGCTGCTTCTATCCGTGTCTGTTTCAATAGCTCACTGTGTTTTGTTTTCCTGTATGCATCTCTTCCTCAAGCTGTCTCCTTCCTTGATGCTCCTCTCCCTCTGTTTATCTCTCTGATGTTCCCTCCATCTCTCCTTAGCCGACAAGCCTCTCAGTGCCTTTCCCCCTATAACTGGCCATTGGGGACAGCTGCCGGCAGTGACCCCAGAGCCCTTATGTGCCCACTTTGCCTTCCTCCCTCTGCAGTGCCAGCCCTGGGCCACTGCTGGAGAGGGAGCTGCAGAATGAGCTCAGCTCTCTTTGGAGAGACCTGCACCCACTTTCTCGCTCCAAGCCCCAGGGCTCCTTGCGGTCAGAGGGGCTTGAAAACAGCCTCTTAATAATTAGAACTAGGTTTCCCATGAATCCTAAAAAATGTATTTCGTTCCTCTTAGCCCCAGGGCAGCAAAAAGACTGGAAACTCCCTGAAATCAATCGAATCTGCATTTCCCAGGCTTCTTGAAGAGGCAGCTCCCTGCACCAGTCGGGAATCTTCCCAAGTTGATGCCTTATCTCAAAGGGAAGGAGAGGGAGATAGTTTTGAACTCATCCCTCTTCCCCAGCTCCCCCCTGCAGAGCCTCAGGTCCTGGAGTCCAGAAGGAAAAGGACTGGGGGACACCGCCCCGAGTGTGAGGAGGTGCTCTCGCTGGAACCCGGTGCAGGTGGAGCTTCAGGAGCACCCAGGATTTCCTGCTTCGAGTCCGGGGTCGCAAAGGAGACCCCCAGCTAATCAGCCTCGCCTGCCGGATCTTGCCTTCTCCAGAAGGTGAAGAAGGCATAAATTTTTAAATTCCCCTCCCCTCCCCGCCAAAATGGACTGAGATTACTCCAGGCAAAACCGTTTCTTCAAAAATTAAAATTGGGAACGTTTCCATTCCAAGTCAAATGGCTGAGCAGAGAATATTGCAAAAACTTTCCCAAGTTGCGCAAAAAACGGTTCCATTCCCGGCTCCCGCCAAGCCTCCTGAAATTGACTGCAAGCGTCTGCCTGTCCCTAAAGGGCATTTTTCCAGGCAGACGGACCATAGTTCTCATTAGATTTTCAAAGAGCTGCGAGGAGCCCACCACTGCCACCACCAAAAGGGTGAAAAGGTTAAGGACCCTTACAAAGGTACGCAGCGCCGCGATTACACTTCGAAGAAAACCTCTGCCTGCCTACCCGCCTTATTTTTTTTAAATCTCCCTCCCCTTCCTCCTCCTCCTCCTCCTCCTCACCCCACCCCCTTTTTCCTTTTGCAACTTTTCTTTGACATTTCAAAGCCTCTCTCCTGGTTTCGATTTGAAGCTCCCGGATAAAATCGATCAATTTCAGAAAAAAAAAAAAAAATAGGGAAGGATTCCGGTTCTGGAATTCGAAGTCCTCCCCCTTCCGCGAGGGCGGAGCTGGAGCCAGAGGCAGGCAGGCATCAAAACTTTGCTTGGGCAGGCACCTCATTCCCCCCCTACTTCCCTCTTCCCCAGACATTTTTCCCCCCCAAAAAAGAGCGGGATCAAAGAAAAAGGTTTAACGTTTTCGGCAAGCGAGCACCAGGCGCCCTGCGCACTTAGGGTCGGCGAAGCGGGATGTTGAACCTGCCCCGCCCATTTGGCGGCGGGAAGCCTCCACATCTGTTTACTACCTGAATCTGCGACCTCAGGTATTTCAGGAAGCCGGTCTGGCGACCTTAAAAGACTGCGAGGTGGCCAAAGTCATAAACTGGAAGACAGAAAGCGACTCTTGGATCTGAGACCTAATTCCTGTTTTATTGATTAAGGAGGGCAGGCTGGATGCAGTTAGAAACAAGATGAAAACTTGAAAGATCCCGCACAAGTCCTCTTCCGCTGGCCTTCGCCTTCCAAACAGCTTCTGTGCGGCTCACCCCAGCTCACCCCTCTGGGGAAGGGGACGCCCAGGGAGGGGAGGTGGAAATTTGCAAATGCGGCCCTTACAGGAAATTTAAAAGGAATAAAGGCTAAGGGGGCAGAATTAAATCTCGTTTTATTTAGTAACAGTGTGGGCTGCTGGTAAGAGGGCGCTATCCTGGTTATTGATTTTTTTCTTGATGTAAAATTTTTACATTTTGTTCATCATGGGATTCTTTTTGCATTCATTTTTGGCTTTTTAAATATACTGCATTAAAATATTATTTGTCTTGATTACCGAGATATTTTCACCCTCTTATTGGCCCATGCAAAGCCTCATTCTGGTCCCTGCCCTCTTAGCCGGGCAGCTGAAAGGGGTCCTCAAAGTCCAAGTCTTGGCTGGGAGACATTTGGGAATTTGAGTATCGCTGAGAGGAACAGGCATTTAGGAAATGAAGAGAAGGAGACAGAGGAGATTTTAAGGGTGCTGAGCTTGTTTCCTGATTGGAAGCCCCGGGTCAGATCAAGGCAAGAGAGAAATCTCATTTTCCTCCCCTAAGATATGACTCCATTCACTGTGACATTTCTGGCTGTGATTGAGAGCAGGGAGGCTCGGCCATCTGACGTGAGGTCAGGGGCCTGGATTTTGTTCCTGGGAGCCCAAATCAAACTTACTGTGTGGCCTGGGACAAGCTGTGCTGTGCTGAGACTGTAGCCTCCTTAGCGGATTTTTTTTTTTTTTTTTTTAATGGAAAAGACCAGCCAGAGACATCCAGAATATGTTAAATAAATCAGCTTTCCAAAATTCTTCTTGGTTTAAGAGTAGATTTCCCCTACAAAGCTTCTATTTGATTAAAAGACTTGTAATAATGGTTAAGCTTTAGTGAGCGTTTGCCCCAAGTCTGACACTTTTAATCTTCACAACAGACCCAGGAGGTAGAAAATATCTTTCATTCCTATTTTACAAATGAAGAAACTGAGGCCAAGAGAGGGGAAGTCATTTGTATACAGCGGCTGAATGGCGAACTTCAGAGATCAGGCAATTTCCTCCAAAGATCCCCTTCTTACACACTACATGTCTGTGAAAATTTCACTGCATTTGCATTTAAGAACATTTGAGGACAATGGAAGTGTGAATGGATTTGGAGAGGGAAGGCCACCTGCTCTAGAAGAAGCCACCCCAGGATCTGCATTTCTCTACGGTCTGCATTCGAATTCCCCTTCAGAGCAGCTTCCTCCTTGCCCGGCTCGTATCCCGCAGAATGAACTACATCGCCATCCAAAAACAGCTGTTTTTTAGCCAGTAACAACCCAGGCATGTACTCTGTGTACCAGAGCATTTTCAATAAGCCACAGATCCTCAGGCTGAGAAAGAAGCCACTGGAGGTTCAGAGCCAGGCACGGGGGATGAGGCAGACAGAAAACATAAGACAAGAAACTGAGAAACAGGGAATGTCCTGATGCTGCCTAAAATTCCAGGAAAAAAGGCACACAGTGGTTAGAGGAATGGGTGCTGCAGCCTGAGAACGGTGGAGAGGACACAAAGCTGGTTGGTTCCCCATTTAGCCTTTGGTATCTCTAGGGTATTTGTTTTTAGAGAAGAAACATCTGTGAGGGTAAAACACTTCCTGAGTGAAGCAACTGTGTCCCACAGAAGTTGGGACACATCTGATTTTATGATGCCTTCAATGCAGAAGTAAACAAGATTAGACTTTTACAAATACTTTTTTTTGGAGACAGAGTCTCCAAATACTTTCATACAATACTTTTTCATACAATTCTTTTCATACAAATACTTTTTTATTTTTTTTGAGACAGAGTCTCGCTCTGTCGCCCAGGCTGGAGTGCAGCGGTGTGATCTCAGCTCACTGCAACCTTTGCCTCCTGAGATCAAGTGATTCTCCTGTCTCAGCCTTCTGAGTAGCTAGGATTACAGGCACCCACCACCGTACCCTGCTAATTTTTGCATTTTTTAGTAAAGATGGAGTTTCACCATGTTGGCTAGAATGGTCTCAAACTCCTGACTTCAAGTGATCCACCTGCCTCGGCTTCCCGAAGTGCTGGGATTGCAGGCATGAACCACTGTGCCTGTCTATGAATACATTTTTAAATGTATTCATAAAGGTTTTTCAGATTTGGGGTTCAAAGAAACACATCATCAGAGACCAGATTGGCAGCTGGAAATGGATGACCTGTTAAAAAATCCGAATTATCTTTCTCTGTTGTTAATGAGTATAACTTTAATTCCGAGAGTGCTTACTTATCAATGCTTTAAACACATTTCCCCTTTTGTCTTCAGGCCATAGTTCTATGTGATAGATAGATTAACAAGTCATTCCTTTTCACCTGTGAAGAAACTAAAGCCCAGCAAGGTTAAGTTGGTCACCCAAAGTCACACAGCGGTAAACAGAAAAAATAGGATTCAAACCAAGGTTTTGTGGAACCCTAGATCCATGTCCTTATCCCACTCCAGGACCAGGGGCAAAGCTCATGGAACATACTCAACATTTTTCAAGGCTGTCCAGGGAGTGTCAGAGACTCAGTGTGTCAAAGAAATGCCAGATGTGATTTCTGAAGGCAGCCCCACAAAGTTCTCTCAATCCTTTCTCCTGGCCAAGAGGCAAGAAAGGAGCTGAGAATTGCTGTCCAGGACAGCCACAGTACTCAAAAACACGGGGCAAGGGACATACATGTTGAGAAATAGACTGCCACTGACTGAGACACAGGATCCCCAAGTGAGATTTCTCAGTGATTGTCACTTGGCCCAAAGAGACAATATCATCCAGTCTGTTTGAGCCAGAGCTTAACAGAGTAGTCAGCATTTGCTGAGAACCTGTGTGCCATTTTTTTTAAACCAAAGTGCTAAATCATTTATCTTTCTAATAATCCAGTGAGGAATTGTCTGGGCAGCCATGCACAGTTGTGCAGGTCATGCACTGCACAAAAGTGATGTCATTCACATCCTTCTATCCTTGCCTTTGCACATTTATATATATAGCTGCCCCTCAGTATCCATGGGGTACTGGTTCCAGGACTCCTTGAAGATACCAAAATCTGAGAATTCTCAAGTCCCTGGTATAAAATGGCGTTGTATTTTCATATAGCCTACACATCGTTTTTTATGCTTTAAATCACCTCTAGAATACTTACAATACCTAATACAATATAAATGCTACATAAATAGTTGATATATCATATTGTTTAGGAAATAATGACAGGAAGAAGAGCCTGGATATGTTCAGTATAGACACTTGTTTTGTTATTGTTGTTTTGAGTATTTTCCATCTGCAGTTAGTTGAATCCATGGATTCAGAACCCACAGAGGACTGACTGAATTTATTACAACCATTTTCCAGAAGATGGCAGTAAGGTGTCTTGTTTTAATGACAGTATATTATGACAAAATGCCAACGTGGAAGTAAGGTGACTTGAGGGAAGGATGCCTTTTTCTAATTGCATAAAGACACAGTGTGGGTAGTGACCCTGGCTACGATCATTTTTCGCATTCGCAGCTGGGCACACTGAGGTTAAAAGTGGAGTGCCTGACTCAGATTCACAGAACTGGTTAGATGGTAAGTCAGCCCTCAAACAAGCCCATAGTCTGGGCTTCCACCCACTATATTGGGGCTCCTAGGAGGTTGAGAAACAATTTGGAATCACCCAGATCTGGGTTTGACCCCTACCTCTCCTGTTTAAAGCTGTTGTAAAAAGTGATTCATACCCTCTGAGCCTTGGTCTCTGCATCTGTAAAATGGGTACAATAATAATTCCTCCCACAAGCCTAAAATTTATATGGAACCACAAAGACCTTGAATAGGCAAAGCAATCCTAAGTAAAAGAAGCAAAACTGGAGGCATTATACTACCTGACTTTAAAATATACTACGAAGCTATAGTAACCAAATCAACATGGTAGTGACATAAAAACAGACATATAGACTAATGGAACAAGATAGAGAACGCAGATATGAATCCACACATTTGTAGCCAACTTGTTGTCAACAAAGCTGCCAATAACATACAATGGGGCAAGGATAGCCTCTTCAATAAATGGTGCTGGAAAACCTGGATAAACATATGTAGAAAGAAGAAACTAGAGCCCCATCTCACCATATACAAACATCAAATCAAAATGATTAACAACTTAAACATAAGACCTGAGACTTTTAAACTACTAGGAGAAAACACTGGGGAAATCCTCCAGGACGTTTGTCTGGGCAAAGATTTTTTTTTGTGTAAGACCTCACAGCACAGGCAACCAAGGCAAGAATAGACAAATGGGATTACATCAAGCTGAAAGGCATCTAAACAGCAAGGTAAACAATCAACAAACTGAAGAGACACTCCACAGAATGGGAGAGAATATTTGCAACCTACGTCTGACAAGGAATTAATAACCAGAGTATCCTGTAGAAGTTGTATTTTAAAAAAAAAATAACCAGAATACATAGAAGTTCAAACAACTCAGTAGAAAAAGGGGAAGGAAGGAAGGAAGGGAGGAAGGAAGGAAGGGAGGGAGGGAGGGAGGGAGGGAGGGAGGAAGGAAGGAGGGAAGGAAGGAAGGGAGGGAGGGAGGAAGGAAGGAAAGAGAGAGAAAGGGGAGAAAAAGAAAAAAACAGGTATATGAAAAAGTATTCAATAACTCTAATCATCAGAGAAATGCCAGTCAAAACCACAGTGAGATATCATCTCACCCCACATAAAATGGCTTTTATCAAAAAGACAAGGATGAACAGATGTTAAGGAGAAAAGTGAACCCTTATGCACTGTTGGTAGGAATGTAAATTAGTACAGCCACTATGGAAAGCAGTATAGAGACTATTCAGAAAACTAAAAATAGGCCAGACATGGCAGCTCATGCCTGTAATTCCAGCATTTTGGGAGGCCAAGGTGGGTGGATGGCCTGAGGTCAGGAGTTCAAGACCAGCTTGGCCAACATGGCGAATCCCCATCTCTATTGAAAATACAAAAATCAGCCAGATATGGGCCTGGCGTGGTGGCTCACACCTGTAATCCCAGGACTTTGGGAGGTCGAGGCGGGTGGATCACAAGGTCAGGAGATCGAGACAATCCTGGCTAACATGGTGAAACCCTGTCTCTACTAAAAATACAAAAAAAAAATTAGCTGGGCGTGGTAGCAGGTGCCTATAGTCCCAGGTACTCGGGAGGCTGAGGCAGGAGAATGGCTTGAACCCGGGAGGTGGAGGTTGCAGTGAACCAAGATCGCGCCACTGCACTCCAGCCTGGGCGACACAGTGAGACTCTGTCTCAAAAAAAAAAAAAAAAAAAAAAAAATTAGCCAGATATGGTGGCGGTTGCCTGCAATCCCAGCTATTCGGGAGGCTGAGGCAGGAGAATGGCGTGAACCCAGGAGGCGGAGGTTGCAGTGAGCTGAGATTGTGCCACTGCACCCCAGCCTGGGCAACAGAGCAAGATTCCATCTCAAAAAAAAAAAAAAAAAAAAAAAGAAGTGTATATATATATATCTCACATTGAAATATGTATATACACATACAATGGAATATTATTCAGACATAAAAAGAATGAAATTCTGTCATTTGCAGCGACGTCAATGGACTGGAGGTCAATCTATTGACTGAAGTAAGTCAAGAACAGAAGGACACATGTGTCACGTGTTCTCACTCACATGTGGGAGCTAAAAAAGTGGATCTCATGAAGATAGAAAGTAGATCTGTGGTTACCAGAGGCTGGGAAGGGTGATGGGGAGAAGAGGTAAGGAGAGGTTGATTAATGGTAGAAATATACAATTTGATAGGAGAAATAAGATCTAGTATTTGATAGATCAGTAGGATGACTATAGGTCACAATAATTTACTGTATATTTCAAAATAGCTAGAGGAGAACAATTTGAATGTTCGTAGCGTAAAGAGAAGATGAATGGTTAAGGTGATGGATAGCCCAGTTACACTGATTTGAGCTTTACAAGTTATATGAATGCATTAAATTATCACATGTATCCTGAAAATATGTACATCATCTATTATGTATCAATTTATAAAAGTTTAAAAATAGTCCCGACTGCAGCAAAAAAGAGATAATATAAGCAAAGTGTTTCGTTCAACACCTGGCATGTAAACATTGGCTAGCGTTATTATGAATTGTGTCTGATTTGCACATGGTCGAATCTTTGACTTTCATGTGTCTTAAATGGAAGGATTCCAGACCAAACCCTACCTCCCAGCACACAGGATTGGGAATGTTAACAGGCTTTCTAGTCATCATGGTTCCTGGAAGGGTCTCTTGTTGGGGACATTCTGTCATTTCTATTTTCAGTCCTATTTTTCTTCAGTTTGCAGCTGGATATGGAGGAATTATTGGGAGAGGGGAGCTAGATGAATTGTCCAGCTGTGGCTGCCCTGCGTTCTCTCAGAGACAGAGAGAGAAAGGGGGAAAGAAAGACAAAGAAAAGGTGGTAGAGGGAGATTGTCAATCCAGAAATATTCACGAAGCCCTAAATTTATTTTGCAAATGATGACTTTAATAATTCAAACTCAGCAAATGGCTGGGAAAGCCAAAGTACCACCTCATTCAGCACCTTAGTGACATTCAGAACTAAGAAACCTGTCCTCTCATTGCAGCCTGATGATGTCACCAGATGCTGACGATGGAATTTCCACAACCTCCCCCACAACAACAAAATTAAGTTATTAAGACCGCTGGGGAACTTACAATGCTTAACGTTTATTATATAATTGTTATGATTATTACCACTCTAATTTATTTCCCCACTTAAAAATGTTCTGGCAACTGTAACTCATTTTGGGCTGATCCTCGCAAACCGGGAGACCTCGGATTATTTAGAGAGAGAGAGAGAGAGAGCGTTCAGCCAGGTGCGTGAGTCTCATATTTCCTCAAAATTGCTGCAGGGCCTCACGCAATATAGAAATAAGCAAAAAACAGTGTGTGCATTATATCAATATTATGATAATGTGCACCGAATGCGGATCCTAAGTGATTAATTCAGTCATTTTCCAAGTTTATCCCTGGAGGTTTAGATCCTAAAGAGGCCATGAATGAACACAAGCACACACATAATCCCATCTTCCTAGGGCTCTGTGGAAAAACACTTTAATGCAAAATGAGGAATGAGAAATTAGGTATATATAGTAGGAAAAGCAGCTTTTTAATTGTAGGCTTAGTCTTGTCTCTAACCTGTGGGCAAAGCGGGGGGACTCATGAGGTATAAAGGAAATAAAAGTGGCTGAATCATATCATTATGTGGTATTTCACCAGTATGTTAATATTATAGAAATGAAAAGCTCTTCTATGGAGAAGTTTGCATCTGAGGTTAAACTGAGTATTTGATCTGAAGGGCCTGTGAGTAGCAAAAGAAATTGGACTCCTACATGGACAGTTAAAATGCCAGTGGATTTATATTAATTGAGCCATTGAATGTTTTATGTTCAGTAAATGTGCTACCCTGTTATAATGATGATATTAATATTAAGGAGAGTTTATTGAGTATGAGTATGCTCCATTGTGCTAAGACAGTAATTCTCAGTGGCAAAGGAGGTGATTGTGTCCCCCCTTCCCACCCCCAGGGGACATTTGACAATGTCTGGAGACATCTTAGGCTGTCACAGCTGGCGGGGGCGCTGCTGGCCTCCAGTCAATGAAGGTCAGGGATGCTGCTACGTATCCTTCAATGCACAGGACAGTCCCCACATCACAGAGTATCCGGCCCCAAATGTCCGTGTGCCAACAGGGAGGAACCAGTGCTAAGGCTTTGCATGCATCAACTTATGTAATATTTACCACCATTTTTCAAACTAGATATTACTAGTTCCCCCATTTTACAAATGAGGTAATGGGGCTTGGAGAAGTTAGAAGGACTGTCCAAGGTCACTCAAGGACTATTGGAGGCATTGAGAAAAAGACTCCCCTCTTGTCTCTGTTCACAGCTGGAAACAAGGCAGAGAAATGCTCCCAGATAATCCCTGTGGCTCCCATCTCATGCTCCCATGCAATCTCAGGTGTGTGGCCCATGGAAGCTTCCACCTCCAGCCACCTACCAAATCACCTCTGTGTAGACAGAACGTACTCCAAGCCTGGTAGACAGGTACACAATACTATCTGCCCTGAGCAAATTCTGAAACAATATAAACCAATCTATCAATGCTTATCTCTAGGGTCAGATTTGGGAGACTTTATTTTTCACCTTAATCATACATTGAGTGTGTAACAGTTTCATGATCAGAACAAAATGGTGATTTTAAAAATATATGGAAAGCTTATGTAGTAATGGGGGAAATAATTGCAGCAAGGGAAACAAGATAAACAGGTGCATCTTCTGTGGCTACTCTTGGTTTTACAAGAAGGTAAACCATAGTGTCAGGATATCCACCTTGATGGAGGAAACCTGGAAGCCAGGAGCTGTCACTTTCTTACGAGGTAGGAAATGAATGCTTCCTTTTTTATAATTTGTCTATTAAATGGACTTACAGTATACTAATATATTTTTTATTATTTTTCATAAATTATGTTTACAATAATAATACAAAGTACTTCTGGACTAATTTTATTTATTTATTTATTTATTTTGAGACAAGAGTCTCCCTCTGTCACCTAGGCTGGAGTAGAGTAGCACGATCTTGGTTCACTGCAACCTCTGTCTCCTGGATTCAAGCGATTCTTGTGCCTCATCCTCCCGAGTAGCTGGGATTACAGGTATGTGCCACCACATCCAGCTAATTTTTGTGTTTTTGGTAGAGACAGGTTTCAGCATGTTGGACAGGCTGGTCTCTAATTCCCGACCTCACGTGATCCACGTGCCTCAGCCTCCCAAAGTGCTGGGATTACAGATATGAACCACCGTGCCTGGCCCAACCTCTGGATTAATTTTAAAAACTTATTTATTTATTTATTTAGAGGCAAGGTCTTGCTCTGTCACCCAGGCTGGAATGTACTGGCATGATCATAGCTCACTGCAGCTCAAACACCTAGGCTCAAGAGATCCTCCCAACTCAACCTCCCAAGAAGTTTGGACTACAGGTGTGAGCCACTGTGCCCAGGTTAATTGGGATTTTTTTATGCAAAAGAATGTAAACCTTTAATGTATATTTTTCTGAGACATCTTTCCATAGTTTTCTATAGATTCTCAAAGAGGTACAAGAGAGTCCAAAAATAATAATTGCAACTAACATGCATTAAGCACTTAGTTTCAAGAATCATGCTAAGCATTCCACATACATCATCTCACTTACTATCCCAATAACTGTATGAGGTCAATAATATCTTTAACCTTATTTTACAGATAAAAGACAGACAGACTCAGAGAGGTTAAGACACTTGTCTAAAGACCCACAGCAACAGAGCCAAAATTTGAACCCAGATGCGTCTAGCTTTTAACAGAACTTTAATCGTCCACCTCATAAAAAAAGTTAAGAAGCACAGGATTCAGTTATTCTTTAGGGACCTTCCAAGTGTGCCATTTTATTATTTTCCAAGAGAGTTTCAGGAACCTGTGAAACAGAACCTTATGCGTCTAAAAGAATTCTTCCGCCCAAGAGCTAGGGGACAGCAGGTACACGCACAGTGAGAAAAAGACTCACCTCTCTGTTCACTGCTGGAAACAAGGCAGAGAACTACTCCCAGATAATCCATGAGGCTCCCATCTGGGGGTGGGGGTGGGAGAAGGTGACTTTCATCAAGTTAGAAGGGGGCGAAAGTGAGAACTTGAAGAGTACATGGTGGAGACAAGCATTTGGAATGGTCATGATGGTTTTAAAGCTGTTTTAAAAACACTAACAAAACTGAAGGCAGGCTGGGAGTGTGGACCCGTCAATCAAGGCAAGGACTGCAAATAGTGTGTTCCCCTTTGGCAAGACTCCTAATTAACCACAAGCCATCACGTCCTACATTTGAGATGTGCCTTCCTTATGGCTCATTGGAGGGTGGAAGAGTATGTTAAATATGTCCATGCGGTGAGAGTAGATGGTGGAGAAACCCACAGTGGGTTATTACCTGGAAAACAGTGGCCGGTTTTGGTTGCCCAAAGTCAGGGTGAAAGAAATAAGGCAACTTGGATTAGATACGGTGCCAGGACCAGGGTAAGGAGAATGAGGCACTCTGCTTTTAATGCAGAATTTAAGGGAGCACTGAAAACCTCAGTAATCAAAATAAATAGTATTTTAATTGAACTTTTTTTTTTTTTTTTAGACAGGGTCTTGCTCTGTCACCCAGGCTGGAGGGCAGTGATATGATCATGGGTCACTGCAACATCTGCCACCCGGGCTCAAGCAATTCTCCCACCTCAGCTTCCTGGATAGCTGGGACTAGAGTCGCAAGCCACCATGCCTGGCTAATGTTTTGTGTTTTTAGTAGAGATAGGGTTTTGCCATGTTGCCTAGGTTAATCTCAAACTCCTGGGCTCAAGCGATCTGCCCACCTAGGCCACCTGGGATTACAGGTGTGAGCCACTGCATCTGGCTCAACATTTTTAAAACTACAAAATTCATGCACAATACTCTGTGATTTTAAATATCATTTATATTTTAAATGTTAAATGAAAACAAGATCTTGTAGGTCCAGGTAGAGCGAATAAGATGAAGGCAGGATCAGATCCTGGTTTTATTTAAAATTATTGCTGAACAATTTTAAAAGAAGTCCCAGCCATTGTGTTATTTCACCCCTACAACAGTTCAGTGGGCATCTCTAAATAACATAAGCAGTCTTTTGCAAAACCTCAATGCAATATCACATGAACAACCTTAACTTATTATCATCTAATGTTGAGTTTAGAATCAAATTCTCCTGATGGTCGAAGACAGGCTTTTGTGATCGATTTGTTCTAATTGAGGCCTGAAGTGCACACAGTCACATTTGGTTGAGATACCTCTTAGTTATCTTTCATCTGGAGCAACGCTCCTTTTCTTGACACCACTGCCTTGTTGCAAAAACAAGTCGTACATAATGCTGTGTGTTCAGAATTTGTCTGTTCGCTTCTTATGATGCCATTAAGTTTTATTTATTTTCTCCATTGATTTCCTGTTTTCAGTTTAATTGATTTCTCTACTGCTTTTTTTCAATAGAGACAGCATCTTGCTATATTGTTCAGACTGGTCTTGAGCTCTAGGCCTCAAGCAATCCTCCTATTTCAGCTTCTTAACGTGCTGGGATTACAGGCATGAGCCACCACCCAACCAGCCTGTCCTTCACTTTTTATTACTTCTCTTCTTCTGCTTAATTTGAACGTGTTTTCTCTTCTTTTCCTAGTTTCTTAAGCTTCCACCTTAGATCATTCATTTTAGATATTTCTTGTTTCATATCTGCATTCAATGCTACAAATTCCCCCTTAATCACAGCTTTTGCTGCATCCCACACATTTTGATAAGTTGTATTTTTATTTTCATTTAGTTGAAATATTTTTAACTTTCTCTTAAAATTTCTTCTTTGATCCATGTATGATTTAGAAGCATGTTGCTTAATCTCTAAGTATTTTGGAATTTTCCAGATATCTTTCTTTTATTGATTTCCAGTTTAATTATCATGTGGTCTGAGAGCATATATTCTATGGTTTCTCTTCTCTCAAATGCGTTAAGATGCGTTCATTGCCCAGAATGTGATCTAGCTTGGTGAATGCTCCATGTGACCTTGAGAAAAAATGAATATTCTGTTATTGTTAGGTGAAGTGGTCCATAGATATCAATTGCATCCAGTTGATGGAGGGTGGTGTTAAGTTCAACATGGCCTTACTAACTTTCTGCCTGCTGGATCTGTTCGTTACTGAGAGAGGACTGTTAAAGTCTCTAACTGTAATAGTGGCTTTTTCCATTTTTCCTTATGTTATACCAGTTTTTGCCTTGCATATTTTGACTTTCTGTTGTTAGATGTGTGCACCTTAAGGACTATAAGTCTTCTTTGAGAATTAATCTCTTTGTCATTATGTGAGGTCCTGGTGGTGTCATTTAACATATCCCCCAAACCCCTGTATTTCTAGTAAATAGCAGTGAGCTCTAGAAATTTGTGGTGGACGTTGTCTGGGTCCCATGCCTGTCCTCTTGACTTTATCACTTTAGCGCACACGAGGCCACTGTTAACTAGCACTGCTTTCATCTCTTTGCTTGAAGGCTTTCTTGGCTACCAGGGTCCACTGGCCAGAGTGCTAGAGATTCAACCATCCCTTATCAGGAACAGTCCTTAATCAATGACTTATAGGAATTGCTAACCAAATACTCCAGCTGCCCCATCCCTTGGGCGGGATGATGCTGAGTGGCATAAGTTTATGCTGGCTGCCAGAATGCCCAGGCTAGGTTAAGCTCTAATCACCCACAGTGCTAGGTTGCCTGACAACTCACCCTCTACTGACTGCCTTTCCTTCCCTGCCTCACTTCCTCACTTCCCTGTCAGCACTTTCTGAAAATACCTCTGAAATACATTACATGTACTTGAATTCTCATCTTAAGACTGCTTCAAGTCTGGACAAATAGTGAGACCCCGTTTCTACCAAAACAAAACAAAACAAAAGCTGGGTATGGTGGCACACACCTGTAGTCTCAGCTACTTGGGAGGCTGAGGTGGGAGTGAGGTGGGAGGATCACTTGAGTCCAAAAGGTGGAGGCTGTAGTGAGCCATGTTCCTGCCCCTGCACTCCAGCCTGGGTGACAGCAAGACCCTGTCTCAAAACAACAACAACAACAAATAAACTAAAAACAAACAAACAAACAAACAAAACTTGACTGCTTCAGAGGGATCTCAAACTAAAACAAGGGTTGAATCGATTCAGATAAAACATTTCCCTAAGAATATTTCATAAGGGCCTTACAATGTCCAGTTGTTCCCACTTTGAGCTGAATGCTAAAATTGATCAGGGGGGTTAACTGATGACAGGCTGATCCCTCTATTATACATTTCTTCATCAGCCTTTTATCTAATGATTTCATCTGCAGATGATTGCTGCCTGCATCTGCCTCATTTACTTTTAATATGTTAAGTGTCAGAGAGAAAGAGAAAGCTAATAATATTATCTGAGCCCTTTGGTCAAGCCATACCTGAAGCCATACTGTTTCTGGACTTCCCAGTTTCAAGAGCAATCAGTTTCTGTTATGGCTAAGCTGATTGGAGTTCAGTTTCTATCCCTTGCAACCACATGAGTCATTGATCAATACAAAAGTCATGAAATATTGCTGTGTGTTCCAGAAGAGGAGATTCAAATGTGCTCACAAACCAACTTATCTACTATAGAGACCAAGCTGTGCACAACTGTCTTCTGTTGGTTGATGTTCTCTGTCCTAAGTGGCTTCACTATTGTCACAGTGATAGGCGACCCTGTGAAGGTGCCCAGTGCCAAAGTAGCCTTCTTTCCTCCTTCCCAAGGTCACATGGTGGGTAGGCAGATGTAGAGAGAATGATCCCTTCCCCAACTCCATGCTACACCTTGGGGCCACCAGCAATGCTGATGACTCCAGAGTAAATCACTTTGCTAAAGTAGACCTTTCATTGCTTCCCATCCCTCCCCATCCTCTCCAAGCAACTCTCAAACACACACCTATCTTCTCAAAAACACCCCTCCCTCGAGGACAGTGAGATAGCTCAAGCATGGACCAATTTTCCTTGTAATAAAAACACACCTCTGTTAGCACAGAGGTTAGCAATCCTCAAAACACAGCTCCAGCTCACTCACACTCATAATTTCTCACACTTTTTGGTGATCTCCCCAGAGCCCAGAGTTGAATTAAAATCTTCATTTTTGTTTCCTATTTTAAAAATGTATTTGTTCCTTCTCCACAGAGTTCACAGAGAAAAAAAGGATCTTCTTATTTTAATTGACAAATAAAAATTGTATGTATTTATCATGTACAACATGTTTTGAAATATGTATCCAGCATGCCAGGCATGGTGGCTCACACCTATAATCCCAGCACTTTGAGAGGCTGAGAAGAAAGGATCACTTGAGCCCAGAAGTTCAAGACCAGCCTGGGCAACATAGTGAGACCTCCAGCTCTAACAAAAACAACAACAACAAAAAGTGGGGGTTTTGTTGTTGTTGTTGTTGTTGTTTAATTAGCCTGTGTGGGTTTAGAGACTACTGGGTTTTACCAATATATGATTGGGCAGGAACTAGCCATTTTATTAGGGTAATTCTAAATGTTTTTTCAATTTTATTTCTATTTTGAGATCAAGTCTCACTCCATCACCCAGGTCTTGTGCACTTGTAATCCCAGCTACTCGAGAGGCTGAGGTAGGAGGATCACTTGAGCCTGGGAGGTCAAGGCTGCAGTGAGCTGTGATCGCACCATGGCACTCCAGAGCTGGGCAACAGAGTGAGACTTGTCTCAAACAACAACAACAATAACAACAACAACAACAAAACAAAAATAAGTATACATTTTGGAATGGCTAAATCAAGCTAATTAACACATGCATTACATCATAGACTTATCATTTGTTTGTGGTGAGAACACTGAAAATCTACTCTCTTAGCAGTTTCCAAGAGTGCACTGCATTGTTATTAACTGTAATCATCATGTTACACATTAGATCTTGAAGATTTTCCTCCTGTCTTCCTGATATTTTGTATCCTTTGACCAACATCTTCCATGAAGGCCCCGGAGTCTCTGTTTCTTAAAATAGAATACAGTTTATGATTTTTAAGAGTTTTTCTCATGGGCTTTTAAAAAATTGTCATTCTTAGACAAAATTTATTTTTTCAATAATTTTACTTTAAAAATTATCAAAATAAAAATGCAGTTGAGATAGCACAGCTAGGAAAATAGAAACATAAATTAACAACTTTTACTTATAAAGCAATTAATAAATCTACAAGAAAAATACAAACATTTAAACTTAATATGAATAGATATATGCATTTGTAATGTTTAAACACTCCATATTCTTCCATTCACCACTCCACTTCTAAAATTCTATTCTTAAAAAATAATCATGGCTGTGTCCAAACATTTCCTTATGCTCTGTCGCCTAGACTGGAGTGCAGTGGTGCGATCTCAGCTCACTGCAACCTCTGCCTCCCAGGTTCGAACGATTCTCATGCCTCAGCCTCCTAAGTAGCTGGGATTAGAGGTGCCCACCACCACACCTGGCTAATTTTTGTATTTTTAATAGAGATGGGGTTTCACCATATTGGCCTGACTGGTCTCGAACTCCTGACCTCAGGTGACCTGCCCACCTTGGCCTCTCAAAGTGCTTGGATTACAGGCATGAGCCACCGCGCCCGGACACATGGGCTGTTTTCAAAATACTCAACCACAGATACAGCAGGGACATTAACGACTCCAAAAAGATTGCTGGCCATAATAACAGACACAATAGAATTGGTGGATGCCAGGTGAATACTCAGTCCTGGTTTTCCCCTCTTCTGTTCGGTACTTTTGAATCCTCAAATTGAGTCTGAGGTACCTGCTTACATATGTGAAGCACCTGGAGCATTTTCAAATGATTTTTAGTTTTTCCACTCTCCTTCTAAGCAAGCAGAGATTGGTGAGTTATCTCCCCATCATTTCTACTCTGTACAGATGCCACATCCACTTTATTAAATCAGCCTTGGACACTGCACACACAGGAAAGCTGACATTGGTTCTGATTAAACAAAGCCTGAGGAGCTCGTCCAAGTCTCCTCTCTCCTCGATCCTCTGTGAGCTGAATATACGTGAGCTTCTGTTTATGGAGGAAGATTAAATATAACAAAGGAGAAGAGCAGACTTTGGTAGGTTTTAAGACTTCAATTTCAAACCAGTTAGGAGCAGTTGGTGAGACACACCAACTTCAAAGAAAATGTTGCCTCCAAGCTGATGAAGAACCAGGTGTGTGGAGGGGAGGCACCTGGGGTCCTGATGTGCCGTAGAGGACCCCAGATTCTGGGAAGCCCCAGGATGATGGTGGTAATACATCGTGCTGCTCTGAGACCTTGCATCTAGTGAATCTCTGGAGCAGTCCACATTGAAAATCTGTCATTCAGTGTAGCCACTTTCATCAATGATCTTAGCTAGATCTGAATAACTTGCTGCAGCTTCTCCATCAGCACTTGCTGCTTCACCTTGCATTTTTACCTTATGGAGATGGCTTCTTAAACCTCATGAACCAAGATCTGCCAGCTGCCAACTCTGTGTCTGCAGCTTTCTCACCTCTCTCAGCCTTCACAGGATCATAGATAGGGCTTTGCTCTGGATTAGGCTTTGGCTTAAGGGAATGTTGCAGCTGGTTTGGACTTCTATCCAGACCACTCACACTTTCTCCATATCAGGAGTAAGCCTATTTCACCTTCTTATCATTCATTTGTTCACTGGAGTAGCATTTTAAATTTCCTTCAAGAAAATTTCCTTTGCGTTCACAGTGTGGCTGACTTTGGCGCAAGAGGCCTAGTTTTCTGCCTATCTCTGCTTTTCACATGCCTTCCTCATTAAGCTTAATCATTTCTAGCCTTTGATTTAAAGCAAGAGAAATGTGATTCTCCTTTTCATTTGTACACTGAGGGGCCTTTGTAGGGTTATTAATTGGCCTAATTTCAATATTGTTGTGTCTCAGTTGTGTCTACAGCTCCCACAGATAGTGACTTCTCTGATGGATTTAGGCCAAGTATATTGAACATTTTATGGAAAAGATTCACTATTCTAGATACCATTGAGCACATTCATGATTTATAGGAGAAAGTTAAAATGTAAACATTAATAGGAGTTTGGAAGAAATGGATTTCAACTCTTTTGGATGACTTTGAGAGATTCAAGATTTCAGAGGAGGCAATCACTGCACATGTGGTAGAAACAGCAAGAGAAACGGAGTTAGAAGTGGAGCCTGAGGATGAGGCTGAATTGCTGTAACCTCATGATGAAACATGAATGGAGGACGAGTTGTTTCTTATGAATGAGCAAAGAAGGTGGTTTCTTGAGATGGAATATACTCCTGGGGAAGATACTGTGAGCATTGCTAAAATTACAACAAAGAATTTAGAATATCACATAAACTTAGTTGATAAATTAGCAACAGGATTTCA
Source organism: Theropithecus gelada (assembly GCF_003255815.1). Taxonomy (NCBI): domain Eukaryota; kingdom Metazoa; phylum Chordata; class Mammalia; order Primates; family Cercopithecidae; genus Theropithecus; species Theropithecus gelada. The sequence goes on along the minus strand of NC_037679.1, from coordinate 73,568,052 downwards.
GTGGACTGATTCCAATTTTGAAAGTTCTACTATGGGTAAAATGCTTGCAACACCATACTACAGAAAAATATTTTGTGAAAAAAGAGAGTCAACTGGGCACGGTGGCTCATGCCTGTAATCCCAGCACTTTGGGAGGCTGAGGTGGGGAGATCACAAGATCAGGAGATCAAGACCCATCCTGACTAACATGATGAAACCCCGTCTCTACTAAAAATAAAAAAAAATAATAATAATAATTAGCCAGGCATGGTGGTGGGCGCCTGTAGTCCCAGCTAATCCAGAGGCTGAGGCAGGAGAATGGCATGCTTGTGGTTAGCCAAGATCGTGCCACTGCGCTCCAAGATGGGTGACAGAGCGAGATTCCGTCTTTAAAAAAAAAAAAAAAAAAGAGTCAACCAATGAAGTAATCTTTATTATTGTCTTATTTTAAAAAATTGTCACACCAACCTTCGGCACTGCAACCCTGATCAGCCAGCAGCCATCAACATCAAGGCAGGACCCTCCACCAGCCAAAAGATTACAACCTGCTGAAGGTTCAGGCGCTTCTTAGCATTTTTTAGCAATAACATATTTTTAAGGTATGCACACTGGTTTTTGTAGACATAATGCTATTGCACACTTAATAGACTGTATTATAGTATAAACATAACTTTGATATGCACTAAGAAACCAAAAAAATTGTGTGACTCAGTTTATTGCAGTGATCTGGAACCGAACCTGCAATATCTCTGAGGTATGCCTGTAGTTAGGAAGGTTTTGGCTCAAGTAACACAAAGCCAAGATTCAACCTGGTGCTAACAGTGAAGACATGATTTCACTCAACAAGAGGACTAATGTAGGGTAGGTTTCAGGGCCGGTTGATTCAGCTGTGCCACCATGCCCTCAAGAACTCAGGTTTTTTCCATTTCTTTTGCTTTGCTGCCCTCAACATGTGGACCTTGCCTTCAACTGGATTTCCTGTTCTCAAACTGACTGCATCTAGACCTGAGACATCCAGAGGAATAAAGTGGAGGGTGAGTGGTGTCATCTTTCCCCATAACTCTGTCTTAGAAACAAAGAAACTTTCCCTAGAAGTTTCTTTTCCATGATTCTTTGGGTTGAGTGGGTTCAGCAGGACAGATCTCACTTGGAGTCTGTCTTGAGACTGCAGTCAGATGACAGTTGGAACTATAATCATTTGAATGGCAGTTGAGCTTGGTGTGCAGGATGACTTCTTGTCTAGTGCCTCAACTGGGATGTCTGGAACAGCTAGGGGATGGCCAGGCATCTCTCTCTGTCCGTGCAATCTCTCCATGTGGTTAACTTGGGCTTCCTCACAATATGGCACCCTCAGGGCAATCAGACTTCTCACATGATAACTGGCTTCCCCCAGAGCACATATGCCAAGAGATCTAGCTGGGAGCTGCAAGCCATCTTATGACCTAGACTTGGAAATTCCACAGCATCATTGTCATCATACTTTGTGAGTCAAAAGTAAGCACAGGGTTAGCCCAGATTGGAGACCAGGAGACAACACAAGGTCATGAGTACTGGGGGGCCCAATTAATTGGTAGAGGGGGTCTTCGGAAACTAGCTACCATAGTCCCCTTCCTCCCAGAAAACTCCTATATGTCATTGGCCAAAACTGGATTATAGGCCCTTTTCTAAATCAATGGCTGGCAAGGGAAATGGAGTCAGTATGATTCACATTCACATCAAGGAAGGCACCACTATGGGGGTCAACAACATGGTATTGAGAGAAGTAATCCAGGGGAGACCCACCTTGCTTCCCTTATACTGCTGTGAATTTATTATGATTGGTCCTTATAATGATCTCTTTCTCCACGGTCCAAAGATCACCTTATCTCCCCCAAGACACACTGGAGAAGCAAGAGCTAGGGCCTCAGCCTTGTAACTAATCCCCTGCCATAAAATATAGCAAAGTTACAGCAAAGTTCTCTTAGACATTTTTGTGTTTTTTTTTTAGTTCAAACTGTCCTCTAAGTGACATGGACTAACTGTGTTCCATGCCACTTAGAGGGTCTTGTCCCATGGTATTGGAACAACACCAATAATTTGTTTAGGTTCTGGACTCCTGGGAAGTTCTTCCGTGTCCACAGGTGTTTCTGTATGTCCCATAAAATAGGCAACTGAGATGGGGAGAGAGAGAGCCTGAGGTTACAGAATGAGAACTGAACAAGAAGTCAAAAGGCCTCTTGTTAGCCAGGTGATCTCAGACTAAATGGCTTTAACCTCAAAGACTCTTGGATTCTTTACTTGTAAATGATAATAATAGTAATAACATCCTCATAGAGTTTTTGTGAAGTTTGTATGAGATATTATGCAAAAAAGATATAAAATGATATATAGAAACCAGATATTCTTGAAGAAGGCAGAATAGTAGAATGGGCAGAGGGGAGAAGTGGAATGGGAAGACTTGGATTTGGGTTCTGCCCTTTCCTGGCTGTATGTGTTCTTGGGAGAAATGCCATCACCTCTCTGAACCTCAGTTTCCTTATATGTAAGAGGAGGGGGGTGGTAATGCCTACATATCTGCCCCACAGGATTAGTGGAAACTGAATTGTGATAAGAGGTGTGAATGAGATTTGAAACTCATTAAGTGCTCTATTGATGGAAGTTATCATGCAAGAGGAAGCAAACAAGAGTCACAGACTTTTTTTCTTTCTCTTTTCCTTTTCTTTTTTTCTCTTTTTTTCTTTTTGATACAGTCTTGTTCTGTCACCCAGGCTGGAGTGCAGTGGTGGGATCTCTGCTCACTGCAATCTCCGCCCCCTGGATTCAAGTGATTCTTGTGCCTCAGGCTCCCTAGTAGCTGGGATTACAAGTGTGTGCCACCACACCCGAATAATTTTTGTATTTTTAGTAGAGATGGGGGTTTCACCATGTTGAGCAGGCTGGTCTCAAACTCCTGGCCTCAAGTGATCCACTGGCTTTGGGTTCCCAAGGTACTGTGATTACAGGCATAAGCCACCACTCCTGGCCCAGAATCATAGACTTTTTAAAGACAGCATAGGATGGGTTACAGTAGCTGCCTTGGGCTGGGTGCCCAGAAGCAGATCCTAAGACAAGGTTTGTTTTGTTTTGTTTTGAAACAGGGTCTTGCTCTGTTGCCCAGGCTGGAGTGCGGGGACGTAAACATGGCTCACTGTAGTCTCAACTTCCTGGGCTCTGGCAATCCTCTCACCTCTGCCTCCTGTGCAGCTGGGACTACAGAGGTGCATACCACAACACTCATCTAATTTTTTTCTATTGTCGTAGAGATGGTGCTGAGGGTGGGGGTGGGGGGCGGTGTCACTATGTTGCTCAGGCTGGTCTTGAACTCCTGGCCTCAAGTATTCCTCCCACCTTGGCCTCCCAAAGTGCTAGCATTACAGGCATGAGCCACACACACCCAACCAAGACAAAGCTTTAAGTAATTTATTTGGGAGGAGATGCCAGGAAATATAGCAGGGGTGTGGGGAAGTGGGGCAGGATGAGAGCGAGTCAATACAGGGTGAGTTGTCCAGCAAGTGAGCTCTGTAGGATATTGGAGCTTAATCCTACTGGTGAATTGTGAAAGTCAGTGTAGACCACACACCCCTGCATTAACCCATCCAAAAGGCTGCAGTATTTACATACCATGTTCCACTGGTCATCACTTGAGAGCTGCTCTGGGGGTGGAGGTGAAACAGCAATTCCAGTTTGCCTGTAAACAGGGAGGGTTTGCCCACTCCAGTGCCACTCCTCAGGCAAAGAATTTCAGGTGCTGTCAGTTAGAAATCAGGCTAGCGTGCTGGAAAAGAAAATGTGAACAGATACAGGCAGGCACTAACCGTACCTCTCTAATAGAGGACCACAGTTATCTCTTAGATCTAACCTACTGACAAGACAGCAGGTAGAGAGTAGCCATGGTCAGCTGCAAGGTTGTCCACTGCACAGGGGCCATTCTCCTTGTTCAATGCCCATAACAACCTATGAGGTTAAACAAGACAATGCATACAGAATGGTTTGCCCAGTGCCTGGCATGGATTAGGTGCTTGGTTACAATTAGGTATTCTTCTTATTCTGCAAAGGAAGGGCATTCTCTATGCAGAGAGACTTGAAATCTCCTCTCCCTGGTCCTCAGTGACCTTTGAGGGGTCAGTGTCTGAGTTTGTTCATCCTTGAAAGGGAATCCTGATTGCTTCTCATCTCCCCGCCATCTTCCCACTGGGCAGTCATCATGAGTACAGGGCATTTGGGATCCTTCAGCAGGGAGACCCAGGAGAGGGTGACCGTGAACCTCAGAAGTACATCTCACTTCATCCTGGTGCAGGGCTTCTCTCTCTTTTCTCAGAGCTTGGCTTTTGTGCATCTGGAAGTCCTTCTCATCTCACTCAAATGCCCATAAACCTCTTTTTTATTAGTCTTTTCCTGACCTCCCACCACCCGCAGTCATTTTACAATGACTACTTCAGAGATATTGAATATACGTATAAAGGAATCCACACCACTGAGGACAAAGAAGGGAAAGTCATTTTCTTTCCTCTTCCTTTTTTTTTTTTAATCTACAAAAGAACTCTTTTTATGTTCATTTCAGAAATAACAGAAAATGTGGACACACAAAAGAGGAGAAGTGTAATAGCATCCACAGACCAAGCCACCCAGAGATCACCAACTCTGTGTATGTCTTTTAAGATATTCTTCTATGCATAAAGTTCACATTCTTTGACTACTTATAACTTCAATTTTTTTTTTTTTTTTTGAGATGGAGTCTTGCTCTGTCACCTAGGCTGCAATCTCTGCCTCCTGGGTTCAAGTGATTCTCCTGCCTCGGCCTCCCTAGTAGCTGGGATTACAGGCATGCACCACCACGCTCGGCTAATTTTTGTATTTTGATTTTTTTTTTTTTTTTTTATTTTTTAGATGGAGTCTCACTCTGTCACCCAGGCTGGAGTGCTGTAGTGCAATCTCAGCTCACTGCAACCTTTGCCACCCAGGTTCAAGCGATTCTCCTGCCTCAGCCTTCTGAGTAGCTGGGATTACAGGCACCTGCCACAAGGCCCAGATCAATTTTTGTTTTTTTGTTTTTTGTTTTTTGTTTTTTGTTTTTTTTTGAAACGGAGTCTCGCTCTGACGCCCAGGCTGGAGTGCAGTGGCCGGATCTCAGCTCACTGCAAGCTCCGCCTCCCGGGTTCATGCCATTCTCCTGCCTCAGCCTCCCGAGTAGCTGGGACTACAGGCGCCCGCCACCTCGCCCGGCTAGTTTTCTGTATTTTTTAGTAGAGACGGGGTTTCACCGTGTCGGCCAGGATGGTCTCGATCTCCTGACCTCGTGATCCGCCTGTCTCGGCCTCCCAAAGTGCTGGGATTACAGGCTTGAGCCACCGCGCCCGGCCTATTTTTTGTAGTTTTTAGTAGAGATAAGCTTTCACCATCTTGGCCAGGCTGGTCTTGAACTCCCGACCTCATGATCCACCTGCCTCAGCCTCCCAAAGTGCTGGGATTACAGGCGTGAGCCACTGCACCCAGCCTATTATTGTATTATAGTAGAGACAGGGTTTCACCATGTTAACCAGGTTGGTCTTGAACTCCTGACCTCTCAAGTGATCCACATGCCTCAGCCTCCCAAAGTGCTGGAATTAACAGTTGTGAGCCACAGTGCTCAGGTAATTTCACTTATTTTTAATAAGAAGCATTCACATGGTTTGTATTTTAAAGGCTAAAATAGCATGAGGAGTGAGAAATCTGCCTCTCATCTTTGTCCCCAGCAGTGCATTTCCCCAGCCCAGAGCCACCATCATCCTCATTCCTCAGGAATCTGTCTCCTTTTACATATGCACTGGCTCACACTAGACCCACCATGAAAACATGGCTTATTTCTGAATTTATCTCAGAGATGGTTCCTCTTTTCTTTCTTTTAATGGCTGTGTAACACTTCACTGTAGGAACTAATCTGTGACTTCTTTTTGGTTTTTTGGAAGCAGGGTCTTGTTCTGTCACCCAGGCTGGAGTGCAGTGGTGTGATCATGACTCAACCTCAGCCTCCACCTCCTGGGCCTCCCACATCAGCCTCTTGAGTGGCTGGGACCACAATCATGCGCTACCACAACGTGCTATTTTTTTTTTTTTTTTTTCTAGAAACAGGGTCTCACTATGTTGCCCAGGGGTGTCTTGAACTCCTGGGATTAAGTGATTCTCCCACCTTGGCATCCCAAAGTGCTGGGATTACAGGTATGAACCCCCACTTCTGGGGGTTCGAGATTTCTTTAATCCTACTGTTGGGCATTTAAAATGTTTCCAATCTTATGTTATCCTAAAAGATGCTGTAATGTAGAAATATCATTGTGCAACTTTGCAAGCATCTCTGGAAATGAAATTGCTGAGTCAGAAGGCATAAGCATTTGTTATTTTAATAAAACATACAGACATTTTAAGATAATGCATTCAAACTAGTTTTTAACCTGTTTTTTTTGTTTGTTTGTTTGTTTGCTTTACTTAATAGGGAGAGAGAGAGATCAGAGCTGTCAGAACATATTCCATTTTGTACATGCATAATACCTTTATTTAACCCATCCTAAATTAGGAAATAAACTCCACTTTTGCGAAATTGTAAATCATTGCACACTTGCAACTGCTCTGTGGCAAATGCGAAACGTATTTTGAACCATGAGATTGAATGGGAAATATTAGAACAGTGAATCAAAATCCCGCTCAGTTAGGCATTAAGGAGTCCGAAAAGAACGAGAAAAATCCAGGTATCAAGAATCGGTTTTTTTTTTTTTTTTTTGTAATGAGTAAAGGATAAGGGATCCTTTTAAGTGATTCTTTTCCCCAAATGAGGATTCAATGTTTCAACTCATCCCGTGCAAATAAATTATTTATAAATTACATTCTTCTCTTTTAAAATAAACACCATTCCCCCAGAAATTTAGATAAATAAAATGTCATCTATTTATCAAATTGACTCGTGGTGCTTAATAACCCACGGCTGAGCTAAAGGAATGGTTATCTAACAGCTAGGTCAAAAGTGCAAGACTCCACACTTATTAATGCTAAGCCTAGCCCGGCCATTGATTAGCTCTGTGGAGCAAAGACTGGGAGGAGGGGGACTGCCGACACTTCGGTTCCCTGGGTCTTCTCCCCCCTTAGATGATACCATTTTCCCTGGCCTTGGCTTGCGTGTTTAACAATGTTTGTGTAGCACTCAGATAAAAGGTGCAGGGTGAGACTTAAGTGGTTGTTAGAATTGTCAGCCCCAAAGTCATCAGAATTCCGATTGATAACCCACACTTACAGTGAGAGGAGAATTTGTTTTCTTAGGGAGGCTAATTTTCCCTTTTTAATGACCTGGGAAAACGCTCCAAGTTCACTTGCACTTAGGAGCATTTTTATCCAGAATCTTAATTTTTTTTCTGTAAGAACTGAGCTTCTGAGCTAACGGAAAGAGCTCATAGTCTAAACTGGAAGGTCATGAAAAATAGGATTCAGGAACACAGAGATGAACTCAGAATCATCCTACAGTTGTGGAAACTGAGGCCAAGAGAGGGACCAAGGTCTCTTGACTCTTGGTCCCTTGCTCTTTTCCTTAATAGTTCCATGAATTGCCTCTTATTTAACCCTTGCTGGACCACTCTCCGGAGCCCATCTCCCCATTTAACAGGTAGGTAAACTGAGTAAGGGATGGGCCCACACAAATTTAAGCCCAATATCCAGAATGTCTTAATTTTTGTTTCACATCATCTCTGCTCCTCAGAAACCTTGGACCCCATTTCCATATTCTCCTAGAATACGGAATATTTAAAAATATCTGGCTTCACGGGTGTGGTGGCATGCACCTGTAGTCCCAGCTACTTGGGATGCTTAGGCACAAGAATGGCTTGAACCCCGGGGACAGAGGTTGCAGTGAGCCAAAATTGTACCACTGCACTCCAGCCTGGGCAATAGAGTGAGACTGTCTGGAAAAAAAAAAAAAAAAAAAAAGACTGCATCAGAGAAAGACTACAGGGTTCTTGGCTGTAGCCAGAAAACAGCCTCAGCTCCCATTATTCATTATTTCCTGGGGTGTTCAGAAGGTTTGGGGTCAAATTCTGCATCCCTGCTTCTGAACTCTGTAGACATGGAAAGTGAATCTCCCTAGGCTTCAGGTTCCTCATTTATAAAATGGGAATAATCATGATACTGACCTAGTAAAGTTGTGAGAATGACACAACCAGCTTCCTTTATTAATACCCCATATTAACATAGATGGTACATTTGTAGAGACAGGGTTTCTGCATGTTGCCCAGGCTGGTCTCAAACACCTGTTCGAGACCTGTTTGTTCATAATTAATAAAGCAATATTGATACATTTTATTAAAAATAGTCACTTCACCTATCTATGCAACAAGTCCCTTCCTGCAAAATGGATACACTGTCTCCATGAAGGCGTTATTTTGAGGCTGCAATGAGATAATGTATACACCATTCTCAGTGCAGTGTCTGACACATAATAAACCTGAAATAAATAGTAGGTATGATATTTACCTGTGATATTACAAAATGAGTGGTACAAATAATATTTATTGTTACATCACTTTGCACAACTTGTCTCCTTTGTATCTCAGTGTCTTTTAAAACTAAGTGTCAAGGCCGGGCATGGTGGCTCACACCTGTAATCCCAGCACTTTGGGAGGCTGGTGAGTGCAAATCACTTGAGTCCAGGTGTTTGAGACCAGCCTGGGCAACATGGGGAAACCCTGTCTCTACAAAAAAATACAAAAATTAGCCAGGCGTGGTGATGTGTGTCTGTATCCCAGCTACTCAGAAAGTTTAGGTGAAGGAATCACTTGAGCTACGGAGGTTGAGACTGCCGTGAACCAAGATCACACCACTGCACTCCAGCCTGGGTGACAGAGCAAGACCTTGTTTCAAAAAAATAAACATAAACATAAAAATAAATGAGTGGCAAAGGTGTCTGTAGCAATTTTGTAATTGTGGGGGGCATAAGAATGACCTATGCTGACTGCTCACATTGTAGATGTTGCAGAACTGAGGTTCTGATTCACTGAAGGTGGAGTGGGGCCCAGGAATCAGGGTTTGTAGCAAATAGGTCAGCTGACAGAGAAGCAGGTAGTTGTAGACCACTCTCTGGGAAATGCTGCAATAAAGGGGGGGCCATTTTGCACAAAGTCAACAAATATTAATTAATTCCTTAGTTCATAAACACCAAGGAGTCACGGATGCCTACTGTGTTGCAGTCACTGCAGAGCAGCTGACTACATAGACAGAGGCAGGCCCTTCCTCAGGAACTTACAGGCTGCTGTTCCATTGGCTAAGCCAACAGGCTTCATTTCTAGCTGTGAAAAATTTCCGCCTCATCTCCCTTCTCTCCAAAGCCAGCCAGCATGCATGTTTTCTGCAGGCCAGTGGGCAAGAATGTCTACTGGTGATTCCTTTAAGGGTTTTGGCAAGAGAGGCCAATAAATAATTAACTTTCTCCAGAATGGCTCAGTGCCTAGAACTTCAGACCCTTTGTAAGGGGACCTTCTGCTCCCACCCTCTCATTGCTCCGTGGCTCTCAGTGGCCCCACCGTCAGAAGGTTTCAAAGCATTTGGGATTACTTAGCCTCAGGGGCACTGGGCCTGTCTCCAGCCCACTGAGATGCTCAACATTGCCATTTTCCTGTTTCAGCTTTGGTGGGTTTGTTCATTCATAGTAGCAACCAGATGTCCCCCACCCCAGTCTAAAAGGTCCTTCTTCTAGTTCCCTTTGGAGACAAGACTTTCTGTGTTAACTCCTGGCCTCTCAGAATAACCTCTTATTGCAAGCCCGCCTGATTGATTTCACCAGACTTTGCCCCCTTGGTAATCTTTGTTGGTCTTTCCAGACAGCTCATTATCAGACATGAAAGTTTGAGTGGGAAGCGCTCCCCTCCTCCCACTGTGGTCCTGCTCAGGTTAGCAGGGTGTCATCTGGGCTTAGGAATCCCTAGAATCTAGAATCATGGTGGCAAGGGCGAAGAAAACTTTGGGGGAAGCTCTTAAACAACAGCCCCAAAGGGGAAACGCCCTTGAATGATGTTGTTTTCACTGAAGAACTGTGCGTACATTGTAAATGTCTCGTTATGGAAAAGTTTCAAACATATACAGAAGCAGAAAGGACACTATAATGAACCACACCATAATTTCATCACTCAGCTTCAAATGTAGAAATACGAGGGAAGGGATGCTATGCACGGTGGCACATGCCTGTAATCCTAGCACTTTGGGAGGCTGAGGCAGGAGGATTGCTTGAGGCCAGGAGTTCCAGACCAGCCTGGGCAACACAGTGAGAACCAATCTCCATCCTTTTAAAAAATGTAAAAGAACCCATCTTTGCAAAAAATTTAAAAATTATCCAGGTGTGGTGGTATGCATATATATATGTGTGTATGTGTATATACATATATCACCTTTTAAATGTGTATGAATACACATATGCAGATACACACTTATAAAAATGGAATCAAAAAAATACATACAAGCTGGGTGCGGTGGCTCATGCCTGTAATCCCAGCACTTTGGGAGGCCGAGGCCTGTGGATCACTTGAGTTCAGGAGTTCAAGATGAACCTGAACAATATGGTGAAAAGCCATCTCTACTAAAAATATAAAAAGTAGCTGAATGTGGTGACAGGCGCCTGTAATCCCAGCTACTTGGGAGGCTGAGGCAGGAGAATCACTTGAACCCAAGAGGCAGAGGTTGCAGTGAGCCAAGATTGTGCCATTATACTCTAGCCTGGGCAACAAGAGCCCGTCTTAAAACAACAACAACAACAACGCACATACATACAGGACTACCTTTAATTTACTTTTCTTATTTAAAATAGGATTTTTGGCTGGGTGCACTTTGGGAGGCTGAAGTAGGCAGATTGTTTGAGTCCAGGAGTTTGATACCAGCCTGGGCAACATGGTGAAACCCCATCTTTACTAAAAATACACACACATACACAAATTAGCTGAGTGTGGTGGCGGTCACCTGTAATCCCAGCTGCTTGGGAGGCTGAAGCAGGAGAATCACTTGAACCCAGGAGGTGGAGGTTGCAGCGAGCCGAGATCACGCCACTGCACTCCAGCCTGAGTGACAGAGCAAGACACTCAGTCTCAAAAAAAAAAAAAAAAAAAAAAAGATTTTTAATGGTTGCATAATATTTCATCTCCAGATAAAACATAATTTTACCAACCTCCTATTTTTGGACATCTAAGTTTTTAACTTTTATGTTATATATTTCCCTGCTATGAAAATTCTTACAGGTAAATATTTGCCCATATTTCTTTATGTGTTATTTCTGTAGAAAAGTTTTCTAGAAGTGAAACAGTCATAAATGAACCTGTAAACTAAAATGCAAACTGCTGAAGTGCCTCCAGGAAGGTTGTTACCATTTACATACCCTTCAGTATTGTAAACTGGACTCGTTGTTTCAGTTACCATTATGTTCGCCCAAATCCTTGATGGGAAGGCCCCAGAGACCTTGTGAGCATTTCTCATTATACTGATTCCTCCCCAAATAAAAGAGCTCTAAGGAGAGAAAAGATGAAGGAATAAGGGGAATGATGGGTATAGGGGGAAAAGAGAAGAGGTGGAAAAATGAAGGAAAGGAGGGAGGGACGGATGGATGGAGGAAGTGAGGGAGAGAGGGAGGGAGGGAGAAAGGAAAGGGAAAAGGAAGGAAGAAAGGGAGGGAAGGAGGAAGGAAGGAATGAAGGGAGGGAGGGAAGAAAAGAGGGAGGGAGGAAAGAAGAGAGGAAAAAATGAAGGAAGGGATAGAGAGATGGAGGGAGGGAGAAAAGGAAGGAAGGAAGGAAGGAAGGAAGGAAGGAAAGCAGGCTCACGTAAGGGCAGAGGAAGAGACAATAGGAGTTAGAGAAATTGAGAAAAGGGAGAGACCAAGCAAAAAGGCGAGGGAGGTGTCATTATATTTTGATAGAGAACAGGAAACTGGGGGACCAGGAGACAGAGAGAGGCAGACCACATCCTTGGCTACTATTCTTCTGAACAAGGGACATGGCAGTGTGGATCTCCAGCAAGCTGCCACCCTTTGTCTCATGTCCTGGCTACTCCAGCCTCTCCAGTTGGGTTTCACAGGCCCTGGGGATAGCCATACTGGCCTCTCCTACCTGTCACTTGGGCTGCTGCCTGGAAGCCTTCGCTTTGGAGCTTCATGGGTTTGTCAGGAAGAAACTGTGATTAAAAATCATGTGAAGGACAACACCAATGCCATTTGGGAAAAACATATCTTGGTTTGAATAATTTAAACCAAAATAAATAAAAGAAAATTTAAAAATGTTAAGTGGTGATAGTGTTGGGGATGGTAGTGGCAGTGAGGAGTGAAATGCACAAAATAATTCCTTAAACTTTACTCTGCCCTGGCAGGGAAGACCCCATGGAAAGCCAAAATAGGCCAGGCGCATCTCCTAGTTCCTGTTGTCTAGTGAGTCAGGCGTTACTCAACCCTCTACCAAAAAGCGTGCCTGCCCCTCTGCACAGAATGGAAAATGAACATGGCTCTGCCCTGTCTCTGAGAGACCATTTAAGGCTTTGAAAATCTCCTGCAAGTTGAGTGACACTCCTGTGCCAAGAGCAGATGAGCATGTTTTGTTCCTGGGACATCTGCTATCTCTGATTGGAATGTAAGAGATGTCTGAACTTCCCGATATCCTCTCTCTCTCTCTCTCTCTCTTTCCCTGTCCCTCCCTCCCCTTGCTGCCCCACCCCCCTTTTCTGTCCCCAAGCCGCTACAATGACCCTGAGCAAAAAAAAAACAAAACAAAACCTGACTCTCTACGAACCCCAGGGAACAAGCTCCACCAACACCCACTTCTTTTTGTTTGGCAAAATCTCCTTTTGCATAGAAGGATTATCGATGAAAAGGCCATACTTTGCAAATGTGTCATCAAGTTAACCAAATAATAAAAATGCAAAGTGCAGAGCAGTTTGTATTGTGAACTCCATTTGCAATTTAAAAGACTTTTATATAAACATATGCCTTTATACACATGTATGAAGAATATAAACAGATACACAAAACGGAAACTTTGATATTAGGGGTTGCGGGGAGGGGAAATGGAGTAGAGGGCACAGGTCACAGCATACTCTTTCTGTTTAATATTTTTTATCATGTGCATAAGTGCACATGATAATTTTTTAGGATTTTTAAAATCCTATTATTATTTAGAGACTGGTGGATTTGGTTCAAATCTTGCTGTCCCACCTACTAGCTCCAGGAGTGTGGGTACCTGACTTCACGACTTCAGCAGTCATTGGTTGTAAAATGGGGCAATTGTATTGTCTGCCTTCTAGGGTCATTGCAAAGAGCACGTGAGTTAGCACATGCGAAGCACTTAGCACGGAATCTGACACGTGTGGTCAATAAATATGGGCCTCATCATCATCATCATCGTCGTCATCATCATCATCATTAGTGTTACTATCTGTGGCTGTTATCCTGACCCAGAGAACTTGGTTGTTTGTTTCCTGAAAGCCAGGAAACCCTGCAATATCACTAACCGGCTATTCTTTGAAGTAGGGCTGCCTGCTCTGCCCGGGGAAGGAGGGAGCCATGTGTTACAGTCCTGAGGCATATAGATCTTCCCTCAGCAGATCATTAGGCTCATGTTTGTCACATTTATTTTAAGGAAACTGGTAGGGAGAGGGTGGGATGAGGTTAATTGCCCTATGGATGCTGGGCAGCCCTGTTCTCCAGATGGGGGGAGGTTCAACAAAGCCTGGCGTGACCCCAGAGGCATGGCTAAGGCCCTGGCTCCTAGATCTTACCAAACAGAGAAATAAGACTTGCAGAAAGGGAAGAGGAAAGGGGTCACTGAGGCCTGAGCTTTCATCCTGGGGACTCCGGGTTTGCAGAGAAACCCAGATGGATTGGTTGTGTTTCTTACAGAAGTTTGGGAAAGCCCTAGACTTCATCTTATCCAGAATGAATCCCGCAGAGTCCCACTTCCCAAGCAAGTTAACAGTCATTCTGTTTGGAATTTTTCTCTGGCATGAATCATTTCATAGGGAAGGAAGGAAGGGTGCAGGGCCTTTTCAGTTTTGACTGCTTCTCCTTTGGGTGTCAGACTGTTCCCCAAGACCAGCTAGTGGTGGGTGCAGGGTGTGGAGTGATTCCTTTCTTTCCATCAGCAGGGTTCAGACTTTCCACAAACCTTTAGCACAGACCTACTGGGTGAAGTCCCTACAGCCATGTGGCTCTGGGATGTCACTTCACCTTTGCAAGCCTCTGGTTATTCATCTGCAAAATGGGTAAAAGAATAGTTCTGCCGCACTGACTTTGTGGAAGGATTAATACATGTAAGCATTCATCAAATGGTAGCTACATATATGATGATGATTATTATGTTTCAGTCTACCTGTGAACCAAGATTTGCTTTCTCCTACCCTGTAAGACCTTCATCTTCATAAAAAGAAAACACATCAGTGTCCGTTAAATTGTATGTTTCAGCCCTTCCAGAAAACAATCAGGAACACACGGCAGTCCCGGCTAAATGAGTAGAAAATGAACTCCCGGTGGATGGGTGGGGGCGGGGGGGTGACACACCTAATTCAATGTTGATTTTTCTGACCACCGAAAATATTCCTTTTTACGGACCTGCTGGAGCTCCTTAGATTAACAGCCTCGCCCAGCACTCATCGCCCCCACCCTGGCAAAGCTTCCCAGCCAGGGAGAAGGTGTGACTTCAGACTTCGTGGTAAGGATGGGGGTTGGGGGGGGGCGGAATGCAGGCCGGTGTGTGAGGTGATTGTAACCAGAAACGCCTAGGCAGGCATCTCGCTTCTGTCCTGAGCGGCCGCTGGCAGGCAGCCTGGCCGGGAGCCGGGAGCCGGGAGCGGATCCGAGGTGCCCTGACTCGCCGCTGACCGCCCCTCCTGGTCTGGGCCGATAGCTTATCGGGTCCACTCGGGGGGCGCCCAGTGCTACAACCGGAAACGCGGCTGGAGGCCGGTGGATGCTTGATGGAGCAGTTCGAGCCGTGGTGCGCGCGCGCCAGGGCTTAGGCTCCAAGTAAAGGCCTTCTTTATCCATCCACCCGCAACCAGGTAAGTCATCGCCTCCACCCTCGGATCCGTTCGCTATAGGCAGGTGAACCGCTGGTATTTTATGGACACTGCGGAGCAGGGAGGCAAGTGAAAGTGTGAGCCAATGCAGGGGTCCCGGGAGGTCAGTGCCACCTCCGTGCCCACGGGCCTCAGAGTGGGGACATGAGCGCAGGGCTAGAGGAGGGGATGCTGGGACCCCGGTTGTGTACCCCAAGTTGCTGGTAAGGGTGCACCTGACCTCCAATCCGCATTTTCTCTTTCCCACAGCTCGACCTGAGATTCCTGGACTCAGGCTTGGCGTGGGCTCCATTCCACCGCGATGCCAGCATGCGTATTGGGGTGCCTTGTCTTGGGGTGGGAGAACCTGTTGTAAGAAGTTGTTTGTGGTATAGTCGAAAATGACAGAAATTTAGTCTGAAACCTTGAGTTTAGGTCCAGGCTTTCCACTACTGTGCATTCCTGGGCCGCTTGCTTAACCTCTCTGGGCCCAGCCCCGTCATCTTGCAGAGAGAAATTCTATTATGAACTAAGTGAGTTGTTGGAGTTTAGTAAGATGTGGAGTTGGGAGATCTTTATAAAGTAGAAGGAACCTTATTTTTGGTGGTCTATTGTTATTATTAGAACATTTTGGCACTGTCTAGGGAAAGTCAGCCGGCAGCACAGCTGACTGGTGTGTATGTTCCTGCGGAAGGAGACCCGGGCGGGGTCAAACAGGTTGGGCCATGGCCCTCTTCTGCTCAGAACAGGTGTCCCCAGCCTCGGGGAAGGACATTTGGAAGGAAAAGCAGGGGGCGTCAGTGACCCTCTGAGGGCTGCAGACGTTAGCCATGTGCTCCTCTGAGGCCTTAATCTCAGTATCCCAAACAAGCGGCTCAGGACTGGGTCCCTGGCAAATCCCCGCCAGTTTGGCCCCCAGTTCATTTATTCCAGCGCTTGGCCTGGGCTCACCGCGCGCCCTCACCCCGGTCCAGCTGCGCCTAGAGTTCACTCGGGGCAGCAGAGGACCCGCGAGTAGGCGCTCAGACAGACAGACGCCGCGGTGCCGGGCGGTCTCCGGCTGCGCCCGGGTCTGCGAATCAAAGGAGAAGCGTCCTTCTCTCACCCTCTCACCCCGCTCCGCTGGCTATAGCCAAGCACGGAGCACGCCAGGCTCTGGCCAACCGGCTCACGTGGCCCAGAGCCCAGAGGTTCGCTGAGGCGGCTTCTCTTTACTTTAACCAGGGGGCCTTATAAGACCTCTTTAGGGGCCCCGCAACACTGCATACAGAATCGTCTATTTAAGTAAGTGCTTTTTGTTTTTTTTCTCTCTCTCTTTTTTTGGTTCATCTTTTTAAAATCAGCTTCTCGGTGGGATCCACTTTCCCTCTAAGGTTAAGAACCATCCTTCTCCACCAGAAGCTCAGGGAGTTGTCGGGGCAGGATGGAACATTACAAGATTACAGGCCCCTGGCGGTGGTTTATACCTGTAATTCCAGCACTTTGGGGAGGCTGAGGCGGGAGGATCACTTGAGGCCCGGAGTTCAAGACCAGTCTGGGCAACATGAGACTTCCATCTCGATAAAAAATTTAAAAATTAAAAATAATTAGCCAGGCTTGGTGGTATATGCCTGTAGTGCTAGTTACCGGGAAGGCTGAGGTGGGAAGATCACTGGAGCCCAGGAGGTTGAGGCTGCAGTGACCTGTGGATGTGCCACTGTACTCCAACCTGGGCAACAGAGTGAGACCCTGTCTCAAAAACAAACAACAATAAAAAACAAGATTGTGTGTTCTTTTCTTACACGTACCCCTAAGGCACTTGGCTGTGAAAGAGAACACACACACATACACACTTCAAAAATGTCTCTTCCCAAAGGGAAACTGAGGCCCAGACAGGAGTTGCCACTGGTTGAAGGTCAGACAGCCAGTTAGAGGCTAAAAGTAACACATGGGCCTGTTGGTGCTTGAGCTGATGCTAAGAATCAGATCTAATCGATTATTAGCTCTAAACAAGCTAATCACCAGTCCACAATTCAGCTGGAAACTGGCTTCCACAATGCACTTGATTAAGACTCCTGGCTTTGGGCCGGGCGCGGTGGCTCACGCCTGTAATCCCAGCACTTTGGGAGGCCGAGATGGGTGGATCACGAGGTCAGGAGATCGAGACCATCCTGACTAACATGGTGAAACCCCGTCTCTACTAAAAATACAAAAATTAGCCGGGCGCGGTGGCGGGCGCCTGTAGTCCCAGCCACACGGGAGGCTGAGGCAGGAGAATGGCGTGAACCCGGGAGGCGGAGCTTGCAGTGAGTGGAGATTGCGCCACTGCACTCCAGCCTGGGAGACAGAGCGAGACTCCGTCTCAAAAAAAAAAAAAAAAAAAAAAAAAAGACTCCTGGCTTTGGTTACTCTTCAAGGGCACATGGTAAACTAGTTGAAGAACACAACCTGAGTTTGCAGGCGACCAGTGGCTTGGAAAGATGAAAAGTTCAGCTTAGCTCTATCTTAATTAGTAGATGTTAAACCTTTAGGATGGTAAAGTACCCATGGAGACACTGATGAAAACTATGGACTTTCTCCAGAAAAATACACCCAAAATACAATTTTGAGAACAGCATTCAGACTCTGAAGACCTGTGACAGCCATCCATGGAGTCATGTTAAGAACCTCCACTCCAACTGACCCAAAGCTCACAGCCCTAGAGGAAAAGAAGCCTGTTTGAGGAATTCCACCTTGGCTCCATGTCTCTGAAGAGGCTTGTCCCAGGGAGTATATGGGATCCTCGCTCACACACAACCCAACAGCCGACCCACAATGGCACACCTGCCAGTATTGGCTTGGTCCTGCAAATCCCTGGCTAAGCATCCACGGCTCAGCTGAGGGCAGTGAGAAAAGTTCAAGTCGCCAGCTGAAGTGGTCTTTAACCCCCACCCCCCCTTCTCAGCCTCACTGTTTATCCATATGAAGGGCTCTCCTTCCCGGCCCACTCCCACCCCCACCTTTCTGGCTATAAAAATAAACTATTTTTCCTTGTTAATAAATCTCCGCCCGGCGCCCTCTTTTAAAGAACTCAAAAAAAAAAAAAAAAAAAATCACTGCGCCCAGCGCGAGCGAGCAGGGAGATTAATCTCGAAGCAGGATTTATGTGGCGCGGGCATCCTCAAACAATTGAAGTCATAAAGTGAAATGAGATTCGGAGGCGGGTGGGGGAGGGGGAGGGCCTCGGGAACCGCAAACACATTTGTGTAGCTAAACAATGTGGAAACTCTTAAAGACCCATTTCTGCAGACATCTTGCAGCAATGGCGCTTCTCTGTCAGCCCGCGGGAAAGAGAGAGAGATATATTAACTGAAGACACAATCTAAAATTACTTAGGGGTTTTAAACATGCGGACAATGGGGGCGGGCCTGCTGATAAACTGTTGTCCATATTTCCTTCTCTCAGGGTATTATTTCCAAAATATTCCACCCCCCTTCACAATGCCCCCTACCTCCCCGCCCCTTCTTTTCTCTCTCCATTCATTACTTTGACGAGTGTACAGTGGTCGAAGTCGAAGCCGGGAGGTACCAGAAGCCGGCGCGCAGGATCCGGGTTTGCGCCCTCCTGCCGGGCGCAATTGCGCCTGTGCGTAAAGACGCTGGTGGGGCTCGGAGCCTGAATGCCAGGGCTTAGGTACATCGCATCTACTTCTGGGGTGCCCTTTCTTAGGACGTTAGATTCTTAGAGGCTTTAGGGATTCTACTCAGTCTTTTAATGGGCGGCCTAGGTCAGGATCGCAGGCAAACCTTTTTCCCTGGCTTCAGGAGTAAGCGCGCAGGAACACATGCCCAGGCCGGTTCCGGGTCCTAGCCCTAATCTGCACACTTAGAGCTGGTGAGCTGGTTTGGACTCTTTGGCTCCAGATATACAACTAAGAGAAGCGGAAGCTAAGGCTGGCCCTGCTTGTTTTGGGGGGGACTTGTGTAGGAATTGCCATTAAGTCTGGCGAAACTGGGGCACGGGCTCAACACTCATCGTGCCCTGTAGCAACGCCCGCCTTCCTAGCACGGGATTCCCACAGTCGTCAAATCCCCGAAGGAACTAGGCGGCCTGGGTCAGCCTGTTTGACCTCCCGTTTGCTCCTCTGTAAAATGGAGATAGAACTGTGTCTACCTCCACGGTTGTTGGGAGATTAAATGACTGAAAAGCTCGTAGAAAAGTGTAGGTGGTCAATCGGTGTCAGATGTTTCTGTGGTTATCCCTTCTTATGACTGAGTTGTAAGAGCGTGGGCAGAAGCCGAAAGACTGCCCTGTTACTCTACAGAGGAGACAAAGCCAGAAAGAGGCATTCCATGTGAATAAGGAGAATGAGGCATTCCGTGTGAACGAGAATGTTAGGGTTGAAAGCCTGATTTCTGGGTTCATACATTGATTTGATAAACATCCCATTAGTTTCAGGCTCGGTACTGAGCTCTGGAGGCCCAGCTGTGACCAGGATGGTCCTCTGCCCCGCGGAGCCCGACGATCAGCGGGAGAGACCGATGCCACACCTACAGTACTTCCTTTGATGCCAAATTCTTGCCCGCGCCGCTCCTTAATGCTTCTCTGGTCACAGCTGGGGCGCTGCAGGCTGCAGACAGACCCCTGCCCCCAGAAGGCACACAAACATGGGGGCTGGAGGAGAACAGGCAAGGGCAGAGGCATTCTCTACCTAGGACGCCTCTGTGGCCGCCGCCGCGCGCCAGCCTGTGACCAGCGGCGCAGCTTCACCCCGGCTGCCGGCTGCCGGCTGCCGCTGTCGCCCTTGCGGGGCACACGTCCAGCAAAACATTTCTAAATGTGTCTGGGCCCAATTCCGGAGTGTGAAGCAATCCCTCCGGCCCACGCTGCCGGCGGACCCTTTATGTAGTCGCGTTTCAGTCGCGCAGCGCTCATCAGCGCCACTTATGTCATCGTTTCTGGGTGCGCGCGGGCAAATTTGCTCCGCGCGCGCTCCCAGCGACCCTCCCCTCCCAGTGGCCTCCACTCCAGCCCTGCAGGGCCCCCAGGGATTTGCTCTGGGGGCTTGGCCAAGAAAAGTGGCCACCGGGATGGGCTGTTCTCTGCCTCCTTGAGTGTGGCCCAGGTGGAAATTCCAGTGAAAACTGCGCATTCTGAATTAAAACAAAACACAATTCACCTAAACTCGTTTAGAGAGGTTTGAATTCGCTGCCTAATTACAGATTCCTCCATCATAAGTCTCTTGAATTACCTAGGCAAAACTGTCAATTATCCAAATAATTTATTGAATTTCCCAGAATTTCCTGGATTTGCCAGGTAGTCAACATCTGCTGTTACAGGGACAACCGTCCAGATTGTATTAGCACAGTGTTCCGCTCTCCAGCTGTGGCTGAATCCCTGCTCACTCTCTTGATTTTTTCTGATACAGTATTTCTGGATTTATGTTTCCCTGGCAAATTCCACAATGCTCCCAAGGCTGTGATGGAGAAGGGAGGGAGAGATGGGTGTGGTGTGGGTGTGGTGATGAGGGTGGTGGTTACCATGGCGTCTTCTCTGTGCTTCATGGGCTTCTGAGTATGTTCATGGCTGAAAGAAGAGCTTCAGAGGCTGCCCCGCTCGGTTTCCCAAATTAGAGAATTAAAGCAATCTCCCTGGTCAGACACTACATCTTTCAATTTTTCCCAAATTTTCAGATAATTAAGTATATAAGGGAGAGTAGAAGACAGGCCAAAATTTCCAGATAATTTTCTAATTTTCTTTCATCTCCATTATGTCATGAGAAGTGTAAATACACCACTTTTACCTAGAAAGGAGAGAGAAAGCAAGAAAGCAAGCAAGAAAGGCAAACAAAACAAATCTGTATTTGTTTGTTTGAAACTCTCTTCCTGCATTTAGAGGCTATGTGTTTGTTTGTGTGTGCTGAGCTGAGGTCACTGAGCAGCAGAGGAACAGGGCTAGGGTTTGGTACAACTGTGTCGACATTTTCTATTTAGGAAATGTCTGCTGGATCTCAATCCCAGTGGATCCCATTTTCCCCAGAAAGCACCAATTTCTAACACTTTTGTTTCTTCAGGCTCCTACATCTTGTAACCTAGGACAGAACTCAAGGATAGAGCCTGTTCTACACTAACAAAGTCCAGTGAATCTGTCCACAGAGTGTCCCCAACAACTTCGGTATGGGGGGTGGTGGTGGTGGGAAATGTATGGCCGCCTGGGGCAGGAGTCCACATAATCTATCTGGACTGGATCTTGATTCCTTTCCTTTCCCTTAATTTCACCAGTGTAGACCTCTGCCTAGAGACAGGGAAGTCTGAGAGAAGATCCAGAAGTCCCTGCTCTGGGAGCTCCTTAAGAGCTGTGGTTGGTTATGGTCTTCCAGTTGCTGGGGATATTTTTGAGGGCACAGAGACCCCTGACTTTTGCAGCTGGAGAGGGGATTAAACACAAGCGTGTGCACACCCTCTTCCTCCTCCCGCAGCATACAAAGCGGAGGAAAGGTTGGAATACGTGAAGGATCAATCCTCAGCCCTGTCATCAGGGAGGCAGCCTGCAGATCTCCAGCTAATTTACAATGAGGTCCTGGACCACGATCCTGGTTCTAAAGACTTTAACTGGAGTTCAGGAACACCTCCCCACGGGGGTAGGGGAGAAGATCCAGAGATTCTGCTGCATCCCAAGGATGTTGCCAACTCCCAAACATTAAGAATAGCCTCACTAGAACCTGTTTCCCACTGGCAGTCCTCCATCAACGCCTCAACTCGAATTAAACAGGGGACACTTCGAAGCGGGTCTGGATCTGTAAATGTAGCTTTCAGAATCAAAGGCTCTGGAGTCCGAATGCCGAAGCTGAACCTCTTCCCTCACTTGCTAAGTGATGTTGGGAAAGCAATTTAACCTCTCTGAACCTGGCTGTCATCTGGGAACCATGATAACAGTACTCCGCTCTTAGGGTTGTTAGGAGGAGCCAGTGAAGGAGGCAGGAGGAGGGAAGGGCTAGATCAAGATTTATCTGGTCTGTAGTAGAAGTGGAGGCCTGTCCATACTGGGTCCTCAGCCAGCAGGTTGCAGCATGCAGGCTGGCAGCAGCTTCTCTCAGCCAGATGGTGAGAATGTAATAAAATAAATATATATTGTTGGGCTATTCCAGAAACAGCAATGTGTGGTGTAGGAAAGCTTCCTGTGGGTGGATGTCTGCTTTTCACTCCTAGGCCAGTCCTCAGACTGTGGGTTCCAGTCTGAGCCCTGCCCCTTTCTTGCTGGGTGACTCTGTGTAAGTGTCTTCCCCTCTCTGCGCCTGGAGTAGGCAGTGCTGGAAATGACTCCTACCTGCAGGGTAATTGTGCGAATGAAATAAACGAGTAGGTGCGTGGCACGTGGTAGTGGGATTGAGAGATACAGTATCACAGCACGTGGTAACAAACACATAAGCACAGCCTAACACAATATACACATCCTAATGGAAGGTAAACGTGGTATAATATC
Organism: Theropithecus gelada; assembly: GCF_003255815.1. NCBI lineage: Eukaryota > Metazoa > Chordata > Mammalia > Primates > Cercopithecidae > Theropithecus > Theropithecus gelada. The sequence goes on along the minus strand of NC_037679.1, from coordinate 73,545,585 downwards.
CGATATTACGATGTGTTATATTGTATTATAATTCTGGGCACACGTGAGCGTGCTGGGAGAGACAGACAGCGTTAGCCAGGACGTGCTTCTCCATTTTAGTGCCCGTGGGGGACGCAAGGTCTTACCGACTGGGGTTTCGAAGAGCGAGTGAGAGCTTGGCAAAACGCAACATCTTGCTACCGGCAGCGCTGCTCAGGGCCCACTGCTCCCATCCTGGAATCCTGGGAAGATTCTTGCAGGTACCCGGGCACTGGGAAACCCTGATAGGGTCCGGGCGCTCTGTGGCGGCAGCTAGGAGCCCACATGGCACCGAGGAAATCGGGCGTCTGGGGCAATTCCCGACTGAGCGCGGCACAGCGCTGTGCAAACTGATGCAACAACCTGAACGCGCCGTACCTCACGGAGCATGAAGCTTGGAGGAGGCAAAACAGAGAACCCAGAACACTTACTCACTGCCCTCTGCTTTCTGTGCAGTGCGGGGAGCAGGCGGTTTCCGCAGAGAGAAGGCACGGTTGGAAGCAAAGCACATTTTGTTTTTCCGCGCTGCTTCCCGGGATTTAGCCAATGCCGCAGTTGCGCGCGCTGACCAACGATTCTTTGGAGCCCTTTCTTCTAAAGGCATCGACACATCTACAGAATTGTTTTCAGCGGTGGAATCACTGACACACACACCAAATCACCTGTATCCGGAACAATTTGCCCGCAGAATTAAACGCACATAGAAGTACTTGAGAATTGCAAATCGTCGGCTCGTGGGCATGGAATTATCTGCACATAGATAATCGTTTGCATATGTTGTTTGCGTATGTCGTTTGCATATGTTGTTTGCCACGGATAATTTAGGCGTAATTATCTGTAGACAGAAACGACTTTGTGCACAGACATTATTTGCAGGCGCGTTAGCGCGCACACACTTCATTATATACAGGAAAATTAAGGGCATACCCGCGGCTATGCGCTCTGGCACAGCCCGTGGTCCCCACCCGCAGGCGCAGACCTAAGGGTGTAAAGATGAGCACTGGGCGTCTTATGTTTCGGGGAAAGTTCTGGAGTTGAAAGGAGAAAACTCTCTGGAGTCCGCGTTCTCTCTTTGTTGTTGGGGTTTGGGATGTTTGTTCTTGTTTTTTGTTTTTGTTTTTTGACAGAGGTTGAATGCCATCAGTTTTCCTGCTAGGAAAGACAGCGGGGACAAAGGCCAGAGAGTCACTCTGCTAGGAATCGAGGTCGGGGAGCAGTCCTTCTAGGGTTAAGGGCAGCGCCGTGGGAACAATGAGTACAGAGATCGTGGCGCAGCCTCCTCGCCTCCCCCAGGCCGGAGAAGAGCCAGGTGGGGCCTGGAGGGACCCGCGGCCTGAGCTCAGAGGACCGGGGGAGCTGTGTTTATTTTCTAGTTATTCTTGGCCGCCTTCCACGCGATTATTTGTAGTAGCTTAAGGAAGTTCAGGGAGAGCTGGGGCCTTAGGGGGTGGGGTGGCGGTTCCTCTGCCAGACCCCATGGATTTTATGGCATCGGAGCTCCAAGGGCAAATTACAGGCGGAATCAAAATGTGTAAATTCCAGTATAATATATAATAATATAATTATATATAAAATATATAATATAATTTAATGTGTAAATTATAGGTTAGTATCGTAAAGAATCCTAAGGCTGGCCGCTCAAGAAAGGCGAGTTGTGGGTTTCCAAACTGACTCCCAGCCGGGCGCGCGCCAATGCGCCATGGGCGTCTGCGGGCTCCGTCCCCAGGCTTGGGCAGCCGGGGCGCTAAGAGGGAGAGCTGAGACGCAGGCCCAGAGTTCTGTCCCAGAGCGGGTGGCCGCACCAGCAGGAAAGAAAGGGGGCCAGGTTGGGCACCCTGGCTTGGGGGATGCCAAAAGACCGACAACCTGGAGCTGGGATCATGGGAATTGGGAATGCTGCTTTTTCTCCCGGGGCCCCGCCGCTGTGGCGGCCTTTTAGCTCGGGCTTGCTAATCGAAAATGCCTTTATACGCCTAGCCAAGAGCTAAAGCTAGTTTAAGAGGTTAGGATGCATGTGCTGCCACAGAAGTGCGTCGCAGAGGTTCCTTGGAAAGAATTTCAGAAGCCTTGCAGTCCAGAGAGCTCTCTTGACTTCATTTTTCATTATTTAGCGTTTTCTGGGTCCCATTTGTTTTCTTCTTTTCCCTCCATAGTCTTTCTTGTTACGTCCTCTTTTCCCCTTTTTCCTTTTTTTCTTTCCTCGGTTTCCTTTTCCTTCTTCCCTCCTCCGCCTTTTCTCCCTCCCTCTATCCCTCCCTCACAACTTTCTTCCTAATTTCCTTTCTTTTTTCTTGTCTTCTTCCCCCTTTTCTCCTTGCCTCATCCTTCTCATTTCATGCCCAAGTTTCTGGTTGTTCTCCCCACATTTGCCATATTTCAAAGTCCCTCCTTTCTGGTGTCTTTTTTTTTTTTTTTTTTTCCTCTTTGTTCATTCTGTTTTGCAATCCCCCATCTATTTCCTCCTTTTCTTTCTTTTCTTTTCTTTTTTTCTTCTCTTTCTTTTCTCATTCTATGATTAATTCTTCATGTCTTGGCCCAGAATGGTGCAACTGAACTTAAATTTCCTTGATTATGGCAAATTTAACTAAAAACAGGTCACACTGGCCTGGAGAGATTAGAAAGTGGAGGAGAACACTTTGATAGCAGCATCAAGAAGTCCTGCATTCAGTTAGCACTAGCCGCTCTAGGGCTGGGTACATTGGAAAGGTGAGGGGGCTGAAAGATTAGTAAGAACTCAAACTTTCCATGGCCAATGAGATTGTCCATTTGGAAGGGGTGAACTATCCAGTTATCAGCAGGACACCCGTGCGTTATCATGCATGTGAGCATACCAGGGTCTGTGCATATCAGCTGCCCATTTGATTTCCATCTTTGTTCTGGGAGCGCCCGAGAAAATCTTGCTAAGAGTTAGCATGAATTTCAAGAAGACAAATAAACTACCCAAGATAAAAATCCTTTTGAGACCACCAGCTCCTTTCCTGGATGACAGATTTCTACTTTTCCTCCCTGGGAGCCCAGGTCTCCCCTTCTCAACAGCTGTTCATCCATTGTTATATTTATTGGGTAAATATAAACCCATAAATACACATGAATGAAAAGCTTCGTGTTCCATAATATGCTGTTCAGAGCCAACAACATTCATCTTCCAACCATTTCACTTCTTTGGTTTGACTAAGAGTGTAGGAATTCTATACTTCTGCTCCTTTTCCCAAGTGATGAGAACATTAACATCTGACCACTCTGCCCCCAGGAGTAGCCTCTACCCCTATCCACCTTTCCAAAGCTTCCTTATTAATAAGAGGTCACTTCCTTCCAGGCCTTAAGCTCAGCCTGCAATTCAGACCAGACAGGGAGAAAATGTTGACATACCTGAGCCAGAGGCAATACCAGGGCGATCCTATCCTCATGAAGGGAAGGGAAGAGGCTTCCTAGGGAACCATGCTGGGGACCTGTGCTTCTGGAGACCGGAGAAAGAGGCGCTCCTGTGTGGAGATCAAGGGAGTGCCTTCAGGAAAGAAATCCTGGCTCCATCACAGTTCATTTTCACAAGCGCATGCCCTTTAAGTCTGGCTTTCTGGAATGACCCAAGCAGCAAGCTGCGGAGCCCTTCTCCTAGACATTGATTGCCTGGCTCTTTTAAAGCTTAGTAAGGTTGGTGTAGATGAAAAATGTTAAATTAGCATATCGTGTTGTTGAGGATGTGGGTAATAAGCACTCAAACATGGGCACTTACAACTCCTATGGGGGATGGCAATTTGGTGTGCCATCAAAATGATAACAGCACAACCTTTTGACACGGCAATTTTTTTCCTAGGTGTTTGTCCTACAGATGTGGTCATGCATTTGCATATGTATGAAGATGTTCAATGCAGCACTGCTGCAATAGCCAAAGTTTGAAAATGACTTGGTGGTCATGAATGGGGAACTGGTTAAACTAATTATAGTAAAAGGAGCAGTGACATATTATGCAGCTATAGAACAGATCGAGGGCTTTCTGTATGAACAAATATGAAAGCATCTCTAGGATATAAGCAAAGGACAATGAAACTAAAAGCAACAGGCAGAATGGTTTGTATAGCATGCAAACGTGTGTGTGTGTGTGTGTGTGTGTGTGTGTGTAGTGATTCCCCAGAGGGGCATAAAAGACACTGCCATCCTGTCACCATGGTTACCTCCAGGCAGAGCCAACTAAATTATTAAAGAAGAAGAAGAAGGAAAATCTGCTTTTCACTGTGTATTGTTTTATACTTTTTCAGTTTTTTTTTATTTTTGCATTTCACATGTCCTACTTATGCTATACGTAATTTTTAAAGGAATTGAAAAAATAATAGAAAATGATTGCTGTCCTCATGGTCTTTTCTTTTTCTCTGCAGCCTTCTTATTGCTTTCTCTCATTCTCCTCTCCCTTTCAGAATAATATTCACCACCTGATGAACACTCACCCCATGCAGAAGTTGTGGCAACTGCTTGAAAATACCTCACTTCATTCTCACATCAGCTCTGCAAGAGAGGCATTCTTAGTCCTATTTTACAGGTGTATAAACTGAGGCTCTTAGTGACAAATCTCCTGCCCAAACTCACATACCTGATAAGATGCTTTCCAGCCCAGATAATCTGTTTTGGAAAGAAAATGATTACAATCTAACTGACCCCTACTTCCATATCCTCTTTCTTTCCTCCATTTATTCTCCCAAGTCTTCTAGCCACTTCCCCATCCCTTAATTTCCACGCCATCTTCCACCACTCACAATTGAATAAATGAAAATAAAATGCTGGAAGGAGAACAGCTAAGTCCACGCCAAAGCAGGCCAACTGGTTCTAAGGCAAATTCAAAGACAATTTGCTGAACTACATGGTGGCAGACAGCATGGAAAGGTAGACTTGATGGAGACAGAAATCAGTCAGTCCCTCGGCTGTTCATAGGAAACCCACCCATGGACTCACAAGTCCTGTTTCTTTCTCTAGCAGTTCCCATAAATCCTAGCAGGTCTTCATTCTTGGAGCCAGCACTAAGCCCTGAAAGGTAATGGGGTGTGAGAATTTGGCTTTGGAAAAATTCTCGGTTAAGATCCGGATGTGGGGCCAAGATTCCTGCGGGGAGCCCTTAAACATAGGAGCTGGGGCTGTTAACCAAGTTTCCTCTTATCTGAGGATTGGGCTTCTGCAGGTGAGGCCTCCAAACTTCAAATGCATTCCTCTGCTACCACAGCGAGGCCCCAGAAAGATACCAGGAATCGTATTTTTTGGCACATGGAACTAACTCGTGGCCAAGTCAGCATATAGCTCTGGAACACTTAGGATGTCCAAGGCACTGTACAGTCAAGGTATCAAAATGTATGTCAGTTTCATATATACTTGCATATTATAAAAATTAAATTCAAATTATTATAAAAATCAAATTTGAATTTTATTTTTTAGAAGTTATACAGTGTAAATACATTTCTGTCTCAGTTCCTTTCTCCAGTTCTCTAGTTTGCTTTTCTGAGGCCATTCCAACTGTGACCTCTTCCTTGTATATTTTCTGGATATAATCTAAGCATGATTGATTTTTTTCTTATTTGAATCATTACCTTTTAGACCCAACATATAGCCATGGCGTAGTGTGTAAGAGCCCAGATGCCTGGATCCACATGCTGGTCCATGACTTTTTAGGTCTGTGTACTTGGCCTGATTCCTCCAGTGCTGTGCTTTGGTTTTCTCATCTGAAAAAGGGGATGATACCAACACCCGCCTGAAAGGTTTCCTCTGCGGATTAAATGTGACAAAGCAATGTAAAGCATCTAGAGTTGTGCCTGGCACAAACACTTCTTTATTTATGAGAGGAGCTAAGATAATTAGTGCTTTATTATCTTAATACATAGTTGTGTTCTCTTCTCTGTGTGTCACTGTGCATTCTGCCCCATCAAATTTCTTCCTGATGCAGCGTAGGTGACAGTATCTTAGACCAAAACTAGAAAAATAAGTGAGGAATTAAGATTTTACTGTCAGTGAAAGTATCTTATAACTTCCAGTGTCTAAAAAGGGGAAGGATATTAAAATTTTCCAATACTGGTTTCTTCCAAATAGAAAGATGTTGTATTCGGTGGTTCTGTACAAAATAGAACTAGCATTACTGTTACTATGTTACTACTCTGGGGGGGTGTGTGTGTATATGCATACACCTGTATATGTGTGTTACATAGGCAGTTGAGGCAAGTGCCTGAACCCAGAACCTGGCCACATTGTATATGAATAGACCTCAATAAGAAAGGAAATTTGCATTAAACTTGAAAATGTTTGTGGTCATATTAAAAAGTAGGGTGGCATTTACAAATGGAAGGTTATGCACAAACTATATCAACTTTTAAAATGAATTTGTCTGGATAAAACTTTATTCCCTTTTAGAAGTGTGTTCACTTATTTTCTTAAGTTGAATCCTCACTTTGTGTAAAATACTGGGGGGGCCCTAGAAGATGATATTTCCCCTGCATCTTTTTCTGGTCCCCTTGGTGATAGAGTGGTCTCTGATGCTCAGGGTGTGGGTGTAGGTTTCTGTACTTTATGGTACAATGACAAATGCTGGGCTCTTCCCTGTAGATGGATTTTGAAAATGACTTCACAGTTCTTTGCAAAGATCATTGCACAGTTGGATACTAAATGATGCGTTTTTTGGCGGGGGAGGGTTGTTATTCGCAAGTACAATCTACCCCTTCTCCCTGCCAGGAATGAAGCCAAAAAAACAGAAGGATAGCAAGATCTCAAATCTGTTGAGTGTGAGCTTCTCATAGCAACATAAACACAAACTTTGTGGGTTTTTTTCTTTATACTTAAAAAGTTGTTTAAATACAGAAAAGTACATAGATTAATATGTCAAATACCTATGTACTCACACCTAGAAGAAACACATATTAACAAGTGGTCATATTCACTTCAAATCTTTTTTTTTTTAATAACAGAAGCAAAATACTATAAAGTTCAAGTGCTTTTTCCTTTTATAACCTTGTCCTCCTTTCTCTTCCTCTTCTTAGAGAAACCACTGTCCGAATTTTGGCAAATTATTTGCAGTCTAATTTCTTATACTTTCATAAAATATACAGTTGTCTGTTAGCAATTAAAAATTTTGGTTTGTGTTTTTTAATTTGCATAAATCTTATATATACAGGTCTATAATTTGCTTTTTTATTTAATATTATATTTCTGAGTTTGATACATATTTTTAGATAATATAGTTGTAAATATTAATATTATATTATATAAATATATTTCATTCATTTTAATTGCAACATAGTAACCTATGATTGAATAATAATTGTAGCTAATTGTAGCTAATAATCTTGCATAATACTTCCTACGTGTTCTAACCATTTTATGTAATGAACTGTTCTAACCGTTTTATGTAATGAACTCACCTAATCCTCACCCCTATGAAATAGTTGCTATTGCTATCCTCATTTTCCAGATAAGAAACATACTGTTAAGTAAGTAGCCCAAGGTCACTTTCTCAGCTGGTGGATTTTTAGAGTTTTTTATAACCATTACAGACGATACAGCGAACATCTTTGTATCTGCTTCTTCATATATGCCATTTATTTTTATATGTGAAAGAGTTTCTTTTGAGTACAATTGCTGGGACTTTGAGTATGCACACTGCTAACTTTGCTAAATATTTTCAATGTCAGCATCTGCGTTTGTGGTTTGGGGCAGCCTTCACTTTACTGAGCCTCAGTTTCTTTCTTTGTAAAATGGGAACATGAGGGCTGGCTCATAAAGGTTGAGGTAGAGATTTAAAAAGCTGTATGTGGTAAACCAGCAATAATGAGTAGCTATTATACATCCTCATAAGAATATACTGTTGCATTACACTGTGATAGTGCTGACCAGACTCTAATTAAGGATAAGTATTTCAAAGTTGAAAAATGATTGTTAGTACTGAATTGGACAGTTCTTCTTAGTTGTTGTCTCATTTTTATAGGCTTGAAAATAAGCAAAAGGAATTTCTGATAAAATTTTATGTCAAACCATACCAAACAACCCAGAGGAGGGAAGATGAAGCCAAGAGTTAAACTACACAACTGAACCATTCTGGACTAATTGATGACTGTGGAGCCTGGGTAGGTCCCTTGGACTTTCTGGGTGTCTTGTTCTCCAGGTCTTAAGTAAAAACAATGATACTTTCTTGCCTTGCAAGATAAAGTTGTTATAAAGAAGCAGATGAAAGAACTAGGTGAATCTTTTTTTTTTTTTAAATTATGGAAAACAAAAGATCTGACGTAGATTTAAAGATATTATTTTCTGGCTGGATACCAGAAAGTATTTTACTATTGCATACATACTCAAAACATTTCAGAAAATTTTATCTTAACTTTTGAAATTAGTTTGTCTTAGAAGAGGAAAGGAACATACCATATTGGTGTGTTCATGGAATTTTTCTCATTGCTATGCCAACTTCAGGTTCATGAAAATATTAAGGCTTTGTTGTCCTACATAAACTGATTTAGGTAGTAGAAAGATGGGAGAGAGAGGAAAATACACAGATGCAACTCAATCAAACAGTTGTTTTGCAAGCAATTGGTTACTTGATGGGATTTGATTAATTGTTTTCAAAAATAACTTGCCTGAACAAATTTGGTATCTTTCCTTTGTCTATCTGCCACCACTGCCAAGATATTAAAACCCAAACTAGCTGTGTTTAAAATTTCTTTAATCAGTTATCAGCTAAATTCAGCATCTTTTATGTCAAAAATAGCTCACTGGTAGCCTGGATGAAGCCAACTGGCTCTTCTTCAAACTGGCTTGTCTGAGGCTGGGGCCACAGGAAATGCTCTGGTCCTGTTCCTAGCTGAGACCCCATTGATGTCAGCTGGAGTTGGGCCATTTTCATTTGCTAATAAAGCCCCAGCATCCATGGTGAATAACTGATGAAAGATGCTGGCTGCTGTTGGTGGCAGGGAAAGAATGCAGCACCAGGGGGAAGGGAAGAAATCAGAAGGAAAACTTAACCAGTGGTTGAAACCTGTTCTTCCAGCCAAGTCTTAATGGTGTAATGGCTGGCTTATTTTTCCAAAGGCTAGGGGTATGGGAATAAAAGGGCTGGAGACAGAGAAAAACAGAAACACAAACACACACACACGTATACACACACATACACACACACACACACACACAGAGAGAGAGAGAGAAGGCAAGGTGCATGATGAAATAGATGTTTTATAATTGTTTAAATCAGCTAGGAGAAGAATAGGCACTACGCAAAGACAAAGACAGTTTATTTTCTCTTGTGGGAAGGCATCAGCACAGTTTCAGTTGTATGTGGGGTAGTTGTGTCATGTTAGGCAGAAGTACGACTTCATGATCGTCTTCAGTTAGAGGTTAAATACTGTTGAAAGAGATGAGTCTGGGTGTTAAGCTGACAAAAGGCAAACTGATGACTTTGTAATGTGGTTGTATGAATTTGTATATTACAGAAATCACTGTTTTTTGAATTTAGTTATTGTTAAATTCACTTAATGACTTTTGCTATATTCAAGCACCGTCTATTCTATTTTCTCTTTTATTTACTTCTCTAAAGCTAAATGTCTACTTCGGCTTCATCTGAAGCCATTATGGGTTTGTTGGGTTCATCTTTTTAAATAGCATACATTACAATAAAGAGATACATATTAACATTTCTTCTGAAGTTCATCTGGTCACAAACTTAAAATAATCTTGTGGATGGCCAAGGGTGTGGGACACTTTAGGGTGATGGTTAAGAGTATAGGGTTTGGTGTCAGTCAGGCTTAAGTTTCAGCACTAATATTTAGCAGCTGTATAACTACATTCAAGTTACTTAGGCTTTTGAGCCTCAGCTTACCCACCAGTAAAATGGGGATGATATTGCCATCTTCATGGAGTTGTTGTGAGCATTAAATAAGATCAGGTACGTAAAGTGTTTGTGCCTGGCACCTAAGATATTGGATGCATTGTGTCCCACCAAAATTCATGTTCTCAAGTTCTGATCCCTAGTACCTCAGAATGTGGCTGTAATTAGAGGCAATGCCTTTAAAGAGATAATGAAAATAAAATGAGGTCATTTGGGTGAGTCCTCATCCATATGACTGGTGTCCTTTTAAGAAGAGAAGATCAGCACACAAAAATGCAGACAGAGGCAAGACAATGTAAAGATAGGGGAAAGGCAGCCATCTGCACACCAAGGAAGGAGACCCCAGTACTTAATCGACCCCACCAACACCTTGCTCTGGAGACTTCCAGCCTCCAGAATCATGAGAAAATACATTTCTATTGTTTAATCCACCCAGTCTGTGTTATTTAGTTATGGCAGTTCTAGCAAACTAATACCATGCATATAGAGTGTATATCCAGTGAGACTCTTGTTTACACCCTTGGTGGTTAGCCATATGCAGACATGGGCTCAGACTCTACTTAGATCCAAGTTTCAGATGATGGCACAGACCACAAAAATTAATAGTGGATCCTGCATTGAAGCAGGGCCTCCTTATTGCCTTCTTGGCAAATTCACAGCAATGTTGTCATGTAAGAAATGTGGTTATTATGTGGAAAGAGTGACTAATCCCCAATGATTCTGACCCAGTTTAATTTTTAGGTAAGAATTCTAGGATTCTGTGAAACTCAGTCATTTTTTTTGTTAAAAACACTTCTAATCTAGAAGCTTTATATTTTACCAAATGAAATTTAAGCCTGCAATTTCATTTTAGATGGAAAGGAAATATAAGTCTTGGAAATAAAGTTGTATATTTACATGCTTTTACAACTCAAAGGCAATTTTGATTTTAATATCAAACTCTTTCAGATTTTGGCGCATCATAAGAACAAATGCTTCAGGACATTTGTTTTATTCTCTTTATTCTTTTTCAAATTTATTTATTTATTTATTTATTTATTTTTTGTTTTGTTTTTGAGACAGAGTCACGCTGTGTCACCCAGGTTGGAGTGCAGTGGCACCATTCTGGCTCACTGCAACTGCCATCTCCCAAGTTCAAACGATTCTCCTGCCTCAGCCTCCCGAGTAGCTAGGATTACAGGTGCCTGCTACCATGTCCAGCTAATTTTTGTATTTTTAGTAGAGACGGGGTTTCACCATGTTGGCCACGGTGGTCTCGAACTCCTGACCTCAGGAGATCCACCTGCCTCGACCTCCCAAAGTGCTGTGGGATTACAGGCACAAGCCACCATGCCTGGCCTTATTTTATTTTTAAACTTTTTAATTTTTTAAATTTTTTCCCCAAGTTTTTATTTTAGATTCAGGAGGTACCTGTGCAGGTTTGCAATATGGGTAAATTGCATGCTGCTGGAGTTTGGGGTACAAATGATTTCCTCAGCCAGGTAGTAGTATTCTCCCCACCAGGCATTTTTTCAATCCTCACTCTCCTCTGGCCCTCCCCCCTCAAGTAAACCCTGGTGTCTATTGTTCCCCTTTTTGTGTCCATATGTACTCAATTCAACTTTTATTTTAGATTCAGGGAGTACATATGTAAGCTTGTTACCTTGGTATATTGCACGAGGCTAAGGTTTGGGGTACCGATGGTTCTCTCACTTTTGTACTGAGCAATGAATTCTGCAGAGCTTCTGACCCAGATTCATGCTTCAAGATACAGTTAATGGGCAGGGCGTGGAGGCTCATGCGTGTAATCCCAGCACTTTAGGAGGCGGAGGCAGGCAGATGACGAGGTCAGGAAATCGAGACCATCCTGGCTCACACGGTGAAACCCCGTCTCTATAAAAATACAAAAAATTAGCCGGGCATGGTGGCAGGCGCCTGTAGTCCCAGCTACTCGGGAAGCTGAGGCAGGAGAATGGCATGAACCCAGGAGCTGGAGGTTGCAGTGAGCCGAGATTGTGCCACTGCACTCCAGCCTGGGCAACAGAGCGAGACTCCGTCTCAAAAAAAAAAAAAAAAAAGATCCAGTTAATGTTTTCCGATGTTTCAAATGGCTTATCAGGCTTGAGAAAACGTTCACCTCAGAATTTCTCTCAGTTTCTCTCTCTTGGAAATCGTCATTAACCTTCCCACCTCACTACCTCATACCCCTTCACACCTTTCATCCAACTACCAATTAGATTATTTGTAAGGTTTTGTGAATTTCAAAAACATTTTGTAGTTATTGTTATATACCCATCTCTATATACTTTATTCCCAATGAGCTATGCATGCAGTTGGCATGGTAGGGCATGTGGTGTTACTTACCATTTTTCACATAAAGTGATGCTTGATGGTTTAATCACTATGAAAACAGTGGTTCATAGGCTCATGAAGGAGGGATAACGTGGGCTGCCTCCTAAAGGATGATAATTTGGATAGATAGAAAAAAGAGGACCAGATGTGGTGGCTCACACCTATAATTCAAGCACTTTGGGAGACTGAGGCAGGCGAATCACTTGAGGTCAGGAGTCTAAGACCAGCCTGGCCAACAAAACCTCTCTACTAAAAATACAAAAATTAGCCAAGCGTGGTGGTGCATGCCTGTAATCCCAGCTATTTGGGAGGCTGAAGTAGAAGAATCACTTGAACGTGGGAGGCAAAGTTTGCAGTGAGCTGAGATTATACCACTGCACTACAGCCTGGGCAACATAGTGAGATTCTGTCTGGAAAATAAAAAAGAAAAAAAGAGGAGAGACTATTTGAAGCAATGAGGAGACATTGAGCAAAATCAGATGGTATTGTGTTGGTCGAGTATCCCTTATCATAAATACGTGGGGCCAGCAGTGTTTTGGATTTCACATTTTTTCAAATTTTGGAATATATGCAAATACCTAATGAGATATCTTAGGAAAGGGACCCAAGTCCGAACATGAAATTCATTTGTTTCATATACACCTTGTACACCTAGCCTGGAGGTAATTTTATACAATATTTTAAAATAATTTTGTGCATGAAACAAAGTTTTGACTGTGTTGACTGTGACCCGTCACATGAGGTCAGGCGTGGAATTTTCCACTTGTGGCATCATGCTGGCACTCAAAAAGTTCTGGATTTTGGAGCCCTTTGGAATTTAGATTTTCCAGTTAGAGGCATTACCAGTATTACAATGATTTGCTTGTACATTCATCTCCTTATTGGAGCATTGTGAGACCTTTAAGACGAGTGGGTCTTATTCATCTTTTTACACCTGTTGCCTAGCATCGTGCCCGCAATGTGGTGCTCATATATTACATCACAATAATCAGCAAGACTCATGGATTCTCAGCTGACTTCACTTAACTCATAGAAACACAACTCACACTGGCTCATGCAAAAATGAAATTTTAAAGGGGAGAAATTATTGGCTTATGAAATGTGGAAGCTTATGGACATGTCAGCTTCAGGTATATTTAGATCAAAGGACCCCAGCAATGTCTCTTCGTCTTTTGGTTCTGCTTTTTTCTCCGTTTAATTCCTCAGCAGACAGAATCATTCCAGATAGTAGTCTCTCTTTTTCTCTCTCACTATGTAAATAATTATTAATGAACCATCTGAGCAAGTTAGAGACATTGTGCCTCTTTAAATACAACACAAAGCATTTGCTAAAAACAAGGACGTTATCTTACATAATCACAGCACAATAACCAAAATCAGAAAATTCAATGCTATTATCAAATCCACAGTTTACGTTTCATTTCCATCAATTGTCCCAATAATGGCTTTTGTGGCTACGCCACTCCCACCAATCCAGAATCATGCATTATATTTACTTGATAGGTTGTTCTATAATTTGGAAGTGTTTCTCTGTTTTTCTTTGTCTTTCTTGATCTTGACGTGTTTGAAGAGTACAAACCAGTTGTTTTGGAAAACATCCCTCTATTTGAGTTTGTCTAATGTTTCTGCATGCATTTTTGCAGGTGTAACATTTAATCCTTTGGAAGGTGACAGCTTTTTCACTAGACACTTAATATGAGATTGCTCTAAGCCTTTGCCTTCTATGAACTCCACTGAAGTGGTCTTTGGAAAAAGTCTATTTAGCTTCCTGTGTCTACTAGCTCATAGTTTTGTGAGGTTTATTGGCCAAGACTTTATGGGTGCTGGGTTTTCAAGGCCATGTGACTCTTCAGACCTACCTTCAAACCACAATCCATTTTAAGTCATCTTCAGCAAGGTGTGTCTCCATCAGTCTTCTTTCTTGGGGTCACTTTTTCAAGATTTGTTCAGGAAGGTTGCCTTCTTGCAAACACATAAAGGTCCCTGGTTTCCTTCATCTCAACACGCACATGAAAACCATTTCCACTGCCCCATATTCTAACTGGTCTGAATTTATTTCATGCCCTCTAATTCGTTCCAGTAACCCAGCTTTTACTCACAAGCTGCACTTATTTACACTAATTGTGGTTGGAGTTCTGGAGCAATTCTTTATTAAATCAAATTACTTTTATTATGAGCCTCAAATGTTCTCATCTGTAAACAGGATACAAGAAGAGTTCCTATTTTGAAGCTTGTTGTGAGGACTAAATTTGAATTAAAATTAAGTCAAGCATTTAGTACAATCCAGCATTTAGTACAATCCCTGATACAGCACCAGTACTCAAATCATTTTCTGTATCTCGAGCTACGTATTTATATAAACCTATATGTATCTCTATCTGTTTCTCAATAAGGGTAAATTCTACCCTTTCCATTGCAAAGATCTTTATGTATGGTTCTTTCCAGAATGACACTTGAGAGAAAGCATGATGCAGTTGATATCCAGTTGTGTAGGCCTCTTATGCATTGGTGATTGGTATGATACTAGAATATGAGCTTCTTGAGGGGAGAAAGATTTGTCTGTTTTGGTGACTGTTGTAACTTCAGCACCAGGACTAGTTTTTGAGCAGGTAATAGACAGTCAATGTTTATTTAAATTACAAGCCCCTACTTGGTAACCCTGGAGGTTGATTTTAGAATTAGATAAGGTTGGAGCATTCAGTTAATTCCACGTATAGCTCAAATCTACTTCTGATAAATTTCTTTCAGCTGGTCCAGAGAAACGGGGTGGAAAAGATGCTCTCAGCGGTAGACCAGTGGCACATTAACTAAGTTCTCATATTTGAGCTGAAAAGTGAGTGTTAAGAGAATAGCAGCGAACTAAACCCTGGCAAATTCTGTCCCATGGGCTCCTTGATCTGACTTGTCACTTACGATGGCAGTTACAGGTGACGTCAGGTTATTGTGTTTCTCTGGTGTGGCAGACTTTTTGCAAATGTAACCCCCAATCTTTGTAATATCCTTACGTGGTGGGTGTTCACAGCTTCACTTTTTCAGATACAGTCAGGAAGACTGAGAAACAACCTAATTGGAGTTGGCTTTTTCCCTCTTAAAAGGCTGAAAGATTTTTGGGGGGGTTAAATTTTCTTAGTTCTACACATTGGGCATATGGAAAGAGAATAGCAATTCTACTAGATTTGGTAACCTTCTGTTTGGGATACATTACATGTTTTACATAAGAATCTATTTAATCCTCTCAACAATTCTAAAAGGTAGGTAGTATTGTGGCCATTTTACAGAAGAGAAAACTGAGGGTCAGACAGTTTTAATAACTTACCTGTGGTCACCCATATCTGCCTGTCTATGCTTGAAACCATGACAAAAAAATACCCTGCACAGGGGGATCTATCTACAAAGCTTGATTCAATGTGTGCTTTTGGACTGGGGATCCCTTCCCTACCGCCTACACTCCCCCAAAGTCCCAAAAGACCAAGAGGAATTAGGTTGTTTTTACATCATACCAGAGCTCACTGAAAGCTTCACCATTCCTTTTTCTCCATGTTGATGAAATGAGACATTAGACAGTGGATGGGCCAGGAAGTGTTGCAATACTGGATTCTAAACAAATATTCACTGAATGCCTGAGCAGTCATGTGAATGAATCCTTCCAGGCAACTTTGCCCAGGGCTACTGAGATGTGGAAACCGAGCTGCAGCTGGGATGAGTGACCACCAGCTCCACCCTGCAACCACTCAGCTCCAGAGATGATAATGACTTTCAACCAGAATGTAGACACAAAGATGAAAAGCCCTTTTTCAATGTCAACGCTTTAGCCAGTCACCTTGGCTTTAGGGCCATCCTTTGAACTCCCTTCATAATCCAGCAGAAGAGAAACTATAGGTCAGCTCTGAGCAAGACTGTCTTTCATTATTGCTTAATATCCCTCCAGAGGTCTCTTGGTATACTGTACCCCTGTACTGTTTGATTTCCTTTGTAGGGGTATGGAAGGGGAAATCAGGCTTTGACATAAATAAATGGAGACTGACAGTCCTGGGAGAAGAGGATGTTGTCCCCAGGATCCATGTGGTCTGCACCAATATCTTCTTTGTTTAGAATGTACGTTGTTTCTGGTAAATTTCTGAGCTCTTATAGCAGATGGGTCAAAGTACGTTCATTCATTGTTTCTTCGCGTACATCAAGGCATGGCTACTTTATGAGTTTTGGGGGTTGGGGGAAAACTGGACCAGGACAGCCTACAGCTGCATTGCCATAAAATGGTGCCTGAGCTACCTCCAGGTGTTTAAACCCACATCCTTGCTATTGGGCTTTGACCTGCTGAAGACATTTTACAATCTCAACTTCTTTCACTGACACTTTGTAGATGCTTCCTTGGGAATGCAATATGAGCTTGTAGATTCTTCCTTGGGAATACATTATGAACTGAGGTCTCATAGCTTCCTCTTTCCAAAAACCATGTCCCACCATGTCCCAGAGACTTGAGTTATCCACAGCAGAAATTTGGGGTGATTTGTCTTGCTCACTAGGTCTCGGCTCCGAGGTTGTACACTGTAGTATATATGTACTTACCTAGTCTTTAAAATTGAGATTTAAACAAGTATCAAGGGAAAAAATGAGGGAAAAACTAGGAACATTTATTGAGTCCTCACTCTGTGCCAGGCACAGTACCTGACATATATTGTTATCATTTATCTACTTTTCTAACTGATTACGTGAGTCCTGTAATTTTCCTGATTTCGGACATAGAGAAACTGAGGTTCAGAAAGCTTGTTAATCTATAAAAACTACACAGTATGTAATTGTCAATGCTGGGACTTGAGCCCAGATTATTGGATACTATAGATACGTTTATTAACATCCATGTAAACATGGAAAATATCAGACACACATACACACACGCGCGCTCATTTTTAGTTACAAGTTAAATATCAGATACTAATCTAGGTCAATAATTGCACCAAATTAATTACAATAGCTTACATTTATGGATTACTTGCCTGGTACTTTTTATTTATTATCTCCTCAAACCCTCAAAACAATACTGAGGGGACATAGTTATTATCCTCTTTTTACAGATGAAAAATACTAAACCTTAGGGATGTCACATCACTTGCCTGTTTGGGCAAGCTCTCCCCTCCTGGTAACAAGATGGTGGCCAGTATCACTAAGCTTTCCATCCTTCACATTCTAAGGCCAGTAGAGAGGCCTTCTCTTCCCAGTATTTCTGGCAGATATCCCACAATAACCTCTGATTAGATAGAATTTAAACACATGCCTACAGTTGGACCAATCATTGCATCTGGAGGATAGAATATGCTAATTGGCCACCTACTGGGTAATGAGGGCTAGGAAGGGAAACTCAGGATGCTGTCACCAGAGAAGGAAATGGATGCTGTCCACTATTGCATGACTTGTGCTACAGAAAAACCCGCCATAGATTTCAGAAGGGGCTTCCACTCACTTGGCCTCACTAAACCCAGGTCTGTGTGATTTAGATGAACCGGGAAATTGCTTCCGTGTAAACCTAGCCTTATTGGAATTCTTGTCAGCTCCAGTTTCCATAATTTTGAAGCCAGAAGCGCCACTCTATTTCTGATGCTTTAAATAGCCAACCCTTGACATTAAAGTAAGGCTGAATGTTTGCAACTGGAACCTCAAAATTTCTTTCCTTGCCAAAAACTCGAATGTGGAGCCAGTCAGGGCTAGATATAGCCCAAGGCTCTATTGGTTAGCCATATTGCTGCAATAATGCTACATAACAAATTACTACAACCACCAGTGGCTGACAACAATAAACATTTATTTTTGCTTATGAATCTATGGGTTAGCTGGACAGGTCTGCCAGATGGAGTTTGCTTAGGTATTTGTGGTCAGCTGCAGTTAACAAGGTGTCTTTGTTGATCTTAGCTGGACTTTCTTACTTATCTAGGGCCTTGGCTGAGACAACTGGGCAGACTCAGCCATGTGTGTCATCCTCCGGGAGGATAGCCCAGAATTGCTCACATAAAGAAATCAGAGAGATGAGAGCATAGAAACATACAAGGGGTTGAGTTTGCTACTATCCCATTGCCGAAAGCGAGTCACGGAGGCCAAGTCTAGAGTCAGCATGGGTAGAAGGTAGCATGGAAAATGGGGTCACTAGATGCAATCAATCTTCCATAGGCTCCAAATGGATTCTTCTTTAAAATTGTTAATTTTTGTGGGTACATCGTAGGTGTATATATTCATGAGGTACATGAGATATTTTGATACAGCCATGCAATGCCTAATAATTGCATCAGGGCAAATGGGATATCCATTTCCACAAGCATTTATTCTTTGAGTTATAAACAATCCAATTATACTCTTTTAGTTATCTTAAAATATACCATTGAATTATTCTTGACTATAGTCACCCAGTTGTGCTATCAAAGGCTAGATCTTATTCCATCTTAGTCCTTTTTTCTAACTATTTTTTGTACCCATAAACCATGCCCACCCCCCTACTCACCATACCACCACCACTACCCTTCTCAGTCTCTGATAACCATCATTCTATTCTCTATCTCTGTCAGTTCGATCGTTTTAATTTTTAGCTCCCACAAAGAAGTGAGAGCATGTAAAGTTTGTCTGTCTGTGCCCGGCTTATTTCATTTAACATAATGACCTCCAGCATGGGTGGATCCATGTTGTCGCAAATGATAGGATCTCCTTCTTTTTTACAGCTGAATAGTACTCCATTATGTATATGTACCATATTTTCTTTATCCATTCATCTCTTGATGGACATTTAGATTGCTTCCAAATCTTAGCTATTGTAAACAGTGCTGCAACAAACATGGGAGTGCAAATATCTCTTTGATATACTGTTTTCCTTTCTTTTGGGGATCCAAATGTATTCCTTTAGTTTCCTGATAGGAGGTAATCAGATAGTGAGAATTATGCCACAACTAGCACAAAAACTGAACACATTCACTCCTTGTCCCTGACTCTGGCCTCATCAATACCAAATGCCAGGAATAGAAAGCCAGAGGCTCCCGTCCTCCTGTTTGACCATTCACTTAATGAGCGCTTCTTGATGATCTGGGAGCTAGGAGACAACAATCACAGAGTTCCTGCCCCCAAAGAGCTGTGTCCTATGGGAAGACAGGCCTGGAAGTCAACGGTTACAACTCAGGTTCTTAAGTGCCGAGCAGAGATGGGGGTGCACGGCCACAGAAGCCCAGAGAGGCCATTGCTCCATAATTATGAATTTGCAGAACAGCCATGTTTCCTACCCCTGCCCCCGATGGGGGCCAGGGATCTCCAGACCCATCAGACCAGGCTATGAGCATTTCTTCCCTCCTCCTTCTGTCCTCACCCTGCCTCCTGTTTCTTAGAAACCTTGCTCAGAGGAGGCTTAGCTTCTCCTTCCAGATACTGATCAGTTGGTATTAATGTTTTCCAGGAGATCAATTACACATACGGCTGCTGAATCCTTCTCCTGCCTCCTTTCCCCACCGTGGACTGGGACTCAGGTGAAGCCTGCCTCTGCTTATCTCGAGAGGACTGGCCTTCTTCAGCACATTGCACTCAAGACCTACTCTAAACCTGTGCCAGATGTTTTACATATACAGTCATATGTCCCTTGACAACAGGGATATGTTGTGAGAAATGCATTGCTAGGCAATTTGGTTCAAGTGTGAACTCCTGCATGGTACAGCCTACTACACACCTAGGCTGTATGGTATAGCCTATTGCTACTGGGCTACCAACCTGAACAGCATGCTTCTGTACCGAATACTATAAACAATTGTAACACAGTGGTATTTGTTCATCTAAACATAGAAAAAGTACAGTAAAAATACAGCATTATAATCTTATGAGACCACTGTTGTATATGTGGTCCATCATTGACCTAAATGTCTTTATATGGCATATGACTGTTCTATGTTATATTATTTTTCCTCTCAACAACAACCTGAAGCTGATATTCTCATGAAACCCATTATACAGATTGAGAAACTGGGGCTGAGAAAGGTGAAGAGACTTATGTTCCCTAGTTTGTAAGTCCTAGTTCTAGTTCATACAATTAGGAAGTGACAGAGCCAGGATTTGGACACGTGGCAATGCCTAAGGCTTGACCACAATATCCGGCTTCCTCTCTAAGCAACATCCACTCCATTTGTCTGCTCTCTCTTCAATTCCTAGTCACAATTTGGGTTTAGGTCTGCTCAAACTACAATACAAACAAATTCTTCTATATGAGCCCAAGAGAAGGAAGTGGAGAGACTGGAGTTTAGAAAAACTGGTTTGAGAAGAGCCCAGCCAATGCTCCTTTTAAGTTGGCTTTTTCTTGCTTCCCTAAATCTCCTTTTCTGCCAGGAATCCAGTTCTTCTCCCTGCTCCTGGGAGCCTCCACCCAGGGAAAACAGGAGGTCAGAGTGTGGGCAACAGGCCAGCAAAATCAGCTAGAAACAGCTCTTTCTTTTCAGCCAGTGACGGGTCCACACCCTGGATGCATAAATCCTTTATTTTATTTTTATTATTATTACAGCTCAGGGTCTAGCATGGGCCATAAACGGATTTAAGAGGCTGCTAGAGTATAGAATTTAATATAGTTAGCATCATTAAATAGTGGCACAGCAAACCCACTTGGGGAAGTCTGGACCCCACTATCCCTCTCCCCATCTCTTCTCACCTCCCTCCTGATTCCTCAAATTCTCCTGGCAAACACTGCATAGGGGCAGCCCCTCTCTCACAGCGGCAGAGGGCGGGGAAGTTAAACAGAGAGGCAAGAGGGCCAAGGAGGGTGGCCTGAGTCACGTTTCCCTGGTGTCTGTAGCCCTGGTGGAGAGGGCATTGGGCAAATGATCAATTAGGGACACTGGGAGATGGGACAGAGCTTTCTAGATAAGCATGGGTTTTATCAGCCTATAAAAAATACCACTTTCACTTATCTACTGGCTCCTTCTCCAGGCTCCTGGGAAGAGATGGAAAGGTAGGCAAAAGAAAGGCCCAGGGGATAAGGGAGGGGTAATCAGTGATGGGGGCCACTTGGGGCAGAAGGAGAGGAATTTTCTCAGGGAAGCGAGGCTCAGAAAGCCAAAAACATGCTGCTGGGTAGGGGGGTATTTCCCCCTGCAAATTGATCACCATTCAGAATTATCTTCTTATTTTTATTGCCCAGTGGGAGGAGCGCTCCCTGGTCCTATACACTTTATTGATTCTTTATGCCGATGGTCCCTGACTTACAATGGTTCGATTTACAATTTTCCAACTTCAGAATGGGTTTATCCAGGTATTAAGTGCACTTTTGACTTAACAATATTTTCATCGTACGATGAGCTTATTGGAACGTGACCCCATCTTAAGTTGAGGAGCATCTGTATACGTTTTGCATATGTCTCCCTGGGTTCAAGTCCATCTGTTATGACACCATCATATATTTTGTTTAACACAGGTTTAACTAGTGTCAATTACAGGAAGGGCATAATCCTGGATACTTGGGATGCGGTGTTGAATGAGACAGCCGTGACCTCTGTTTTTAGCAGCTTAGAGTCTGAGGTGGAAACGTAATAACTAAGCACATAACAAAAAATGACAGCAATACAGGTTGCTTATTAGACACCAAGTGTTTTCTAAAAGCTTTACCTCTAGAAATTCACTTAATCCTCACAAAAGCCCTAACAGAGGGGAGTACCACTTTACAGATAAGAAACGAATACACAAGCAAAATAATTTTTTTAAAAATCATTATTTTTTTAGCCGGGCGCGGTGGCTCACGCCTGTAATCCCAGCACTTTGGGAGGCCGAGGCGGGCGGATCACAAGGTCAGGAGATCGAGACCACGGTGAAACCTCGTCTCTACTAAAAATACAAAAAAAAAAATTAGCCGGGCGCGGTTGTGGGCGCCTGTAGTCCCAGCTACTCGGGAGGCTGAGGCAGGAGAATGGCGGGAACCCGGGAGGCGGAGCTTGCAGTGAGCTGAGATCCGGCCACTGCACTCCAGCCTGGGCGACAGAGCGAGACTCCGTCTCACAAAAAAAAAAAAAAAAAAAAAAAAAAAAAAATCATTATTTTTTTAAGTTCCGGGGTACATATGAAGAATTTGCAGGTTTGTTACATAAGGTAAATGTGTGCCATGGTGGTTTGCTGTACCTATCAACCCATCACTTAGGTATTAAGCCCCACATGCATTAGCTCTTTTCTCTAATGCTCTCTCCCACCCCCGACCCTCCCCTGACAGGCCCCAGTATGTATTATTCCCCTCCCTGTGTCCATGTGTTCTAATTGTACAGCTCCCACTTATAAGTGAGAACACGCAGTGTTTGGTTTTGTGTTCCTGCATTAGTTTGCTAAGGATAATAAAATAGCTTCTGATAGTGGTCAGTGCTGTGAAATAAAACAGAGTGAGGAGATGGAGAGAGGGAATTTCAGTGGCCACTGGTCAGGGCTGGCCTCACGGAGGAGTTGGCCACAGAGGAGGCAGTTGTGAAGGGAGCTGGGAGTAGAGGGAATGGCATGTGCAAAGGCCCTGGGGTAGGTGTAAAGGCTGGTACAAATGAGGATCAGAGAAGGAGCTGGGTGGAATGGAGATGCAGAAAGCGGGGCAGGATGAGGTAGGAGGGCAGGCAGGGGCCAGCTCCTACAAGGCCTTAATGATACGGGAAAGAGTTTGGGTTTTATTCTAAGACTTTTTGTTTGTTTGTTTTGAGACAGGGTCTCACTCTGTCACCCAGGCTTAAGTGCAGTGGTGCAATCATAGTTCCCTGCAGCCTTGAGCTCCTGGCCTCAAGTAACCTTCCCACCTTGGTCTCCCAAAGTGTTGAGATCTCAGGCATGAGCCATGGTGCCTGACCTTTGGAGGGTTGTGAACAGGATCAGGACATGAGCTGATGCTTCATTTTTGCTCAGTATCAGGTAGCTCAGGCATCCTTGGGGGCTAGATGGGACCACTGGGTGGAAGGATAGTGATGGCAGTGGTGGTGCTGTGAGGAGAGGGGTTAATGGGGTCCAGGAATCTCCCAGAGATCACTGTAGTGTGGTTTGCACTGGAGGCAGAAGAAAAGGGTCCCACTCTCAGCTTGCTTCGAACTCCTGGAGAACTTTAGCAACTTCCTTCACTCTCTGCACCTCTAGATCTCAGTTTCCCCATACATAAAATTAAAGAGTTGGACTAGTTTATTGTTAAGGGACTATTCAGGTCCCACCCTGAGTAGTTATAGCCCACGCAATGGGGCTGTGTTGAAACCCTGGGACATGAAGGGGTGGGCTGAGGACTGAGGATACGGCTGGAGATGGGCTTTTCTTTTGCCTGCTCCAAACCCACATGTCTTTTTCCCTCCTGAATTGGTGGTTTCTTGTCTGAGTGGGACCTGTGGAATCAAGGGGTTCTCTCCAGGCTAACCTTACCATGCCAATGGGGAACAATCTCTAATCGTGACCACACAATTCCTTCCGCCAGACTGGGCAGGGGCAGCCTGCCTCCAAGTGTACCCGTGTGTGTGGCCACATAAGAGGACACATGAGGGTCTGAGGCTGATGTGTGGGGGACCCTGGGATGACGCAGTGACCGTGTGAATCCTGAGTGAATGGATCTGAATGTGACAGTGAGGGTATGCGTGGATCCAAGTGTATGCCTGGGCTAATGTCTCTGACTCAGGGGGAAGACCTGTAACTGTGAGTGTGGCTGGTTTGGGACTGAGTGTGTGACAGTGTGCGTGACTGCACATGCACAGTGTGTGAGTGTGTGTGACTGCACCGTGCACACAGCTGTGAGTGCATGTGAGCTACTCCATGTATGAGCAATTTAATGTGTATGTATGCATGACCTTGGTTGTGATGTGTGTGCCTGACACTGAAGGGGGACTTATACTGGGGGTGGGGGGCAGTGTGTGGTTGTGTGTGAGGGTGGACAACAGGGAGTGTAAGTGTGACTGTGAGTGTGTGTGTGACTGAACTGATGTGCATTTATGCACAGCTGTGAGCCTGTGGGTGGTTGTGAGTGACCAGGATTGTGTCTGAATTGGTGTGTATCTGTGGGTGTGTGCCTTTGTGTGAGGATGCCTGTGAGAGTATGTGTATGTGGCCAAAGAGGTGTATGTTTGTGGGTATTTGCCTATTGTGTGAGGCTGAGCGTGCGAGTATACATGTGTGTTTGTGCATATCAAAGATTCAGTGTGTGTCTGTGATGTGTTGTTGAATGTGACCATGAAAGCGGCAGTGGGTTTGTGATCAGGCCGTGTGTGTATACGGGTGTGTGCGTGTGTGGCTGTGTGTGACTTTGAATACTGGAATGTGCACGTGACTGTGTCTATGCATGTGTGAATTCATATATTAATATATACATGTATTTGTGTATATATATAGTATATATGTTTATATGAATGTGTGATGAATATGGTGGCAGCTATGTGATAAAATTGCTGAACCTAGACACGTGGTGGGTGGCTGCCTGGCATGCTTGTGTGTGTGAGATAGAAATGCTGCACCTGTATATAAAGTGGGTGGCTGTGCATGGCTGTGTGTGCTATAAGTGACTCCCAAGTGGCCGGGTCTGTGGCATCTCTCTGCTTGACCCCTTGGGAACAGAGGGCTGAGGTGGTGGTGTCAGTGAGGGGCTGGGCCACCCTGAACAGGTGAACCAGCTTTCTCCCAGCCCCGTGGTGTCACAGGTGGCGGAGGCCAGAGCATTGCTGCTGCTTTCAGCACGTGGCTGGTGACTGGCAGAGGGATCAGCTCAGCAACCCCGGTCTTTACCTAGCCCAGGAAAGATATGCTGCAAGCAGCTGTCTCTAATCATGCCAGCCCTGGAGCTGTCACCCTGGTATCTATAGAGCAGCAGAAGCAAACCCTCCCTGGAGTCCACCAGGTCTGCGAACCCTTGGGGACAAGGTCAAAGGCTGCTTTGGGCAAGGGACTTGTGGGCCGCCAGACTGGTTCATCTGATCTCCTGGAATCAACTTCCAAGAAGTACACATAATCAGGGTTTAGAGTCAACTCGCCTGTCCTTCTGGGACTGGGGAAGGCCCAGGAGTCGTGTGCAGGGGGAGCATGTGCACAGCTGTGGTACAGGTGCTCTGCGTGTCAGTAGGTGGGTTGTGCCTGTATATCGCCTACTCACGCCTTTCACTCCCCCTATAGAGGAAGTAACTGTGCCTCCAATACTGCAAAGTGGTGCATTTCTGCCCCGTGATCGTGCCCAGCATGGATCTTGCACCTGATATTTCCAACCTGCCAAGGGTGTGGGGGCTTCCCCTGAACGCTCAGGGACGGGGACAGAGTTGCACTGACAACACTGTCCTCTCCAATTCCCAGGCACCTTTTTCCCAGTTCCCAGGAAGTGGCTGTGGAATTTGCTTCCAAATATAGACTCCGGTGGCCCAGGCTGCTGCAGACAGCCCCTTTGGCCTCCCAGGCTGAATGGCAGAACAGTGATTGCCTTCCAGGAGGCCCAGGCCCACAGGCCTTGCTTGGAGCTGCCGGTAAAAATAATAATCATAAAAGTGGCCAATAAAAGAGGGGGGGCACTGAGCATTAAGTTATGAGCCCAGAAAACCATCTGACCCAAGGTGATGTTTGGGCGGTGGCTGCCCCACCCTCTAAACACACATATACTCACACACACTCACACACACTGCTTTCCACAGTGACACACAGGCTCACACAAACTCCCACCACACACGTGCACAAGACCCCACGTTCCATGGGCTCACAGGTGTTTTCACATAAGGAGGTCCACAGAAAAAGTACATAGGTAACTATTTTCAAAATGCCCCCTCTCAAGGCAGCACATGTAATGACACAGACACACACAACAACACAACATCACAGAGACACGTACAGCTCCCCCTCAAATGACACAGTCCTATAGAAAGACTCCAGGACAATGCCATATTCAGCCACACAGAAAGCAGACACACAAGCCCACCTCTCCAGCCGGGCAGCCTGGACCCTCTGGTTTTGTTAGAAGATGGAGATGGAAAAAAAAAAATTCCGCATGGGCAGGAATTGCTATAGGACTGGCCCTTGTCTTCAAAATTCAGTCTCCTGGGTCCTGGGCACTCATCAAGACTCACCCATGGGGACCAGGAACCAGGACGCGGTGCTCTTGTGGGAGCCGTTGCTAGTGAGCAGGGCAGGCTGAGAAATCTGGGAGGAACCCCAAACGTTGAGCCTGGTGTCTGCTAGAATAGGGGTGGCCTGGGCTGGGGGGTAGCCGAGGATCCTGGAGATGAGGCAGGATCACCTGAGGGTGCCTCAGAGGGGTTGTTTTTTGCGTGGAGGAGGAAAGACTCAGGCACGAGAGGAATGACTCCGAAGCAGGGAGGACACAGGCGAAGGAAGGTGGAGGGAACCCAAGGGAGGGAAGTGAGAGAGTGGGGATCCCTTGCACCTCCCTTTGAGGCCCTACTGGAGGGGTTTGGATCTCAGAGTCCCCCACCTTCTAAAGAAGTCATTTTCTTCCTAACTTGCAAGTGTGGCAGCCAGCGCTGCGCCCAGAGCACACAGGCGGTGGAAAGAGCCTGAAACACCGGGAAGCGAAGGGAGCGCCTGGGGAGGCTGCAGGAGCGGTGCCAGCGGCAGGTCCCTTCGGGTGTCCCTATGAGGTCTGGGACTTTCTTGTCACCACTGGGGCCTTGAGGCGGCAGGACTCCTCCGGCCCCAGGGAGAGCCGCAGAGCAAAGATAGGAGAAGGGCTGCGCCTGGCGCGTGCTGTCCTCGGCCGGAGAGCGCAGTGCCTGGGAGGGGAAGGTCTGGAACAGGGAGGCCGGGTGGCCGCGTCGAGCTGCGAACTCCACACTTCACCGGGGCGTCCTCCGCAGACTGAGCCCACAGCCGCTTGAGCACGCCGGTGCGCAGCCTCCACATATACTCGAGAACTGCTGGGAATCCCTTAAACGCCCTACCTGAAGGCACGGGAGAATAGGGAAAGGAAAGGAGCATTTCCAGCGTGGGCTGTGTGACTTCAAGCAAGTCCTCACCCTTTCAGAGCCTAATTATTTGTTTAAAAAAAAAAAAATGGAGCCGGGCACATCTCTCCCCGGCTCCATCCCACCCACCCATCTTCCTCCCTCAAAGCCAGGAGACAGTGTGTACTGGCCTTGAGGCTGTGATGAATGTGGGCCAGGACTTGGGAATAGAGCAGTGAGGTTTGGAAAGGAGAACATCAGCATCTTTCCGTCCTCCCTCCCATCTTGCTTAATGCCAGTGAATCTGGGCTGTTTGCCCCCAGGCTCTCTTCTGGGGCCTCTGCTTCCTCAGTGGGAGTGGGGAGAAAAGACGGAGACATCAGAAATGATTTGAGCCTTCACTCCGTGACAGAAGGAGCAATTCCACAGCCCCCCCCCCCCCCCCCCCCCCCCCGCGTTTTCAACTAAATGTGCTTTTCGATGCTGAAAAAGTGCCCTTTGCACTCCCCCAATCCAACAGACCACTCCCTGTTCCTGGTCCTGCCTTGACAGAGGAACCCTTCCTTCTGATGGGTTGGAATCCCACCAGAGTGGGGTGGTGGCCAGACCGCCAGAAACCTCTTCTGTAAGGTTGAAGAGAATTGATTCCCCTTCTTATAGAGCGATTCAGAGCTAACTGTGTGAGCAAAACCAGGTTACAATGGCTCTTTCCTGGCCTGCCATAAATGTTAGCTATTATTGCACCTCAAATGCTAACAGATTTGTGAGCCTAAAATACCCACATTGCTCTCTTGGTGGCTGTGTAGACACAAGTAGGACTCTTCTGAAAATATTAATGCAAAATGCTGGGGAGAGAAGGAAACAGGAGGCCTTCGGTTAGAAAGGAGAACCTCTGTAGGCTGCCTGGGCTCTCAGAAGGGAAAGGAATGGGTGGAGGCACTACAGAGCCAGCCAGCGGCTTTGAGGGACATTAGATGTCCCGTCGGAAATGGGGGGAGAGAAGTTAAATTTTGTCTTTCCTGAGTAGTCGGGAGAAAGGTGGGGTTGGCAGCAGAATGGAACAAAGCTGAGAGAGGACCCAGAGGAGGAGTTGCTCCCATTCCACCGCCAAAGACCTCCAAGGCCTGGACGCCTTCTCTTTGTCACCCTTTCTCTCCTGGTTGCCTGCATTGCTCCCAAACCCTGCAGGCTCAGTGCCTCCGAGCTGGGCACAAGAAAATCAGCCTGTATTGTCCACTGTCCACCCCAAAATGAAAAGAGCCACTTCCCCCGCCCCGATACACATTCAAGAAGAAAGCAGTGCAATCAGAAATATTATTTTAATGTTATTTCAATTACATCCACAATAGAAATTTTTTTCTAAAAAGAAAAGAATAATGTATTCTTTTCACTCCATTAGCCCTTGCAGACATTAATGCCACAATTTCTAATGCTCAGGCTTTTCTCCTTCCATTTAGGAGAAATGGCCTCAGGCAAATAAAAAGGTTGCCTGGACTGATGTGGGGGGCCTCCTATGCAGATAGGTGTAGTTAACAGATGTGAAGAGATTAAGTGACACCTAAAGTCCCGGGTTCCTGACTGAGATGTTTGGGCCATGGGTTTCAATTAAGATACACCATAGGCTTTACACGATCGGCTCTGGGGTAAGCATTCTGAATTCAAAGACAGGGATTTTGCTCAAAACCTGAACCAGTTGGTACCAAACCTCAATTTTCTCTCCTGTTTAAGAAAGGGGGCAGTTTAAAAAATCTCTGCTCTGTTGAACCCACTAAGGAGGCTCCAGAAAGTCAAGAACGGTGGGCAGAAACGCTTTTCAGGCCTCAGACTGTGCAGCCAATTGCGCGAATGTCCTCGGGGTACCCCATTGTTGAGAGCATTCGGTGGGACTTCCAGGTTGCCATGGTGACCAGGAAATTCAGGGTCCTTGCGGAAATAATTATCAGGAACTTTTCCACTGGCGACTTCGGTCAGTTGTTCGCCACAGAGAGCCTCTGTCAGTTGTTTCACCCCAGTATGTTTTGGGTGTGATTTGGGAGACGGAGCAAGGTGTCTGGGGTCCCTGTTTCTGGACCCTTCTGTTAGGATGTCACCAAAGGCCAGAAACCCAGCACCAGGGAGCCATAGGAGACTGGCTGGAGAGGAAGAAAAATTAGAGGTCTCGACCAAGCAATTGTTTCAGTGACAGATCCTTCCAGATTGGGGTTTGGCCTCCCTCATCACCCACAGCCCCACCCACCTCCCTTCACCTCCTCAAGGTCATTACTAGAGTTTTCACTCACAGTTCCAGGCGGGGTGGCCACCTCCACTCCCTCCCATGTATACCAGAGCTCTGTAGCTGAGACCTGTCGTGTCTTCTCTCAAGAAAATCTCTCCCCATAAGAGAGGCATGAAGGATGTAGAGATTAACTGTCCTGATTAAACTGGTGATTTCAGAATCAACACAACAGCATTTCAGGTTCTCTTGACCCAGCTAGGCCCAAGTCCGAAAGCCTGATCAGACCTTAGGAATTTTGTAAATCAATGACCTGGATGATTTAATGGTCATTGCTTGAATATTGCCTGAATTGTTGTGTTGATTTGGAGGATATCAGGATGAGTTTTCGTAAAGAGGGTCATTATTATTACAATTGCTATCTCCTTTGTTTTCTTTGCCGCTACAAATTCTGGATTTCTGCAGCATAGACTTGGAGACAGACCCACACCCATTCTCCTTAAATAAAGCACTTTATGAAACATCAGATCGAATTCTCTCCGGTGGGGATGCCTTGCTCTGTGAGGCCTGGCTGGCTGGAAAGAGGCCCGCAGGCAGCCAGAACTGGAGTTGAAGTTTCATCTCTGGTTTTAACTCTGGCCCTTTGAGCGAGCTTAACACGTGTGGATTTAATTTCCCTTTCTTTCTTGCTTCCTTTTCTTTCCCCCCACCCCCACCTTGTGAGGGAACAAGAAAAATAGTCTGCTCTGTCGACAGCGCAACACTGTTCCCTTTGCCAAAGAAAATTTGTCTTTCCTGAGTCCCAGAGAGCAATGGGCTCCCAGGTTTCCAAGGAGCCCTTCAATTGAGGTAGAGGGTGTCCAGACAGGCCCCCCACCTTCACCCTAGACCTGGACATATCAGTCCGAGTCTCTCTCTTACAGGGTTACAGACCTGGAATGCCGTCTGTTTCTTCCCCTACCCCAAACATTTTGGGAGACCTATCAGTGGGTTTTGATCTGCAGGATGGTTGGAGTTCTCAGGCTCAGTGTGACCCTGGAGGGACTCCATGGTCTCCCAGCTGGGACCCTCACCTTTCTAGGCTGGGCACTTCCCAAATTGGAGGAGATAGGACAGTGGCATCCTTGTGTCCAAGCACCACTCGCTTCCACCTTTCTGCTCTTCGAAGTGTGTAAATTTTTAGCATTGGGATCCTTCTCAGCTGGGCCTCGAAATGATATCGCCTCTTCCAGTCCTCATTTCATTACCCTGAACAGGAAAAACAAAAAGCAAAAACAAAGCAAAACCCAACAGCGACAACAACAACAAAAAACTTAGAGAGTAACGAGGACAATTATTATCTAAAGCACACGAAGCAACACTAACATGAAGAGAGTAGCAATAATATTCTTGGTGGAAATATTGGAGGAGAGTATTGGATACTCAATAATCATAATAATAACAGCCAGTATTCTTCCCGCATACTTCTGGTCAGAAGTGGGGAAACCAGCAACCGAATAAAACATTGGGAAGAGACATACTGTGTTCCTGGAAAAAATATAACAGAGCCAGATTGAACTGGGTAAAAGGGAAAGTGACCCCCTTGAGAAACCAGGGAATGTCTCACCCTCAGACCAACCCTTTCTTTTGCAAATTGAGTTGGTCAAAGTTTACTTTTGTCATCATTTCTCTTGTTATAATTCTTATTCATTTTCCCAGCCCAGTCCACACTTCTATTTTTCACCACCCCACACCCCCAAGTTGCCACCGGGTCAGGTGGGGACATATCGGGAGAGAAATAGATGGTGATGCATTTTAAAGTGAGTTCTGTTTTGAGAGAAAAACAATGGGTAGTTTTGGATGTGTCTTTCTTAAAAACGGAAGGAGCAAGTGAAGAAAAAAATTATCAACAGCAGTCGGCCCCTTTGGTTTGGGTTTTGACTTTTTAAAGAGGAACCTCTGCTGTCCTGTTGCAATATTAAAATCAGGGCAGGAATTTTGCAAAACGAGAAAAATAAACTTTGGAAGAAAACCCAGCTGGGAGCAGGTTCGGGAAAGCGACAGTTCTCCGAAAGGAGGAAGGGAGGATGCGCGCTGTAGCCGGCTCCGGAGTTTACTGCCCAAATGATTAGGCAAAAGAACGAGGATTCTCAAACCTAGTTGCGATCTCTCGTCTCTCCTTTATTCTGTTCGTGGTGCGGGCTCCGGAGCGTCTGGGAGAGCCAGTCTGTGAAGCTGGACTTGTAGAAACCTTTGAATGCCTGTCCAGGTGGCTGCAAGGCCCGCGGTCTGGGATGCCAGAGAAAGGAATCACATGGAAAAGTCGCTACGCTCGGAGTTTCGCCTTTCCCTTGCAGCCCCGGCGGGGCCTAGGCCTCGGTTTCCGGCCCGCCTCGGCTCAGAGGTCAAATAGGAACTCATCTCATCGAACTAGGGTTTGGGAGAAGGATTTCAAGTTGCGTTCTTGGCATCTGGGAGCAAACGCTGCACCGAACGAGCCTCGGATTTGGGAAAATATCGTTATTAACAACTTGGGAAACGAAAGCGAAGCCCGGGGCAGCCACTGCAGCCTGGCCGAGAGAAAGGACGCGGGTTGTGCTCTCTGGAAGCAAAGGGGTCTGCAGCCCAGCTGGCCTGGGAGCTCGTGGCCAGCGCTGGAAGCTGCCCGCTCTCCCCACGGGCCTGACCTTGGCTCCCGCAGCAGCTCTGCCGGCCGACTGCCTCCCTGCACATTTTGCTGCCGTTCCAGTCCCGAGCGGAACGGGCCTGGAGCCAGGCCATGCTTTGGAAAGCCCTGGGGGTTAGGGACGCGCAAAACCCAGGATCGAACCCCGAAGCTGGGGGCAAGCCCAGATTCAGACGTCCGGCTCCCTCAGGACCCCTTGACGGGGAACTTACCCTTCCGGAAGGCCCGACGCTCTCCGGCTCTGTGCTGGGCAGGCCTAGCTCTTCTCTCAGCGCCACCAGGGGCGTCTACGCGGTGCTTCTGCAACTGAATCTAGCGGGTTTCCAGCGGTGCGCAAAAGTTTGCGCGCATCCACCGCTGGACTGCTTAGAAATTATGCTCATTGATCGGACTAAAAATAATAGTCGTCGTGATTACAAAACAAAATAGAGTGCCTCGTGCCTCGGCGGGCCCTGGTGCTATAATTATTCTCTACAGAAATCACCTCTCTCCACTCCCACCCCTACTCCACCACCCACTCGCACCCCGCCCCTGCCGGGCCACTGTGGGACGAATTGCATTCTTGGACCTTTCTCTCAGCAAGACACATTACGGAGAACTCCCTCTGTCTCGTGTCCCCTCCACGACAACCCAGTAATTATTTCTATGCAAGTCTGCAGGAGGGCACTCAGTTATCGCATCCCAAGCCTAACCAGCTAGAGCGGCGCCTCGATATTCATTTGCCAAGAGCTCCTCCGCGGGTTTTTTTTTTGTTTTGTTTTTTGTTTTTTAAATAATAAGGATCCCATGCCTTATGCAAGAGATCTCAGTCTCCCGGAACAACTCGATTTCCTTCCAATAGAGGTCTGAGGTGGACTCCCACCTCCCTTCGTGAAGAGTTCCCTCCTCTCCCCCTTCCTAAGAAAGTCGATCTTGGCTCTGTTTGTGTCTTAGGTTCATCACCCTCATTTCTCCGGAGAAAGCCGGGTTGGTTTATGTCTTTATTTATTCCCGGGGCCGAGACGTCCGGGACTTGTGGCTGCGCAGACCCGGCACTGATATGCGAAGACGGAGAGAAATTAACCTCCCGCCGCTGCCCCCCAGCCAAGCGTGACAGAGCGCGGGCCGGTTGCGTGACTCGTGACGTCTCCAAGTCCTATAGGTGCAGCGGCTGGTGAGATAGTCGCTATCGCCTGGTTGCCTCTTTATTTTATTGGGGTATGCCTGGTAATAAACAGTAATATTTAATTTGTCGGAGACCACAAACCAACTTTGAGCTGGGAGGTACGTGCTCTTCTTGACAGACGTTGGAAGAAGACCTGGCCTAAAGAGGTCTCTTTTGGGGGTCCTTTTCGAAGTCTTCACCTGAGCCCTCCTCTCCAGCGAGGCGCACTCCTGGCTTTTGCGCTACAAAGAAGAAGTGGGATAGTTGGAGGTGAGTTTCGCCCTGGAGGAGTAAGGGGGGAAATAGGTTTCTCTTTGCACTTGGCCCTCCTTGGCTTTTCACCCCGTCTTGATCTAGCTGAACCTTCCCTCTCTGTACTGCTACTTTTCATGAACAAAATAAGAATGGCTTCATGTGTCACCTGGCAAGAATGGATTCTCTCGAAAGGTTTGAAAATCCCTATTTTGCTTGGTGGCCCAGACCATCTGTGCTCAATGAACTAAGCAAATCTGGCTAGGCTATTACCTGGGAGAGTCCAGATTTTTCCTCTCTGGAGGGGCCTGAAGATTATTTATGGGAATCAATTTTATCCCCAAATCTCTGAGAACTTAAAGGGATTGGGGAGGTCTTTCTGGATTTCCCTTTCCCTCTACCGGAGATGTAGCGGTTCAGCCTCCTTCCCATACCATGTTTGTTTTTTGTGTCTTCGACCTAGCCTCGCCTTATTAGCAAGCCCAAAGGCCTCCAAGCTGACTTGGAGGGTGAGGGTGTTTTCACAAATAAATAAAACGCCTGGGCAAAGATCTGTTTGCAAACAAACCTGGAAGGTGGAGTGAGCACCATAGCAAAGGAGGGTTGGTTTTCTCCCTGGTTGCCCCACATTTAGGGTTGGAGATTCTCCACTTTGGCATTTTGCAGCAGTGGCCTGGCCTGGGATTTTAGCAGAGCAGCCACAGAGGGTTACACAACTGCTGATCTCGGGCATTTCTCCTCCCTCCATCCCTTTCTCCAGACCTTGACTTGCAGGCCCAAGTCTCTTATCAGAACCCTAGAAAAATCAGGACGATGGGGGTACAGGAGGTAAGGATGGGAAACAGAACAGGACTCCTGACATTTACTCCAAGCACCCATATTCGGTGTCCCAATCTGGGTCTGCTCAGACTGAGACCTACTGACTGTGTTTATGCTTTTATTGACCTCTTCAACTCACCCTAAAAAAAAAAAAAAAAAAAAATACATTTCAGAGAGGGGAAGGGCAAGGAGAGGAGACCAGCGGAGATGAAAACCCTCCCCAGTCTCCAGTGACTGTTTGATTATTTTAATAAAACTGGGCACTGCCTTGTGTACACCTGGAGCAGGGGAGGTCTGGTGGCCCCACTGGGTGGGGGTGGGGGCCCGCAGCGATTTCTTGGCATCTTTGATCTCGGCCCCCATCCCAATGCACCTTCACCCTGCCTTCACCCTAGAGTCGTTGAGAGTAGGGGTGATGAGTAGGGGGTGGAGGGGAGATGTCAGAAAGGCGAGCGCCGGCCAGGCGGGGTCAGGCAGCTCTCCTTCTCGAGGTCAGCGTTGGAGAGAAAGTCTGCAAGGCTGCGGAGGCCCGGGGTGTGTTTGTGTGTGTGCGTCCAGACTCGGTTCTCTGCACTGCCAGCGTCATTGAGATTACTTCCCGGTTAGAAGCCGACCGAGTTTGAAATGATTTGTGCAGGAGTTTTTGCAGCCACCGCTTGCTCAGAGAAGCAGAGATGGATGGAGGTTGGGAAAGGGGTAGAGAGGAGGGAGTTATTGCAGGTCTGGGTTGTGAGTCGTTTGTGATTTGAGTGTTCGGGAAATCTAGTGGAAAAGTTGTGGGGGGGAAGGGAGGACCGGAGGGTGGGAGGGAGAGAGAAGGGGGAGGGCGGCAGAGTGCAGTGGGATCTAGTTGGATAGGCGATTTCAGTACTTTGTGAGCATCGAGGCAACCCAACGTCACTGTGCTCAGCTGAGTTGGCTTGTATTTCAGAGAGAGAGAGAGAGAGAGAGAGAGAGAGAGAGAGAGAGACTGACTCTTACCTCGAATTCGGGAACTTTAATCCTGAAAGCTGCACCCAGAAAGGACTTCGACCATTCACTGGGCTCCCAACTTTCCCTCCCTGGGGGTATAAGGGAGGAGCGGGGCACTGGGATTATATGGTTGCCTGTGCTCTTGGAGGCTATTTTGTGTTCTTTGGCACTTGGCAACTTGGAAGTATTTAGCGAGAGCAAGCGCACAGCGGAGGAGGTGTGTGTTGGAGGGGGGCAGTCGCCGCGGAGGCTCCAGCGGTAGGTGCGCCCTAGTAAGCAGCAGTAGCCGCTATTCTGGGTACGCAGTAAACTCCGCATAAACCCCGGAGCCACCATGCCTGCACCCCCGCCTCGCCGCCGGCTTCCCTGCTAGGAGCAGCAGAGGATGTTGTGAATGCACCGGCTTCACCGAGAGAGGTAACCGTCCCGGCAGATGGCCCAGGAGGCTCAGGAGGGAGCTAGTCGGCTGAGTCGGCTGGGGCGGCGGGAATGGCGGATTCAAGCCTGGCTTTGCATTCTGCAGAGCGCAGCTTGCAGAGATTTTGCGAGACTCGGAGCTCCGCGGAGAATGGAGTCCGGGAGGCCGCCGCGGCTGGCGAAGCGGCATTGAGGTTTGCAGGAAGCACGGCCTGGTTCTGTCAAACCGCATCTTGTTCGTCTCCGCCAGCCCGGAGCTCCCCGCGACCCTGGCGAGGGCGCGGGGTAGGATTCTCCCCGCGGCCGGCAGTGAATGGGAGCGCGTGTGGGAGCGCCAGCCCTGCTTTCTTTTGTTGTGAGTAGGCTGCGGAGCTCCAGTCGCCGCCTCCCTGAAGCCCCGAGAACGAGGCGAAGAAAGCTGCTTGCGAGTCAGGCCTCAGAAGCTGTCCTTCTCCTCGGCCCCATTTCTAGATCTCTGGCCACTGCAGATCAGGGTGGGATCTGGTCCCTTGCTTAAGCAGCTGCTAAGGTTTTGGGGGACCATCGCTTGTGCCCGCTTCCGAAAGTCTTTCCGTTTTAGGGGGAATTCCTACTTGAGTATAGAGGAGATTGGAAGGAGATCAGAGAGCAGGAGACAGGCTCATTGGGCTTGAACAGCTCTGCGGCTGTTATTTTGTGTGTTCTAACCTCATACGCCTGCAAACCCTGGCCGTTCTGTTCATTGCGGGGACCCGGGCCGCAGATTCAATGCCTCCAGCCTAGGACTTATCCGATAATGACTTTGTCCTCGCCAATCCCGAGCCTGGGCCTGCAGTTTTAGCAAGCCAGGCCTGGCTGAAGTTCAGAGAAACCCCCTTCAGCCTGGTCACTCCACAAAATGCCCGCCATCCCCGGCCCGGCTGCAGAGCTCTGGTGGCGGGCACCCA
Organism: Theropithecus gelada; assembly: GCF_003255815.1. Taxonomy (NCBI): domain Eukaryota; kingdom Metazoa; phylum Chordata; class Mammalia; order Primates; family Cercopithecidae; genus Theropithecus; species Theropithecus gelada. The sequence continues at coordinate 73,509,121 of NC_037679.1, read as the reverse complement.
GTGACGAGCCTCCCTCAGAACCGCTGCACGGTGGCTTTCTTCATTCAGTCTTCTGTTTGGCTACTTTTTAATCTTTCAACGAATCTTACTTAAGGTTGGGGTAAAGAAAAGGACTTTTAATTTTAAAGGACTTTTAATGTTAGGCCTGTAACTGATAGAAGATATATGTGAATTCTCTTTTGAACCTAGTCTCAATCTGCATAACGTTCCCCTCTCCTGTATTTTTGTTTTTGCAAGAGGCGGGTTATTTCACACATATTTGCCTGCTGCAGGAAACTATTCCTCTTGTGAGGTTTAATAAAAAGTGTTCCGACGGCATCTTGTAATTTGGCGAAGAAATAAATTCTCTAAAGGACACTGGGTTTTTGTTTTGTTTTGTTTTTGGTTCCTACCCAGTGGCTTCCAAAAATACCCACGCCTTATCTTTATTGGCTCTTCCAGAAGTCCAGACAAATTTGACGGGCAGCCTGCTTATCACGGAGAGCCTGCGCAGGGGAGATGCGGGCCTGCCTCCTCCGGGTCTGACGCGGGTCTTTTGCAAGAGGTTGTGCCTGGTCATAAAGTAATAGTAATAATACTAGGAATACTAGGAATAGTAATAATTCTAGGGCCTTCTACAGTCTCCTTTAGCTGGGAACGGAGGTGCTGGTAGCTGGAAACTGGGGGCCAAACTGCTCCCTCCTGTCACTAGAACTGTGCTCTCCAACCTTTCTCTCGTTCTCTCTCTCTCCTCCCCACCCCCATCTTCCCCTGCTTCTTGTCCTCAGAGCAGAACCTTGCGCGGGCACAGGGCCCCGGGCGCACCATGGCCGACGCAGACGAGGGCTTTGGCCTGGCGCACACGCCTCTGGAGCCTGACGCAAAAGACTTGCCCTGCGATTCGAAACCCGAGAGCGCGCTCGGGGCCCCCAGCAAGTCTCCGTCGTCCCCGCAGGCCGCCTTCACCCAGCAGGTAAGGAGACCTCGCGCTTCGGGTCCCTTTGCAGAGATCGAAGTCAGAGTCTGGCTTCCTTGCTCGGCTCCTCTTGCGGGGACAGAACAAAACAAAAATAAAAAGCAAAACAAACCCACCGACTGTAATCATCCCCTTTCCTTTTTATTCTCACCCAGTTCCACCTTACTCTGCCCTGTCTCCTCAAATACTAGAGTATTGTCATTCACTTTATTGTGACGGTTATCTTTACAAAGGATTTTTGAAATCTACTCAAATTGTTCGACAAATCTCAATTATCCGGCTGTTTGGGGTCAGTTAACAATGGCCTAGATAATTCCTTTCCCGCAGCACTACGTGTAGAATCGGCCCTCAGCATCTTAATAAGGGCCAGGTCAGCGGCCGCTTCAGGCCGGCATGAGCGATGGCTTGACCCCTCTTCTGATCTCCCGTAGCCTTCGCCTCCTCCTGCCTCCTCCTGCCTTCTCCTGCCTCCTCCGCGCCGCCGCCTAGACCCGCGCGCCCCACCATTTGTCTTGCGGTCGGGGCCTGGCTGGCTGGCGCGCCATCACCGGCCGCTGGGAGCGCACAGGGCTCCGCCCGGAGGGCACCAGGAGCCTCGGGTTCGCCAGGCTACCAGCTGGGCCCGGGCAGAGGGAGGAGCCTCACCTTGCGCTGTGCGCCCTAAACCCGGGACGCACTGGGCGCTCAAGTAGGCCCCTCAGTAGATCCCAGTGATTTTTAAATAAGGTGTCACGGGGGAGTGAAACGGGGTGACGACCAGAAGAGACACTTGCACATAGCTAAAACCCTGCTTGGGATTTCGATGTCCTTCCTGGGTTTTCCGGGCTTCTTTCTTTGGCCTTTAAGTTTCAGGAAAACGTGTGTATATTTGTAGAGAAGCAGAGCCTGAACACAGTTTAGGAAACTTACAGATTTTTTTTTCTTTTAAGGAAAAGCAAACCCACTTTTTAGACTGTTGCAAATTATTCCAAAATGAAGAGTTTGTGTGTGTATGTGTGTGTGCACATATGTATATATGTGTATATATGTTTATATTTGCATCGGTTCTATAAATGTAGTTTTAGCCGAAAGCCAAAATGTGAAATGGCATCAGGCCTGCCCTATAATCAAAATAGCTGGATGTGGATAGAGCTACTTGCAGGGAGAGCCTGGAGGGTTTGTTAATATAGATATTTGGGATTAATTTTCGTTCTGGACTGTGAGACCATATGATAATATAAGCATTTTTAAGTTTAAAAATTCATATATGTTCATTTTTGTACCCCCATGGCCGAGAATAAGCAAGTATTTGTATATCTGTATGTTTGGTGTGTGGGCATCTGAGCATCTACATAAGAATATTCTGAGTGGTTTTCTAGATTAGGTTTCTAGTTTTTCTAGGTTAGGTTTTTTGTTTGTTTTTGTTTTTGTTTTCGTTTCCCTGTATCTCAGGTGAAGTGGATTGAAATTGGCTCTAGTTTTTCTTGGTTTGTTTGGTTGGTTTTTGCTTATTCTGGTCCTCCTCAGTGACATTCCGAAGCACCCTGATGGTGGGTGATCATTCCATAGCCTTGTGCTGGTGTCATTAGAAGGAGACAATACAGCACTGTGGGTTCAAGTGGTTGGTGCAAACCTCAGGGACTCAGCCTACATAGGGATCCCTGGGCAGAGGCTATTGGGTGCTCCAGATAATTCTGCAGTAGGCTGAGGCCACTTTTTACCCTCTGAGACCACAGGCTCCAGTGGGAAGGAGGAGTCGTCTCTGTGTTTTGGGGGAGTTTGGGGAAGGAATGCCCACTACCGCCAGGGCTTGTCAGTGTGACTTTTTTCTCCTTCTTGCAGGGCATGGAGGGAATCAAAGTGTTTCTCCATGAAAGAGAACTGTGGCTGAAATTCCACGAAGTGGGCACGGAAATGATCATAACCAAGGCTGGAAGGTGAGATGGTTAGTTGTGTAGGAGAGGGACGAGGAGAAATTGCGGGAGAGGTGAAGAAGAAAAGGTGGCTTGGAAGAGAAGAGGGAAGGAAAGGGGCAATAGGAGAGGGAACACAGAGGAAGAAAAGAATAGAGGAGGAGGCCGGGAGAGATAGAGAGAAAGAGAGAAAGACAGATCCTGGTTAGAGAGGCACAGGGAGATTCCTCCATTGATCTCTCCTGGGATGGAGGAAATACTCCAAAAGTTCAAGTCCGGAAACTGGGCATTTCTCCCACCTCACATATAAAAAGAATAAAGAGCTTGGGAGGCCGTGCTATCTGGATTCGTAATGAAGGAAAGAGAGAAGAGGGAAAGGAAAAAACAGAAAACAGAGACCCAAAGAAGACAGAGTCTAGAAGGTCTTTAGGTTTCAGGGGTCTTGGACTTTTTCTTTACTTCCACACTCATTCCCACCCTCCCTGACCATGGAGTGGTTCCAGGGTCCCACCCGACTGTCAAACTCTGAATCGTTGAATGTATTCGCTACCTCTTTCATTGTTTATAGAAAGCTGGCGAAGCCTTTGAAACTGAACCGGGGCTCGGCCGGGCTCTATATACAGACACCGATAAACACAGCAGCTTCGCCAAGACACTCGCCCCGGAGTTCCCCTTAAAAGCTCGCAGAGTTTTAGCTAGAAATGCTAGACTTCTGGGGAAGAAGGAGGGAAAGTGGTGCAGCTCTATATGTCAGTGTGAGTGTGTGAGTGTGTGTGTGTACGCGCGCGCCCAGGTCTGGGGACGTCCTGGCCACATCCCTTTCCATGCTGGACTGGTCTTCCGCGTCCCGCAAAGCAAAAAGCCAGAGGATGTCCCGAGCCGGCGTGTGGAGTAGGCGACCGGTAGGCCCAAGCCACCGAGTGTGTGAAGGCGGAGGGTGGAGCCGCCTTTCCAGACGCCCCCCCGCCCGCCCCCGTTCTCCAGCCGAAGCCTCCCTCAATAAACTGACAACAGTGACATTTATTATTATTTAAAATTAAACAAAGTCTGCTCCCCACTCGGCCCAAGCCCTGAGTGAACTAGGAGGCGCGTACTGTTTATATCAACGAACTGCAGTCCTCTTCCTAGTCCCCCAGGAAGGAAAGACACTGCCGAGTCCCTCTTTCCCCCAGCCGGAGTCGTGAGGGTTTAACTATAAAAGGCCTGCGAAGTCTGCTGCGCCTCCGCCTCCGGGCGCACTCGCTCAGGCTGATAAACACCGCGAGGCTTTGGCTGCGGGGCTCGGAGGGAGAGGCCTCCATTCGACCCTTCCCGTCATCGCTGAGTGAGCCCAGATCTGCCAACTTGTCTTTTCCCCCCAGGCCAGCCTTGAGAATCTTTGCTTTCTGGGATATGCTCTTTAGAAGGTGGAGGGAAATTTGGAGTGCGCCGGGGGGCAGAAAGGTAGCAGAGACGGCACAGTTCCGGGCCATCGGCTTGCTAACGACTCGATCTTAGTTCAGGCCTCAGCTTTTTCTGAAACCAAATCTGGAAGGGTCTGGAATCTCTTTGCTGAAGGCCATGGAATTTCGACTCTCCAAAGAAGAGTGTCAGGCCCCTTGGAGAAATTGTGGGGGCATTCAGGAATAAACTGCTAGAGACCAGTATCAGAGGTCATCAACCGAGCTATACTGGGAACCGCGGCTTATCCCCTCCTCCAGGGGCAGAGGACCAAAGCCAGGTCGGGAAGCCTGTGCGCACCCACGCGTGTGCGTCTCTGGGGCGCACACACCTTGCGTACACGTGACACCTTAGCGCCGCGAGGATCGGCGGAAGCACCTGGCTAGACCGATCCTCTAGGATCGGCGCCTAGCTTTGTACCTAATAAACCTCCTCTCTCCACAAATATTAATAGTAGGTGTCTGGCTCTGAAAAAGGCAGTTAGCAAGAGCTGAAATGGAGGTCCCTTTGAAGCATCTTCAAAACCCGTTCTCTAATGGCGCATGCGTCCTGGTTTGTTTTCCTGTTAGGATACCTACAGTTGCCCGCCTGCTGTTTTCTCCTCCCTTCGCCTTTCTCCTCCTTATAACTTCAAGGGAAACCCGGGATGGATCTTGCGGTGAGCGGAACGGGGCTATTTTCCGCTTCCACGTTTCTCCAGGAATCGCTTTTTCCATTAAAATGGATGGAGGCTGCCTTCAAGTATTGGCATTAATTCCCGCCCCTCTCTCTCCCTCCGTCCCTCTCTCTTAGGCGGATGTTTCCCAGTTACAAAGTGAAGGTGACGGGCCTTAATCCCAAAACGAAGTACATTCTTCTCATGGACATTGTACCTGCCGACGATCACAGATACAAATTCGCAGATAATAAATGGTAGGCACTGGGTTGGCAGGTGGAGCGGGGAGAGAGAAAAGTGGAATCTCCCGAGAAGTTGAATCAGTGAACATTTTGTTGTTGTTGTTCCTACTGTGTGCTAAAGGCGTCTGTCCGCCGATCCCATTGCTTTTTACTAACCATTCTCAGACGAAGAAACTGCAACCATTAGCTCCGGTTTTCCAGATGAGAAAACGGAGGCTCAGAGGAAGTGAGGTGCCTGTATCTATCGCTGCACCCATAGGTTGTGGATTTTTACAAAGGGTATTGTTACCAAGTGCTGGAGGTATTTCTGGGGCATAAAACCATTTACAGTTATTTTTTATGAGTTACCTGCTTTGAACATGCATTTTTATGAAATTGCAAAATCGGCTCGTGGTATTCAAGTTAAACAGTTAAGAGAGGAGAGGCCCATTTCTTGGGTAGAATTGTTCCCATGGCTGCCAGCAGTGCAGGGGCCTGACGATGAAGTCCCCGTTGAAAGCCCTCAAGGAATTTTCAAGGCTTTTTGCACGTCCAGACCTCCAGAACCCGCCACTTGTTTGTGGGATGCGAGAGGCTGTAAGAAGAAAAGGCTGGGCCAGGGGCTTGCCTGGACCCAGGCACCAAGTACGCTGGGGCACCTGGGATTGCAGATACCTAAGGGAGACGGGAGGGCCTCCAGATTATTTCCAGCTACTACTCAAGAACCTTCACCTGGTGCGTGAACTGAAGCACGCTTCGGTGCATTGCGCTACCTCCAGACTCTGAGCCAGGCCTGTAGTCACACCTTTCCTTCATCTAGGTCTGTGACCGGCAAAGCTGAGCCCGCCATGCCCGGCCGCCTCTACGTGCACCCGGACTCTCCCGCCACCGGGGCGCATTGGATGAGGCAGCTCGTCTCCTTCCAGAAACTCAAGCTCACCAACAACCACCTGGACCCATTTGGGCATGTGAGTACTGTGGCCTGGATTCCACGCTTTGTCTGCTTCTTGTCCTCTCTCCCTTCTTCTCACTGGGTTTCTCTCTCTTCTTGGCTCTGTGTGCCCACACTTCTCCTTTTCTTTCTTCCGTTTTCCCCCACTTTCGTCGCTTTCTGCCTCTACCTTCTTGATCTGGACTTCCTTCCTCTTCCTTTTCCTCCCCTCTGTCTCATTTCTTCTCTCATTCATTTCTGTTAACTTCTTTCACCTTCTCACTCGCTTTCCCTTTACTTTCTTTTTCTTCCTACTACTTCATTCTCTGTCTCCACTACTCTCCTAGGCAGATATCTGCCCCTCCGCAGTCCTCCCTGTGATCCACACTTCCCAAGTCTGGGTCTGTAGCTCCTTGGCAGCTGGAGATATGGCCCCCAGCTCACCTGGTCTGAGACTGCATCCTTGCCGCTAGGGCCCAACCCCTCTCCCTTTGCCTAGAAATGGAGGAATGACTAAAGCTGCTCATTCCAGGCCTGGAGAGTCTGTGAATTCGATCTGTGGTTAGGAGTGGAGGGCTGTGTTTCAGTCTTGCAGAAAATATGGACATTCTAGCCCAGTGGATACCCAGTATAGACTGCACAGAGGCTGGACCACAATGAAAGCCATATACCTTCGCTCCCCACTTCCCAATCCTGCCTTAATTTTGGGATGTTCCAGGGGAGAGGGAGAGCCCAGCTCACCTGCCCCCTCTTTTCCAGATGGGAAATGAACTCATAAGAGGCGAACTATGGTGCCAGTGCCACTTTTTAGCTTGATACTCCTGGGGAGATCTGTTTTTTCAACATCCAGCTTTCTCCCTTTCCACACTGTGCCCAGAGCAGGCGATCCTAAACCGGCGTCCTAAACTTGGAGTCTGGATTGGACCCAAGAGAGGGGACTGGTGAATTTCCTGAAACTGAATGCAGGGTATTGAATGTGCAGCCTGCCCACCACCCAAAAGAATGTGTAGGTTTTACTGGATTCTTAGTAGGGTCATCACCCCCCTTCCCCAAAGAAAAACAGAACACAAGACGCTGATTTTTGAAAAAATGTCCCCAGATCTCATCGTAGGAGATAATTAATAACTAGAACAGAATATGTATTCTGAATTCACGTTTAGAACTTTTAGTTGGATGATTCTGCCATACAAGTGTGTACATTCATCTTAGGGCATTTGATTCTCACTGCAGCCTAGGGGGAGGACAGAGAGGCATAACTTTTGTACAGGAAGAGTCCAGGGGACAGGGGGTGACTTGCCAAGGTCCTACAGCCTATATTTGGGAGCAGAGATTTGCGGCTAGGTCTCTCTAGTTACAAAAGGGGTTCCCTGTCCCGTAAGGTTGTAGTTTCAAAGAGGAACAACAGATAGGCCCATGGTCGCCAATTTCAGGGAAAGGAGGGGGCTGGGAGGGAATGAATTTTGTCAAGAGGGCGGGGAGGATGGTTTATGAGGGTCCGAACGAGAAATCTGCTCCTTTGAGGCCTTGGGGATGAAGCACTGAAGTCCCCAGGATCTGGAAGGGGAAGAGGATCCCCAGGGTCCCCACTGATGGGTAAATGCAGCTCTCAGCACGTGGGTGAAGAGGAGAAAGAACCATTCCCTTTCTGTGGAGCCTGCTGGGAGGGCACCAAGGCATTTTCAGGCAAATGCAGAGGCGCTCTGTTAAACTCTGGTGTTTTGCCCACGAGTTCTTCTTGCTGGACTTCCCAGGAGGTGCTCTGTAAATTCAGCTTGCGTGGGCGTTGGCTGACCCGCTCTGACTGTGTATCTGCCAGTCCCCAGCGGATACCTTACCAGCACTAGGGAAAACCGGCGCCATTTCTAACGGTTCCACTTGCATCTCTGGGCTGGCTCCTTCTGGAGGATGCGAGCCTTGGGTGGGGTCCTGCGTGGTCCTTGACGCTGGGAAGTGGGACGGTTCCCACTCATTTCAGCTCCTAGCTTTTTCTCTGCTCCTCTGGAGTGCCTTTGGGGTCTCTCTGGGGCGGATGCCTGAGGAAGGTGCACAACCCCACCACCAAATTCCTGGCACCCCTGCCAGCTTCAGTCCCCTTCCCAGCTGGGGAGAGGGACTCGGAGCTGCTCAGAACTGCCTAGAAGCCAGGCATTCCCACCCCAAACTCCGGACTTTTAATTCAGAGCCGCCCTAATGAAATTAGGAGCTATTAGATCGCCCTCGCGCTGCTGTCTCCACACTGTCCCCAGCCGTCAAAGCAATTTGGCTAAGCCGAGCCGATGGCCCCGCCGGTCGGGGACTGTGGCGGCCAGCGGGGCCCTGCTGAGTCTCTCTGTCGCCACGCCGCCCCGGTCGGCGTCGCTATCGGCCGGGGAGGCGGCCGGGCCACGGCGGCCGGAGATTAGAGCCGCGCGGCCCGGGGTCGGGCAGCCGCGGGGCCTGAGAGTTCCTCGTCCCTCCCCCGCCCGGGCCGCGGCTCCCCTCCCCCAACTACCTCCACCCGCTTGGGGCCGGGCTCCGGGGTTGGTCCAAGAATCCTGCCCCAGGGTCATCAATGCAAATAATCAAAGTCACCGAGACAACCTCCGCAGCTCCCGGGAAAAGGCAGGCTAGATTTTCAGGCTGTTAAACGCGGCAATTCGCACGTTCGGTGGGGATGTATCAGAGCGTTTTGGTAAATATTAGCGTTAAGAGCCTCCCGGGAGCATCAAAACCCAGTTCATCAGAACAACAAACCCGGTTTTATTGGTGAGGTTGCTCATCTGTGACTAGCCCTGGCTCCAGCAAGAACGCGCAGCCTGGAAGTCCTCCTCCTCCTCCTCTTCCTAACGATAACGGTGGTTGTAAAAATAACAGCACAACTACAGCAGTTAGGACCCCTCTTGTCCCTGGGAGCACCCCTAAATATGGGGAAGATAGGAAGTAGAAAGAGAATATTCCTGAAAAAGCAGATGTAGCCGTTCTGTTTGGGGTCAAGAGTGGAGATAATTCTGGTTATGGATCCTGAAACGTGATAAAGCTGGAGAAAGGGAGTTTTCAAGCCCCTTCTTTGAGGGGTGTTGGGGGTGCTTCCTCCCCACACCTTATGAGCTGACGTCCTTGGAGGGCAGATCACCTGCATCCCCCCAAATATCTTCTCTTTTCACTAACTCTGCTTTGCTTGTTCTCCAAACAAAGGCCTCAGATTTGAGGTCTGATCACCCACCCTAAGCCTCAGAAAAAGGCTGTGCAGTGAACTGGTGACTTTTTTGTTTTATAAATTTCAGTTTTCCAAACACTTGGTATCTTCTCTTGCATCCCTTAGAGATTTGGGGAGTGGGGGTTATTTGCAGGTTTGTTGTTTGTTTGTCCCCGTGCCCTCACACCACCCGTCAATCCAAAAGTGCCATCCAGGCTTCCCTCCAGACGTGGATTCCTCGATCCAGACTTGCTTAGCTCCCGTTGGGGATGGGAAGTGCCCTATGCAGGGAGTTAATTTATTAAGCAAACTTTATTAAGAATTCTGATTTACTGCTCTGTGTGCCTTGGGTAGATTCCTGGAATATTACCCTGGTTTTTTCAGTTGGAAATTGTTATTTTTGAAATGTTTCTTTTTAATGAAATCCCTGGCCCCTTTTCAAAACAGAAGAAAAATACCTATTTTTCGAGAGCCGATATAACAAGGCGAATTTAGAGGGTGGGGAGCAGGGTTTTATCTGGAGACAAAGGGAGTTTTGATTTTCTTACAATCTCATTTTCTTTATTATTTTTAGATTATTCTAAATTCCATGCACAAATACCAGCCCAGATTACACATCGTGAAAGCAGATGAAAATAATGGATTTGGCTCAAAAAATACAGCGTTCTGCACTCACGTCTTTCCTGAGACAGCGTTTATAGCAGTGACTTCCTACCAGAACCACAAGGTAAGCCCGAAGCCCGGGAACCGGTGCCTGGGGCCATCTGCTCTTTCTTTTGCATGAATCTGCAAGGGTTTCCTGCTGGAACTTTGCTCCTCTGAATGGCAGCAGTCACTAACTTCCACCCCAGGATGCTGGCGTGGGGACAAAGCTGCAGCCTAAGAGTTTCAGCTGTTTTTAGTATATCCATGGGCTTGGCATGACAGTCACAACCACATGTATGCACCCACACCTGTTAGAAACAAAGTTGTCAAACCGTAGATGGGCCACACACTCAAATGCCACAAGAAGGCATCCCACTGACCTTATGAAATGCCTAGCGGGAAGAAAGGTTGCTTATTGCATGGCTCTGGAGCTGCCGTTTCATTTCTGGGGCCATCATTTCTGCTGGGGTCAGTTTTCTCCTCTCCGCCTTTTTAATCTTTTTCCCTCCAAGACAAGGTCTCACTCTGTCACCCAGACTGGAGTGCAGTGGCACAATTATGGCTCACTGCAGCCTTGACTTCCCAGGCTCAAGAGATCCTCCTGCTCAGCCTCCAGAGTAACTGGGACTATAGGCACACACCATCATTATGCCCAGTCAATTTTTAACTTTTGTTTTTTGTAAAGACAGGGTCTCGCTAGGTTGCCAGGACTGGTCTTGAACTCCTGGTCTGAAGTGATCCTCCCACACTGGTCTTCCAAATTGTTGGTATTATAGGCATGAGCCACTGCACCCAACTTTGCCACTCAACTGGCAACAGTGCAGGTGGCAAAGTTGCTGGGATCCTTAGGATTGGACTTTCCTGATGCTTCCCTAATTGTTTCAGAAATCACTGACTCCAGACCACATTCTTGAGCAAGGTTTGCCTTGTTAAAATGAAAACAGAGCAACCTGCGCCACCAGCAGCTTGGGATAACATTCCCAGGACTTAGACAAGAGCCTGCAGAACCACAGCTTGGTGAGGGGAGGCACACCTGAATTGCTTGGGAGAAGGTGGCTGCAGTTTGGTGTCGGGGCGGGATGCTGCTGGATGGATTGTGTGAAAGTCAGACCCGGTGAGGTTCAAAATCCAGGCACTGGTTTCGGCATTTCAAAGCTTGACAACAACTTTGGAGCAGGCTGCCTATAGCGGCAGCTTGGAGGGTAGGGGGAGGATCTTCTCTTTTTCCTTAGGAGAAAGCTTGTCTCCACTTGTCAGGATTCACCTCTGTTCCTTAGATACCCAAGTGCTTGTGGATTCGTTTTATTGCGGGTGGCAGGAGGGATTTAATGTTTCCTAAGCCTTGTTATGAAAATATCTAAAATCTGGAGAGGCAAACAATAGGTGCTGGGGGAGGGACACCTGCCCTCATAGGGTTGTAGACTGTTAGGAGTATTAAGCAGTGATTTGGGCTTAGAAGGCTGTGGGAGGGCAAGGTGGGAGGGGGGTCCATATGGGATCTTTGAGGGCAGGTCACCTAGATGGATTTGGGGATGGTGCGCCCCCACCCCCCAATACCTCCTTCATAGTTCCTGTCCCCACCAGCAAGGCTGGAGTGGAGGGGGAACTGCAGGAGCTGGGAACCGGACAGGAGAGGCCAGAAAAGGGTGAGAGGTAGGCTTAGCACCCCAAATCCTCCCATCACCCCTCGAAGTTCATTCCAGTGCAGGCTGGCTTGGCAGAGAATGCCCCAACTGAGGCCGGGACTGTTCCAAAATGCTGTGGGTAATGTCCAAATCCAGATTGTCTGTGAACTGGTCAAGCTGTGATAGACAGTCTTTCCAGGCCACAAGGCCTGTCTGGGAACCCAGGTCGAGAGAGAGTTTCCTGCCCTTGCAAAGAAAACTCATTCCCCTCAACACACCATTCCTTTTTAAATGGGTAGGAGGATTTTTCTGAGTATCCTTCCACTTTTTGAACCAGCAAGAGCAAAACTGAGGGTCGAATGCCCTGAAAGATGTAAAACTATTTCAGGCCAATCTGAGTCTGGCTGCTTGAAACCTGTTTCCCTCAATGGTTGCTGTAAACCTGTGTTTAGCTTTGTGGTGATGGTCCCAGGAAAAAAAAATAGCAATAAGGAAACTCAGTTCTTCCTATATATGTATATACTTACATGCTCTCAAACCAGACAGGGGTCCAAAAATATATCATATCTTTCCCCCGTCTACCCCAAGAAAGCTCAGGTTCATACAGGAGAACAGGAAGGGGTAGACATATTAAAATGACCTGCTTAAAAAGCCATCTGAGTGCTCAGGTCCTTTGGAAGAAACACCCTAAATTCTGTGTGCTTATGCTTATGGTCTTAAGACTCATCAGGTATGGATAGATGTGGGAAAACTCGCTCCCTCTGTCCTTCTCTCTGTTGACAGGCTTATTGAGGCATAATTGTCATCCAATAAACTGCCATATTTGAAATAGACAATTAGATAAGCTTCTTGTGTATATATATATGTATACCTGTGAAACTGTCACTGCAACCATTTGTGAATATGCCCAATACCCTTTACATTTCTATTTAAAAAATGTCTTCCCAATGCACATATTTAGTGATTGATGTGCATGAATGCCTGCCTGCCCAATGGGGTATGTATGTGTGAATTTTTTTTTTTAGCACAATGTAGGGAATCATGTGTCTAAGAATGTGTGTCTTCAAATATGCATTTGGATATATGTGTATTTGATGGCCACACTAAGGGTTCACACACCATAATTGCTTTTCTTTTCTGTATTGATTGAGTCAGGGAGCCCAGTTGAGCTGTGCATAAAGGTCTGTTTAGCCAGCCTGACAGATTCCTTGACATCCGGGAGAGAAATTTCATGGAAGACAACCTTCGGTTTCCCTCCCCCACTTCTTACTTTAGAGCACCAAAGACACCGATTTTCTTTTTCAGGAGCAAATCCAAAACTGTGCACTTTCCCAGTCAAGTGCAGGGCCCCTGCAAACATTTCCCACATGGATATATGATGTGTGATTTAAATAAGCGGGCCAGGGTTGCATGTGATTTGTGGACTCAGTCTTGCTACTTTATTGTCCCACCTGGACCGGGTGTTGAGACTTCTGACTTCATGGGTAGAAGCCAGCTGAGCTCACCATCGCATAGGGTTAAGGTGGATGACTGTGGAGGCTGACTGCTTTGGTTCAAACCTATTTGACTTTGGGCAAATGATTTAACTCCATTTCCGCACCTGTAAAATGGGGATAATAAGAGAACTCACCTCATAGGGTTGTTGTGAGGATTCAATGAGATAATTCCCGGCAAGCGTGTCATGCGGGACCTGGCAGAGAGCTAGCGCAGAGCATTAGTAATGATTGATGAGACCCTTGATTGACTAGTTAGCTGATCAGTTTATTAACAGGGCGATTCCATCCGAAACACAGACTTCAGAAAACTCTTTGCTTACTCATTCTAACTTCCTGGCTAGTTTAGAATCTGAAAGACTGGGAATTTAAATAAGTTCTTATTCCTGTGGTTGAAAAACAACTGCAAATATTAGTCTTTGTGGTTTAGTTGGCTCATTCCCTGATCATGTCATCAATTCAAGGACTATTTGTCTAGCGTTTTGCCTTGGATAAATGAGCAGGGAAAGAAAAGCAATGCATGTGATTAAATTGCCAAGACAATTTGGAAAACTAAGGGCCACCGTTTTTACGGTCAAAGGGCCCATTGCCTTCAGAATGATCTTTCTCTCCTTGGATGTAGGTACCAGGTGGAGATAGGTATGCTACAGGGTTCGTTTCTTAGGCTGCAATCACATACCCATATACCACAGGGCCCCTAATGACGAGACACATTTCCTCAGCCCAGCTGTGATCTCGGACTGGATTTGGGACTTATTTCCCCAGGTGGTTGACAGCTTGAAAAAGATATTTAAAAACTCAAATCTTCCCCAGCGACATTCATTCTGTGAAACACGTTTTTGTAAAGTTTTCACTGCAGTTGTCAGCAGCTCCCAGAGCAATCCCTAGAAATATTTAGGTGTTAAAAAACGTCACGTGGGCATTTCATTTCCCTGTTCTTGCAACAATGGCTGTGTATGCAAGCAATGTCTATCCCCAGATATTAACTTAACTTTGCCATTAAAAGGCATTTTCCTCCTGCTTAAATCATTGTGTAAGGAGTCTATATTTATGAGGTATGAGCTTTCTGGTCGGGACCAGGAAATGAACCCTTAATAGAGAGACATAATTAAGATTTTTGGTCCTCGTGAGGGTTTTAAAAATTTTTTTCAAAAGCAAGAATTCACAACAATTATTCTCATTAATTTTTACAACCTCTGTCTCAGTTGGAGCTGGTATTTATGTTTGTTTTTCCCCCACTCCCAAATCTCTCCCGGATATCCGGTTTTATGTTGATTTTGAAGGGAGTACATTTGCATGGTGAATAGAAGAAAGTTTTACTGAAGTCTTTTGGTGGAACTGGAAAATCCAGGTGTATCAGTTTGTGTGTCCATGATCTAACACACAGCATATTAGGAAAGGAATTTAATAAACATGGCTGTAGTATGTGAGTGGACAGATATTTTGACCTGCAGATAATGTATGTTGTATGTTGACATTTCTCAAGGGTAATTCTTAGGTCATATAGGCATCTATAATCAGTTTCCAAAAGAAGTTACACGTAAAGATCAACATACCTAAGTGAATATATAAGAAATGTGCTTGTCCTGTGCAATCATATTTTTGCAAGCTATGATGGTAAGCACAAGATTAGGAATAGCCAATCTGTTTGAGGTGTAAGGAATGGATTTGAGCAAAAGGTTTTTGCTGATAACATAAAATTCCCCCTTTTCTTCTTTCCTTGGGGCAATTTTTTGTTCTGAGTTCTCGGTGGACATCATGGACTGAGCACTAATTCTGATGCTCAGATCCTTGCTAAATGCTGGTGTCACAGCCTCACCATCTTTGACATTTACTTCTGAGACTGGGATGGGGCAGGGTGGGGGGTGGGAGGAAAAGATGTCCTTCATCCACTTTTAAATGACCTATTTCTCCTTAACTTTTTGCAAGTCCATTAAAAGATGATTTATGGTCAACTGAGTGAAATTTCATTGTGATAAAGCCTGCGTGAGAAAGAAAATCCCATTAGGTGTTGGGTGTTTAGACTCTTAAAATACAAGTGAATGCAGGAGTACACATCTTAAGATGATTTTCCAAAAGGATTTTTTAGATTTTTCTACTCATTCAGATGAGTCAAGAAAAAATCTGAGGCCAATCTGCTCACACCTGTAATCCCAGCATTTTGGCAGGTCAAGGCGGGTGGCTCATTTGAGGCCAGGAGTTCAAGAGCAGCCTGGCCAACATGGTGAAACCCTGTCTGTACTGAAATACAAAAATTAGCCAGGTGTGGTGGCGTGCGCCTGTAATCTCAGCTACTGGGAAGGCTGAGGCAGGAGAATCACTTGAACCCAGGAGGCGGAGGTTGCAGTGAGCCGAGATCGCGCCACTGCACTCCAGCCTGGGCGACAGAGTGAGACTCTGTTTCAAAAAATAAAGAATAAATAAATAAATAATCTGAAAGCTAAAGGAATAGACACAGTTAAACAAAAATGGGCTGGGTGTGGTGGCTCACACCTGTAATCCTAACAATTTGGGAGGCCAAGGCTAGAGGACTGCTTGAGCCCAGGAGTTCAAGACCAGCCTGGGCAACATAGTGAGACTCTGTCTTTCTGAAAATCCAAATAAAAAAAAAAAGGTTGGGGGAGGGAGAATGTGTACACACACACACACACACACACACACACACACACACGGATACTTTAAAAATATTTTAAAATAGACTTTAGGGTAGCCATAGCAGCTCATGCCTATAATCTCAGCACTTTGGAAGGCCAAGGCGGGAGGATCACTTGAGCTTGGGAGGTCAATGCTGTAGTGAGCTATGATCACTCCGCTGCACTCCAGTCTGGGTAACAGAATGAGACCCTGTCTCAAAATAAATAAATAAATAAATAAATAAATAAATAAATACTTGGCTCAGCTGGGCATGGTAGCTCATGCCTGTAATCCCAACAGTTTGGGAGGCCGAGGCAGGCAGATCACCTGAGATCAGGAGTTTGAGACCAGCCTGGCCAACATGGTGAAACCCCTTCTCTACTAAAAATACAAAATTAGTCAGGCATGGTGGTAGGCACACGTAATCCCAACTACTTGGGAGGCTGAGACAAGAGAATCGCTTGAATCCAGGAGGCGGAGGTCGCAGTGAGCCAAGATTGTGCCACTGTACTCCAGCCTGAGTGACAGAGTGAGACTCCATTTAAAAAAAAACGAAAACAAAAACAAGCAAAAAACAAACAAACAAACAAACAAACAAAGAAAACCTGGCTGGGCACAGTGGCTCGGCCTGTAATCCCTGTACTTTGGGAGGCTGAGGCAGGAGGATTGCTTGAGCTCAGGAGTTCCAGACTAGCCTGGACAACATGGCAAAACCTCATCTCAACTGAAACTAAAAATAAAAATAAAAAAAATTAGCCCAGCATGGTGGTGCATGCCTGTGGTCCCAGCTGCTTGGGATACTGAGGCAGGAAGATTGCATGAGCCCAGGAGTTTGAGGCTGCAGTGAGCTATGTTTGCACTACAGCACTCCAGCCTGGGTGTTAGATTGAGGCCCCATATCCAAACAAAACAGCAAAACAAAAATGCTTCATTTTTTAAAGCAGTTTCAGGTTCACAGCAAAGTTGTGCAGAACATACCAAGATTTCCCCTATAGCTTCTCCCCACCACATGCACGGCCTCCCCCACCATGGACATCCTGCATCAGCGTGGAACATTTGTTGCAGTTGATGAGCCTACATTGACACATCATCATCACCCAGAGTGCATAGTTCACATTAGAGTCCACTCTTGATGTTGTACCTTCCATGGGTTTGGACAAATGCATAATGACGTGTATCTTCCTTTATAGTATTATAGGGAGTAGTTTCACAACCCTAAAAATCCTCTGGGCTCTGCCTATTCATCCCTCCCTCTTTCCAACCTGTGGCAACCACTGACCTTTTAACTGACTCCACAGTTTTGCCTTTTCTAGAATGTTGTATAGTTGGAATCATATATCTTAAAATATTAATTGTATGTTTGTGTTTATGGTGAATACACATGGGTACACATACATACAATAATTTTACTTTCAATATAGAGTCTTGGGGTTAGAGGTAAACCTTGTAGGTCATCTCTTCCAGAAAGCAGAACAGACAAGAATTCCTCCTCTCTTCAAATGAAGAAATTAGAGGGTACATTCATTTATCAAGCATAGTTTCTTAAATCTGTAACTATACTACTGGGATAGACTCTAGATGATTTTTAGGGATACTTGAATATGATGAAATCACAGAGAAACTTTCTTTCTTTCTTTCTTTTTCTTTTCTTTTCTTTCTTTCTTTCTTTCTTTCTTTTTTTTTTTTGAGATGGAGTTTTGCTCTGTTGCCCAAGCTGGAGTACAGTGGTGTGATCTCGGCTCACTGCAACCTCTGCCTCCTGGGTTCAAGTGATTCACCTGCCTTAGCCTCTGGAGTAGTTGGGATTACAGGAGCCTGCCACAATGCCTAGCTATTTATTTGTTTGTTTGTATTTTTTGTAGAGATGGGGTTTCACCATGTTGGCCAGGCTGGTCTTGAACTTCTGACCTCAAGTTATCCACCCACCTTGGCTTCCCAAAGTGCTGGGATTACAGGCATGAGCCACCATGCCTGGCTGAAAGTTGTTCTTTTTAAAATTATCTTTCTAGTATTCTATTAGAGAGGGAGTCTCAGTTCAGTACTGGTTTGTGTTAACTACTCCAAAAGTGTCTAATTCCCACTTGCAACAAAGAGAAGGCAAGCTTTGGGTATGAGTAGAGACAATTTCATATGTTTGTTTTCTTCTTATTGAATAGCAAGTGATTCTAGTTTGTCATACAAAGAACTGACATCATATTTGTGTGAAATAAATGTCAATTAAAAGTGGTTTGACTTAAATAAAAATATTAAGCCAGTGTACAGACACTGTATAGATATGGCAATGATAGTGAAAGAAAACTCTGAATGACCGAAGTTTGAGTCATGCTGCTCTCATGTATATAGCATGATTCTCTATGTTCTCTATGAAAATTCAGTTCACATGCAATTTTTTAGGAAATACTTCTAGCAAACTCCATATGGATGCATTCTGTCACCTGGGTCTGCTACTGTACATTCACACTAATATAATGTGTTGATGGATTAAATTAAAGTTCTGGGCCTGGAACCAAAATGTGTAAAAAGACCCTGTTCTGTAACTACGCCTTGTATGTTGCAACACAGATTTCCAAGATAGAACCCTCTCTTCTTTGCTTTGGACATTAAAGAGCTTTGGTGCTGTTCAGTAGCTATTATATATGTTATCATTATACATATTGGTGCTTATTTCATTAGACACCATTTTCCACCACAGCTAGCAAACGCTATCTGCAAAACTATGAAATGAACATGAAAAGAGGCATAATAGAATTTTTGAATGCAATAATCAAGACATGTTTTCTGCAGAAACACACGATGGAGTCAACCCTTCCAAAGACAGGTTACCACGCTGCCGGATGTGCAACAGTCATGTCAGCATGCACAGCTTTCCAAAGGGGAGGGGGTACTGAGTATTGAGGCCTAGATGGTGTTTAAAACACAAAATGCAAGATTGGAAAAAAAAAAAAGAACCCGGCTGGAATGATGCAGAGTATGACTCCAATTAATGGGCAAACCAAATCCAGGTGTTTTTCCCCTTTTAAAAGCTGTCCAATGGAGGACATTTTTCAAAGCCTCCACTTGAATGAAGTGGTGGGTCCCGTTGACGTGACTGGCTTAATTTGCTTCTTTCGGTTGCCAGAGGCTGCATTTCCATGACATTTATTATTAGCTCATGTCCCGAGGTGGTCTTGCAGCAATCAAGTGAAAACCAGCTTGCTCTCTCTCCCTCTTTCCTTCAGATCACGCAATTAAAGATCGAGAATAATCCCTTTGCCAAAGGATTTCGGGGCAGTGATGACATGGAGCTGCACAGAATGTCAAGAATGCAAAGGTAGGAAAGCGGATTCCTCAACTTTCTCCTCCACACATACCCCTCAAATTACCCAGGTAAGCCAGCAGCAACCCAGCACCTCCCTCCACCAGCCTTCCTGCCCACAGAATGCCAGGCACAGAGAAATGGGGAGAATGAGCCCCCTCTGTCCCATTTTTTGCTAACCCTCACATGTGGTTGGCACCATTGGGCAACCTGGAGAATACATTTTCTAGTGGAGAGAAGGTACAAAGAGTTTGGCATTCTCCATTCTCCCAGGGAACAGAAGGTACAGCTTTCTCTTCTTTCTCTGCTGTCTCTCTCCCTGTAGGGAAACCCTTTCTCTTTTTCTTCCCATAAGTCACAGCCGATGAATGCTTTTTTTTTTTGGCAACAGCTCTTGGTAAATGAAAGAGAAGTTAATGACTTGATTTCCTGAGGGTGAAATACAGACAAACTTGACACCATGTGGTGTCCAGGGCACTGGAGGATTGGAAGCTGGTGCTAAAAATTGCTCGGTATTTTTACATATCCTGTGGTCATAGTTGCTGATATGATGAATAGAACGGGCTGTAGCAAATGTACATAGTGGGAATTTGGTCTGATTTGAAAGGATTGTACAAGCATTGCCAATTTTGTAGAACATTCTCTCTACCTCTTGATGTGCTTCCAAAATAACTTACCATATGGCAAGCAAATTAGAAATACATCTTGATCCCTCTGACCAAGAAGGTTTGTGTGTGTGTTTTGTGTGTGTGTGTGTGTGTGTGTGTGTGTGTGTAGTGTTTTCTCTTTTTTCTGTTTGGTGGGTTTAGTGTTTCAAAACAAAATGAGATCATTTCGGATGTTTTCCTTATCCTTTCTGGAAGACATGGAAAGGGAGAGTCAGGCAGATAGACAGATATATTCATTCAAAGAAAGATAAGAGACCTATAAGAACAGAAAGGGAGAAAGACCTTAGATCTACGGTTTTAATATTAGGTTTAGAAATACATGCAATGGAAAAATTGTTTTTAGATAGTAGGCTTATCAGGTCAAATTTTGCGTGCTTTTTAAAAAATAATGCTAGCCCACGTGGCATGTTCCTGTAGCCCCAGCTACTCAGAAGGCTGAGGCAGGAGGATCTCTTGAACCCAGGAATTCGAGGCTGCAGTGAGCTATGATCACACTACTGCACTGCAGTCAGGACAACATAGCAAGACCCTGTCTCCAAATATTAAAAAAAAAACAAAACAAGACAATGACCGTGTTTCCAAACATTAAAGAAAACAAGAAGTGTGGTACATGTGTGCACATGTTCCTGTTTTCATAAATTGGTTTCCTATGGATTCCTGTTTGTATAAATTGGTTTCTTTCAAGATCGTGGACTCACAAGGTACTTTTTGTGGCTAAAATAGGCAAGTTCTGAGTTTGCTATTTAAAATTTATTTTTGGTTTTAAGCATCTACATTTTGAAATTGGGTCATAGGGTCAGTGGAAAAGATGACAACAAATATTGTGTTTTAGCTGAGAGAGGTTCAATTATTCATGACCCTGGGCTCAGAGTGCCAACTTTTTGTTCCTATCCCATTCTGATGGTGATTTGCCATTAAGATAGCTTGGTCATTGCCAAACAGAGTCACCTCTCAGAC
The DNA here is from genome assembly GCF_003255815.1 of Theropithecus gelada. Lineage (NCBI taxonomy): Eukaryota > Metazoa > Chordata > Mammalia > Primates > Cercopithecidae > Theropithecus > Theropithecus gelada. Next base: position 73,488,535 of record NC_037679.1, on the reverse strand, counting down.
CTACACGCCAAGTTCCTGCTGTGCAGGTGGGAGCTGAAGGGAAATCGCCTTTCCAGCCTGCAATCAAAGGGTTTCATCATCTCTCACTGCCTCCCTCCTTTTTACAAGGTCAAGAGCAGGGAGCGAATAATAGATTTAAGGTGTCTTGAATCATCCCTTCAAACTTTACCAGTTACCATGTCCTACTGATCATACCTTCTAGCATAACTCAGAATTCAGCCCTCTTCTGCCAGTATGCTAACTCTAGCCGCCACCAGCCTCCTAACTGATTGAGACCTAAATTCAATCCTTGTCTCCTCCAGGGACTTTCTTTAGGCAGCCACCATAGAGATCTTTGTAAAACACAAATCAGGCAAGGTCTCTTTGCAGTGGAGAACATGTCCAAGCCCCCTGTTGCCCTTGGTATAAGGTTTGGACTCTTGCCTGGTTGGCCATGCCCTTCCCATGTGGCCTGGCCACCCCTCCTAGGTCTGTCCTTCAGCAGTGTCCCCCTAATATGTGTCACTCATGCTAAAGGAAAGGCTTCAAACTTGTGTTCTTTCCGTTATTTTTGGCCCTTCGAACACACATTTGGTCTGCGTCAAACCCTTTCCCCTCCTTCTCACCAGGCCATCTCTGGGTCTCCTTGTAGAACCATCACTGGGTCTCCTTGTAGCTTTTCCTTCCTCCAAGAAGCTTTCCCTGGCCACAGACTGTGTGGTCAGCCCATGTCTCCCACCAGGACCCCTCCTGGGAATCAGCCACTCAAACTTTACCAGTTGCCCTTCAGGCTTTTCTGTGTCCAACTCAGGCCCGGAACTTTGGAAGCTGATTGGACGGATGACAGCCGGCCATGAAAGGAGAGACAGGTGGGCACGTGTAGGTACGTGAGAGCTCAGATGTCAGTCATTAAGGGAGTCTTTCCTAAAGCTTTTTTTTTTTTTTTTTTTTTGAGATAGGATCTCACTCTGTTGCTCAGGCTCGAGTGCAGTGGCATGATCTCAGCTCACTGCAGCCCCGACATCTACAGGCTCAGGTGATCCTTCCACCTCCCAAGAACCTAGGACTGCAGGCATGCGCTGCCGTGCCCAGCTAAATTTGTTTGTTTTTATTTTTTTATTATTAGTTTTGTGCGACGGAGTCTCCCTCTGTCACCCAGGCTGGAGTGCAGTGGCATGATCTCCACTCACTGCAACCTTGGCCTCCTGGGTTCAAGCAATTCTCCTCCCTCAGCCTCCTGAATAGCTGGGATTACAGGCGTTTACCACCATGCCTGGCTAATTTTTGTGTTTTAGTAGAGATGGGTTTTCACCGTGTTGGCCAGGCTGGTCTTGAACTCCAGACCTCAGGCAATCCACCCACCTCGGCCTCCTAAAGTGCTGGAATTACAGGCATGAGCCACCATGTCTGGCCTAAATTTGTATTTTTTGTAGAGACAAGGTTTCACCACGCTGCCCAGGCTGGCCTAGAACCCCTGGACTCAAGTGATCTTCCTGCCTCAGCCTCCCAAAGTGCTGGGATTACAGACATTATCCACAGCCCCTGGCCAACTCTCCTAAAGTTCTAAACACATGTTCATTTTGTTTGTTTACTTACTTCTTGATTGATTGATTGATTGATATTGAGACAGGGCCTTGCTCTGTTGCCCAGGCTGGAGGGCAGCGGTTCGATCACGGCTCACTGCAGCCTCACTTCTAGGCTTAAGTGATCCTCTGACTTCAGCCTCCCAAGGAGCTGGGTGTCCAGGCACATGCCACCACATCCAGCTAATTTTTGTATTTTTTGTAGAGGTACGATCTCCCCAGGTTGCCCAGGCTGGTCACACAGCTGTTTATATATTTAGGCAGATGACTCCTCTTTGGCCTGCATTGGCTGTCCTAACCATCCGTCAAGGTATTGCAGATCGCTTGAGGCCTGGACTAGGTGTCCTTAATGGGTAGGAACTTTGCAGATGGAATGGAGGGAAGGTTTGGCTAGTCATCAGTAGAAAGCCAGTAATTGACGCGTTGAGTCAAACCTCTCAGCCTAAGAGCCATGTATGTCTTTGTGGCCATGTTAGGAGTTGCCCCAGAAACCAGAGGGCTGAACTAACCACTGATGGGTTGGGGGAGTAGACGAGGTCATTGGCCAACGTCTCTGGACATGTCCTTGGGGAAGGAGAAAGAGTGAAGAAGAGTGGTTCCAACAGAGGGCTTTGGAGTCAGACAAACCTGGGGTCAATTCTTGCTCTGCATTTATCAGTATGTGCCCTGGAGTACGTGATTTAACCTCATGGAACCTCAGTATTCTCATCTGCAGAAGGGGCATAGATAAGTATAGCCTCTACTTTCTAGGGTTCCTGTAAAAATTATATGAGCAAAGGCCTACAGAGTGCTTGATTCCTAGTCTAATATTCAGTAAAATTTAACTAATTTGGGGGAAAACTCCCCACTGCTCCCAATTTTGCCCTTGTTCAGAATTTATTTTGGATCATTTTCCCACCCCCCAGGTTGTAGTCAGTAGTGGCAAGTGGGGAATATGACTCTCCAGAGTCAGCCTTGATAACAGCCAGGCAGGAATGGCAGGCTCACTGCTAATCTTGTAATCCTGTTTCCTGTCCCCTACACACCCAGTGACAGCTGGCTATGGGAGAAAAGCAGGAGGGATGAAATTTCCTCTAATTCCAACAATTGGAAGAAGGGAGTGAGGTGGGGTTACAGATAGTTAAGCATTACCTTGCAGTTATTCCACAGAAATAACTTTTGGATTCGCTTGGCAAATGTCTGGCCGTTCCTGCCTCTAGCTCTTGGCCCAATTCCCTGTGTTTGGAAAACGCAGATGATGTCTTCATTATTTTCCAAGATTTTTTAATGGTTTCTAGTTACAGGAGCAATCACTGCTTATTATAAAAATTTGGGAGCTATGGGAAAGCACAAGGCATAAAGTCTTTGAAACATCCTGTCTCAAGCAGACCCATTAAAGGGTGTGTCAGTGTTATTTAGACAGGTTAATCAATCTGTGGCTTAAAAAAATATATAATCCTAAAAACTAATATTTCCCCAAATTTCAGTACCCTTAGATTGGTGACAAAGGATTTTTTAAAATAAAAACTATTTATTTATTTACGTAGGACAGGGTCTTTCCCTATCACCCAGGCTGGCATGCAGTGGCACAATCATAGCTCACTGCAGCCTCGAACTCCTGAGCTCCAGCAATCCTCCTGCCTTAGTGTCTGAAGTAGCTGGACTACAGGTGCATACAACCATGTCCAGCGATGGAATCTCACTATGTTGCCCAGGTTGGTTTCAAACTCCTCGTCTCAAGCAGTCCTCATGTCTTGGCCTTCTAAAGCACGGGAATTACAGGTTTTAGATGGTGCACAGACCCATGGACACATGAGGCCTGTGATTTCATAAATGTTATTGCTCAGAATGACACTGAGTTATAGGAAAGGAAGAAAAGAAGGAAGCTATGAAGGGAGGGGAATTAAGGCTGATTAAAGAGGAAATATTAACTGAATAGCAGAATGGCTGGTATCAAGGTTTGGGGAACGCCGTCAAGATAGTATGCAAACCACAGAAATTTGAGAAACACACATAAAAGCTCAACCACCTACAAAGAAAGGCTTGAGAGTGCCATTACTGTTTGAAACCATCTGGGCCCTGGTTTTTCATAGAACAACTCTTTCTTTGGACTTTGCTTCAGTCTTCAAGATGTATTCAAACAAGTTCTAAACTTCCTAGGAGCCAAAGGGGCTAGAGCTGGGACTGGGGCAGAGTAGGCTTTATGGAGAGGGTAGAAGTAGGCCTCGTAGAGAGAATGGGACCTGAATCTGTTGGGAAGAAGGGTTTTCTGGGTTGGAACAAGGAAGAAGTGGGCAGGGGTCTGGAAGTCTAGGGGGCTGGAGTAGGGATCAGATTCTGAAGATCTCTGAAAGCCAGCTGGAGTGGCTCTATGACAGGTATGAGGAGAGCTGCTCCTAGAAGCATGGAATTGTAGAGCTAGAAGGGACTCCAGGAGACAGCATCTGATCCACCTGCTCCGTTTTGCAGAATGGGAAACTGAGGCCCAGAGATGCATTTACTTATTCAGTTTTTGATCTGATTTGTTTGTGCAACTAAAACGTTTGTTAAGTGTTTGCTGTATGCCAAGCACTAGGCATACGAGGATGAATCAACACACAGGGGTCCATGGACGGAAACAGGCTCAGGAACTGGGGTCCAGACTACTGCACTGAGCAGCTCCGGGGCTTTTCCACTCCACCGAGTGTCTGTTTCCTCATCTGTAAAAAGGAAGTCATTACAGAGCCTACCTCCAGGCCTGTTGCAAGGATGAAATGAGTAACGCATGTGTACTGATTATTATTGCTGCATAACAAATGACTCCCAAGCTTGAGCTGGGCTGGCTGGGATACCCTGGCTTCCAAACTATCCCATCTGTTCTCTGTGTGTGATGCTACCAGGCCAGCCAAAGTGTCCCACCTGAGGCAACTTTCCCCCACAGCACATTGGGAGTCTTCTAACAGAGGAAAGCGGTATAGGCAACCACAGCGCTTCCACAAAGAGCGCCCAGACCATCAAAGTCCCCAAGTTCCCTCCAGTTGCAATCTGCTAGCCCCCAGTAATGCTCCATAAATGCTGCTCACGGTGAAGAGACCAGGCCTTGCTGGTTGCTACTGTGTGAAAGGGGAAGCAGGAAGCACCAGGGAGGCACTTTTGTTTTGTCTGCGATTGGTGGGCCATTCTTTTTGGAAGGACTCAGCTGTGCAGCTCTTGCTGGCCATCAGATGGTGGCTGGGCTGCAGGTGTCGGAAGGCAGATCAGGCAGGATGTCCAGCTTGGCACACTCCTGTGACCCACAGTTGATGCTGCTTTTGGATGGGACCTCCGTTGTTGTCCACTGAAAAATCAGAATGTGGCCTCTCCAGCATGGCAGACTCAAGGTGTTCAGGCTTTCTCATGGAAAGTGGAAGTGGAAGCTGCCTGGTCCTTGCTGACTGCACCTTGGAGGACAGGTAGTATCACTTCTGCTGCATTGTTTTGGTTGAATGTGACTCACTCAGGGGGGTTCAGATCCAGGGAGTTTGAGACCAGCCTGGACAACATGGTGAAACCCCGTCTCTACTAAAAATACAAAAAATTAGCAGGGTGTGGTGGCATGCACCTGTAATTGTAGCTACTTGGGAGTCTGAGGTGGGAGGATTACTTGAACCCAGGAGGTAGAGGTCGCAGTGAGCCCAGATCGTGCCATTGCACTCCAGCCTGGGCAACAAGAGTGAAACTCCATCTCCAAAAAAAACCCAAACAAATAGAAAACAGATTCAAGGAGGTAGGACAAGCTCTGTCCTCTACCTAGAAGGAGTGTCAATGAATGTCTCCACGCGTTTTAAAACTGCCTCAGCAGGCACGGAAGCACATAGCACGGTGTCTGGTCCAGAGGGATGCTCAGTCGCCGGTAGGTGTTAAGATACAGTCCATGGTCTGGTGAAACCAGATGCCAGGTTGACTTGCCCAAGGTCACACAGTTAGTTTGGATGAAGGGGCCTGCCTGGCTGCAGGCTTGCTTTCTTCAGGATGGAGAGAACCCCCTTTCCACTAAACTGGGCTGCTGCTCGTCTTCTTGTAACCGTAAACCCCAGAATATGAACAAGCAATAGCGAAGTCCTTCATCTCGGTATTTATTACCTCACCTCACCTCACACAGAATGGCCATAATCAATGACTGGTCTTTTCACCATAAGAAGTATTTATGGAGCACTTTCAGGGGGGTTAGTAGATGATGGATTGGGGGGCTTGGTTGGCCTCAGAGTTCTTCATGGAAGAAATAAAGCTCCCTTTACTTCCTTGCTCTCTTAGTGTGCTGCAGACAGCATCAGGGGGCATGGACCCTGAACGTAAGGGGTATTTTGAGGCTCTGCTTGGGGTGACTGGGATCTGAGTCACCCAACCAGAGAGTGGATGGGAAAGCTTGGAGTCCAGGATGTCTCAGTCAGACTGAAGCCCACCCATTACTCAGCTCCAGTTTGATTATTGAGAGGACTCTACACAGCCACATTGGGAACTGACCAACCTCACCTGCCACTATGGGTGCTTATTTTCACCCTCTCTACCTTGTTCCTCTAGGGTAGGGCTTCTGAAAATAGGTGCAAGACTCCTTTTGAAAATCTAATTAAAGCAAGAGACCCTCTGAAAGACTCACAATATATGAATAGAGAAAAAAAATTCAGGCTAGGTGTAGTGGCTCATGTGTGTAATCTCAGCACTTTGGGAGGCTGAGACAGGAGGAGGATTGCTTGAGATCAGGAGTTTCAGACCAGCCAGAGCAACACAGGAAGATCCTGTCTCTTAAAAAAAAAAAAAGAAAAAGAAAAAGAAAAAGAAAAGAAAAGATAAAGATTTTAAAAAAAAAAGATTAACTGGACGTGATAGCATGTTTCTGTAGTTCCAGTTACTCTGGAGGCTGAGACAAGAGGATTGCTTGAGTCCAGGAGTCTGAGGCTGCAGTGAGCTATGATTATGCCACTGCATTCCAGCCTGAGCAACAGAGCAAGATGCTGTCTCAATTAAAAAAATTCAAACAATTTCAAGGGATGTATGAAGCCTGGGTCTCCTAAAAGTTTAAAATTCTTCTATTTGAACCTTCCCTCTTCTATTCCTTCCTTCCTGATTTTAAATTAATTTTCAGCTCTTAACCTCAAATGATCATTTTTCAAACTGAAGGCTTAGCACTTTTGTGTTCTCCTGCTTGTGGTTAAAGGTAATCTGAATGCCCAATTAATGAGAAGTGGTTTTCCAGACAATGTTAGACAACCTTCTGGAGATGGCATTAACTCCCCTCTTAGGGTTGTAATTTACCTAGCCACACAGCTTCCTCCAGGGAAGCAGTGCCTTAATGTAAAACAAGAGAGGGGTTGTGTCTGGGGAGCTGAGCCAGCCTAAGTGAAGCTGTAAAATTGAGTTGTTTTTCTGAAAGGATCTCATCTTGGATCATGGCTATTTATCAAGGCATGGATGCTTAGAACCCACCCCCTCCCACATTCCCGCTTTCCCACTCAGGTACCCCCACCCCTACCCAACCCATCCCCAGCATATCTGCTATTCAGGAACAGGGCTGGGAGCAACTCACTCACTCATCCATGTTTTTCCTCATCTTTAATGAGGTGTAATTGACAAAAAGTGTGTATACTTAGGTTATACAACTTGGAATAGTTTAATATATGTAAATATGAGATAATTACCATGATCCATCTAATTAACATATTCAGCACCTCATATAGTTACCATTTTATTTTCGTGTGTGTGTGTATGAGAGAATATTTAAGATGTACCCTCTTAGTTAATTTTAAGTACACAATACTGTGCTGTTAACTGTATTCACATTGCTGTACATTATCTCTCCAGGAATTACGTCTATTGCATAACTGAAACTTTGTACCCTTTGACCAACATCTCCCCACTTCCCCTCTCCCCAGCTCCTGGCACCCACCATTCTCCTCTCCACTGCTATAGGTTTGACTATTTTAGATTACACCTATAAGTGAGTCATGTCATGTTGATCTTTGTGTGTCTGGCTTGTTTCACTTAACATAATGTCTTCCAGGTTCATTCGTGTTGTCTCAAATGAGAGAATTTCCTTCTTTATTTTTAAGGCTGAATAGTATTCTAGAGTGTGTTTATATATATAGACACACACCACATTTTCTTCATCTATTCATCCACTCATGGATCCTGAGTATCATGGATACTCAGGCTGATTCCATATCTTAGCTCTTTTGAATCATGCTGCAATGATCATAGGAGTGTAGGTATTTCTTCAAGATACTGATTTCATTTCCTTTGGGTGTATATCTAGAAGAGGAATATACGTATATCCCTGGGTCATATAATAGTTCTATTTTTTGGTTATTTATTTCTTGTTTTGTTTTGAGACAAGGTCTTATGCTGTTGCCCAGGCTGGAGTGTGTGGCATGATCAGGGCTCATTATAGCTTCCACTTCCTGGGCTCAAGCAATCCTCCCACCTCAGCCCTCTAAGTAGCTGGGACTATAGGCACGTGCCACCATGCCTTACTAATGTTTTTCAATTTCAGTAGAGACAAGACCTTGCTATGTTGCTCAGGCTAGTCTTCAACTCCTGAGCTCAAGTTATTCTCCTGCCTTGGCCTCCCAAAGTGCTGGGATGACAGAACGTGGGCCACTGCACCTGGATGATAGTTCTATTTTAAATTTTTTGGGGAACCTCCATACTGTGTTCCATAGTGGCTTCACCAACTTACACTCCCACCAGCAGTGTGCAAGGATTCCTTTTTCTCCATACCCTTGCCAACATTTGTTATCTTTTGTCTTTTTGATAATAGCCATCCTAACAGGTATAAGGTGCTATATCTCATGTGGCTTTGATTTGCATTTCCTCAATGAGTAGTGAAGTTGTACATTTTTAATATAACTCTTGTCTATTTTATGTCTTCTTTTGAGAAATGTCTATTCAGGTCTTTTGCCCATTTTTTAATGGGATATTTTTCACCACTATTGAATTGTATGTTTCATTCATCCACAATTGAGCAGTGTTTCTCAAACTTTTGGTAGACATCATAATTACCTGAGGGGCTTGTTAAAAAAGATTTCTAGGTCTCACTCTCAGAGATTTGAGTCAGTGGCTCCAGGGATGGATCAGAAACTGCCCTTCAACAATTTTCTCCAGTGGCTCTGATGGAGGTGTCCCCTGGTCACACCCGGGTAATCCCTTGGTTCTAGAGAATGAGTGACCACTAGAGAATGCAGATGAACACGTGATTGTATTTCTGCAAACAAAGCCCATGTATGGGCTGTTTTACATAAAAGGCAACCCTTTTCTCTACTTAGTACTCAACTCACACTGAACATTAGAATTACCTGTAGTTCTCCCCTCAGTGTTCTATTATGAAAAATCGAAGGTGTGTGAGAAACACTGAAGACTTGTACGATGAGTGCCCATATACTCACTGCTTAGAGTCTACAGTTAAAATTTTGCTATATATTTGACCTACCACATATCCCTCCATTCATTCATCTATCCATCCATTCATCTATCCATGCTTCCGTCCTTCCCTCCCTCCCTCCCTCCCTTCTTCTTTTTATTGATGTATTTCAAATTAAATTGCAGACATGGGTACATTTTACCCCAAACACTTCAGTGTGCACATCATTAACTAGGACTCAATTTTTGTTCACACTCCTTTACTTTAGGTTGAATTTATACCGGGTGAAATGCACAAATCTTAAGTACACCTCTCACTTTTTGGCACATGCACATACCTGTGAAACCTAAGCCCCTACCAAAACATAGAACATTTCCATCACCCCAGAAAATTCTCTCATTTCCCATCTCCTTAGTCACTCCCTGCCTCCTTCTCTTCACCAGAGACAATCAATGTCCTGACCTTTTTTCACTATAGATTAGTTTTGTCTGTTATAGAATTTCATTATAAATAGGATCGTCCAGTGTATACCTTTCGTGGAATACTTCTTTCTCTCGAGAAGCTTTTAAAAACTCCCAATGTCCATGCTGTTCCCTAGAACAATAACATCAAATTCCCTGGGGGTGAGTTTAGGTGTCAGTACATGTATTTTTAATTCCCCAGGTGACGATGCTATGCAGCCACGCTTGAAACCAACTCCCCTAGAGGAAGTTCCTCATCTTTGTCCATCCCCACCCTAAGCCATGTCCCCCAACCACCCAACTCCACTAATCAGTATCCTCACATTAAGATTTTCTTTTCCAAGAGACCCGCTACCTGGTAGTTGTTTTGAACAGGGAAGGAGGCAGACTTTTCTATTAGTACACAAAACATTCAGCATTCCTTCAGAAATAGTTGCTTTGGGTGACTTTGCCAAGGTCATCGTCAGAAGCGAAGGTCACCAGAAAGTCCTTGGCTTACTTCTGAATGATCAATGGCCTTCACATGATTTTCCCTGGGACAAAAGATGCCTCAAGACAATCCCTTTGGTACAGAAAGCAGTTTGAGAAAGCTGTAGCCTTCCAGCTTCCAGAAGGACGGAGGCCTCAGAAGACTCCTTCTTACCACCCTACCCCGGTTCCAAAATCATGTAAAAGAAAAGGCTAAACCTAAGTCATAGTTAAGCTGGTTTAAATGGTTAGTTTTACAAGACTGGACTAAAATATTGAGCTGTTCAATTCAGTACTAGACTATTTGATGAATGATTACCATAAATTCATTAAAAGTTTAGCTTGAGGCCAGGTGCAGTGGTTCACGCCTATAATCCTAGCACTTTGGGAGGCCAAGGGGGGCAGATCACAAGGTCAGGAGTTCAAGACCAGCCTGGCCAATATGGGTGAAACCCCATCTCCCCTAAAAATACAAAAATTAGCCGGGCGTGGTGGTGGGCGCTTGTAGTCCCAGCTACTTGGGAGGCAGAGGGAGGAGAATCGCTTGAACCTGAGAGGCAGAGGTTGCAGTGAGCTGAGACTGCACCATTGCATTCCAGCCTGGGCAACAGAGCGAGACTCCATCTCAAAAACAAACAAACAAACCAACTTTAGCTTGAATTGTCCTTTTATGTCTGTAGTTTTACATCTAGCTTTTACCCACAGGATCCACACCTACCCTGTGAGATAGGCCTTTTGTTCTCTGTTATGCAAACAGGGAAACTGAGACAAAGGGTGATGTCATGAATTGTCCAAGAATCTTCCCCATGATTTCCAAACCATCTCTATAGTTTGAGTCAAAATCATTTTTTGAATCACAGACCCTTTTTGAGTAGCCAGTGCAAATGTGAACCTCTTCCTAGAAAAAGTGACCAGCTCTAAATATTTGATATTGTTGGGTATTTATACCCATTGGAAGCCCTTGCTGGTTAGGAACCTCTTCTCCAAAATATAATAATGTATATTTACAAAATAGTGTTTATTGAGCAATGTGTCCCCAGTGTGTGTGTGTGTGTGTGCATATATATATATATATGCTAAGCCTTTCCGTGCATCATTTCATTTTATAACCCCAAAGAGGTGGCTATTTTATTATCCACATTTTACAGACAGAAGACTGAGGCTTGGGAAAAGGGAGAACCTAGCCAGCAACGTAGTGGTCAAGTTCGTGGCTGGATACTGAAGGCAGGCACATTCACGTGGCCTGACTTTGGAGCCTGAGCTTGATGCTACCACTCTGATACTATATTATCTACAGATTTAACAAGGGGGACCCAAGGCCCCAAACCAAAATTTTTATAAGTGGTGGGTACTTAAGGCCAGAAAGAGAAGTGCCTTTGAATTTCTTGGCATCCCTCAAGTCATATAGCCCTGGTTGAGTCAACAATGGGAAATTTAGGCCTTACAAGGTGGCTCATGCCTATTATCCCAGTGCTTTGGGAGGCAGAGGGGAGTATCACTTGAGGCCAGATCAAAACCAACCTGGGTAACATAGCAAGACCCCATCTCTAGAAAAAAAATACAACTGTTGGCTGGGTGTGGTGGCACATGCCTACAATTCCGGCTACTTGGGAGGCTGAAGCGGGAGGACCCCTTGAGCCCGGGAGCTTGGAGTCACTGTGAGCTATGTTCACGCCGCCACACTCCAACCTGGACAACAGAGTGAGAGTTTGTCTTAAAAACAAACAAAAGAAAAAACCGGCAATGGGGAAGTTTTATAACCTCTTTGTGCCCTCACCCCCATTCTTTTTTGAGATTTGTATAAATTTAGAGAGTACAAAGGTAGCTTTTATACATGGATCTATTGCATTGTGGTGAAGTCGGGCTTTTAGTGTAACTATCACTTTAATAGTGTACATTGTATCCATTAAATAATTTCTCATCCCTCAGCCGCCTCCCACCCTTCCGAGCCTCCAATGTCTGTTATTCCACACTCTACGCCCACACTGTACACATTCTTTAGCTCCACTTGTAAGTGAGAACATTGTGTCCCCTTATTCTCATCAGCAACATGGTACCCAGCGCCCTTCTCCAGCTTGCTGGTGTAGTGTAAACTGAGAAAGCACTTGGCAGACTTGAAGAGGCCAGTGATTATTTACTATTTGCATTAGGCTAAATCCAGCCTTGGGTGTGCCCTCGGCAGTCCCTACTGTGTTCACGCATGTTAGATCAGAACAACTTCCTCAAGTTTATTAGAATGTTAATAAATCAAGAAAGCTCTCAAGGGGTGATGTGGCCCCCTTTTTAAATTTTAATCACAGATTAAAATACTATTGAGAAGAGGAATTTGCTCCAAGAGAAGAGAGATTTTACAGTCCCTTGCCTTGCCCCAGTGCACTGCTTTAGTTGTTTGAAAAAGGCTGCCAGAAATTGGGTAAGGATCACCAGGGGAAAACAAACAAACACAAAAATCCGAACATGCCAGCGCCCCTACCACCTGCTCCCGTGAAAAGGCCAATTCAGTCAGCTGTGGTGGAAAGCGTTCTCCGGGGTGTTCATTAGCTAGAGGGAGGCTGAGGATGCAGTTTGGCCATGGATTTCAATATTCCCTTGTAACGTTTTACAACCCAGACCCGGCGACAATGGCGTCATTCATCACACTCGCTCACGTGGAACAGAACGTGAGAGAAGGGCAGAGCTGGGGAAAAGCTGGTCTGTGGGTGCTGATACCCAAGGCCAGCCGAGGTACTCAGGACCCCCTCGTGTTGGGGTTGGGGGGGCCCAGACTCTTGTCAGAGCTTGTCTGTGGGATGCAGGTATAGCTGCTTGATACAGAGAGAGCAGTGAGATTTGACTGTTGCAAACTAAAGTTTCTGCAAACAGCAGAATTGATCAGTAGATCTTGCTATTGCCCAGGTGGAGCCAATGTTCAATTCTCTCATTACCGGCATGCTTTCTAAAGTGGGATTTGCTAATTAGTTGGTATGGAGGTAACAATTGCTTATTATTAGGTATTAGGTGGCTGAAATAATGGGCTTATAGGGACTTTTATCATTCACCCCCCTTCCACTACTCCCCTTGATATAGGGACTTGGAGGGAAGGGCAGGAGGGGGATGAGGGATAAAAGGCTACATATTGGGTACAGTGTATATTGCTCAGGTGATGGGTGTATCAGAATCTCCGAAGTCACCATTGAAGAACTAATCCGTGTAACCAAACACTACCTATTCCCCCAAAACAAAAAAATTTTAAAATGTTACGTGAAAATAATAAACAGGATAACTGATAGGAAAAAAAAATGGTTAAATGAGGTCCTCAGTGTGAGGCTTTAATCTCACAGGATGGTGGCCTTATAAAAAAGAGGAAGAGAGAGAGAGAGAAAGAGAGATTCCCCACTCTAACCCTCCCTGCCTAGCATGTGAGGACACTGAGGGAAGGGGGCCATTACAAGTGAGGAAGACAGGCATCACCAGAAACTGACTACGCTAGCACCCACATCTCCAGAACTATGAGAAAATACATTTCTGTATATGTGCTTTTTAAAAAGTATTAGGTGGCATGAGATTTGGAATAGGACTGACCCTGGATGAGACACAGCCTCTTAGCTGTGTGGTCTGGGACAAGTCACTTAACCTCTCTGCACCTGCTTTTAACTTTTCTTTCTTTTCTTGTCTCTTTTCTTTTCTTCTCTATTTTCTTGTCTCCTCTCCTCTCCTCTTCTCTTCTCTTTTCTTTTCTTGAGACAGAGCTTCACTCTTGTTGCCCAGGCGGGAGTGCAATGGCATGATCTTGGCTCATTGCAACTTCCACCTCCCAAGTTCAAGTGATTGTTCTGCCTTAGCCTCCCAAGTAGCTGAGATTACAGGCGCCTGCCACCACACCCAGCTAATTTTTGTATTTTCAGAAGAGACGGGGTTTTTCATGTTGACTAGACTGGTCTTGAACTCCTGACCTCAAGTGATCTGCCTGCCTCGACCCCGCAAAGTGCTGGAATTATAGGCGTGAGTCACTGTGCCTGGCTTGTCTGCATTTTCTCATCTCTAATGTAAATCTAACTATACTTGTGAAACGAGGTTCTTGCCAGGATCAAATCAGGATAAGCATATAAGTCAAGCAGTACAGTGGCTGGAACATTAGGAGGCACTTGAAGAACAATGTAGATGAGAATGATAATAATGACGATTAAAAAAAGAGCAAACTTTTTTTGCTGCCTGTATTTCCAGAGACACAAGGGCTTTTCAGCTTTCACTTTAATTCTCTTGTGTCCTTGCTTCTTCATGGATGTTCTTAAGCTGTACAAGAAAATAGTTTTATCTTCTCATCTGGAGGACTTTAGAGATTTCTGCCATAATGATACTAACCACGTTTCTTTGATTGATTATTCCTTTGATCCATGGATGGGCTCTGTGAAATTTGCCCCGCTGTTGTTTGATTCTAACATTTTCTTTCCTTTGCCTGTGTAATTGCATAATGATTGAGAAGTTACTTCCCCTTTCCACACCCGTATTTTGACACCTGTCAGAGGGGTTTGGGGACATTGTACTTCAGGCATTAACAGAGATGTTCATGATCAGTGATAGAGATGATGTTTCAGGCTCCTTAGAGGGAAACAAGCTGTGAGGGACAAGTGGTTACTGGGATAATATTGCTTTTCCGACTTCTGTGTTGGTAATCAAAAGCAGGACTTGGCCTTTCCAGAGAGCAATTTTGCAATTTGGCTGTACTGGAACAGAGAATTCCACGGAGTCCATTGATATATTTTCTTGTAAATTCTCTCAGCCAACATTTTTTGGAGGTTATTTTCTTTAATTAAAAAGCAAAACCTTTCCTATTAAAAATATAAAACCAAAAGAGATTTCCCCCTTCCTCTTGGAGCTCTGACAGCGAAATATTGGAACTAAATAGATCTAAATAGAGTTGCCAGTGAGTTTTGACAACTTTTATAATGTTTTATTGTTATTATAATTTTTCTTCTTTTTCTTTTTCTTTCTTTCTTTCTTTCTTTTTTTTTCCATTAGGTAGCTTGAAACACAAAGCAAGAGCCATAAAGCTAATCCCATTCCCTTCAGCCTCCTGGCCCCAGGGGGAGATTCTGACTGGTGCGGCCACTCAGATGGCTCCAGCTTTGGTTCTGAGATGGCACAGGGAAGCTGGGCTAGGAGACCCCTGGGTGTCCTGAGGGTGTCTATAGCCTCACGGAAACTTGGCAGATGCTCGGTGTCCCTGCCTGGCCACTCTGATGTACTTTCACATGACAAACAAAGGCAGGGATATAGGGTGGAGATGTTCACACACTTGAGGGGGTAGAAGTGGAAAGAGTCTTGTGCTCCAAAACCCTGCTCCCCTAAAAGCATATTGTGTTGTAAAAATTGAAAGACGTCATTGGGAGACAATGCAAAAGTTATGAGGAAATGATTGGATTAGAATTCTACTTGTGTCTCTTTCTAACTCTGTGATCTTGAACAAGTTGCTTCATCTCCCTGGGCCTCAACTTCCTTGTCCATAAAATGGGATCAAAAATAATACCTACCACATAGAGTCACAGAAAGGATGAAATGGACAAATTCAAGATCCTTCAAAATGCATTATGTGTAGCTCTTTGCACATGAGATTATTCCAGGTATACTCTTTAATTTTAATAGTCAAGCATTGATTGATTGATTGATCGATTGATTGAGACAGGGTCTCGCTCTGTCACCCAGGCTGGAGTGCAATGGTGCAGTCATAGCACCCTGCAGCCTCAAACTCCTGGATTCAGGTAATCCTCTTGCCTCAGCCTCCTGAGTTGCTATGACCATAGGCACATAAACATTTGTCTTAATTGCATTAAAAGAACTATAATTAGCACCACAAGCCTGTAATTTCACAGATATGATCACTTATAGTGAAGCTTAACTTATTTGGATAAATGGTTAATTTTTAAAATGTCATAAGTTAAAGAATGGATGGTTCTATGTCATGGTGAATATGGTGTCCGACTGAAGTTTGGAATTTACTGACACATGCGCCTTCTAGGGCTCTTAACCTGTTTGATGCCATGGGTTTCTCTGGCAGTGTGTTGAAGTCTATGAATCATCTCTAAGAATAATATGATTAAATGCATGAAATAGAATACATAGGTTACAAGGGAAGCCAGTTATGTTTGAAATATAGTTACCAAAATATTTTATAAATGCTGTATAGCAATATATGCAGTTTGTAAATGCCATGCCCAAGATTCCCTATCCCCATCCTAAATGCTGGATATGGGATGTTAGGGGTCAAGCTCTTCTTGTTTCACATACTTGGCTATTTCTCTCTTTGTCCCTTTTATCTTGAAGCACCTCCCTGCCCCTACTTCTCTCTACTCCTCTGCAACCTCCCACATCTGATCCATTCCCCACCTCTCTCATTTCCTTTGAGCCTCCTCGTGCTGCACAGCACGACTTTCCCTCTTCCCAGGAGAGGTTTCTACTGAGTCCTTCTAAGGAAAAGAAATGGGAACACCTGGTATGAAATCTGAAGGTAAGGGAATGTGGAGGACCAATCCTAAGAGTGTGAGGGGCCAGATTTTGAGCACATTGAGGGAGGCTATACCTATGATGTCATGGAATTTTTATTATGCTCACTTTGCCTGTGTGGGCCCTGAAGCTCAGGGGAGGGGTTCGTGTCAGATGGACACACAGCCCGTAAGGGATAGGGATGGGGCCTGAATTGGGAGCTGTGTAATCTTAGATCCCATGCTGTTTTTCTCTTTTTATTTTTTAATCTTCTATGTCCTTGTTCCTCCTTCTTTCTCATTTTCTTTCCCTCCCTCTATTCTCTCTGCCTAAAAGAATAACAGTAATGATGATGGTTGCCATTTGTTGAGCATTTACTGTGTGCCATGTACCTTTCTGAGTCTTTTCATGATTAACTCGTTAACCCATTTCTTCTATCAACAGCCCTTTGAACTGGGGACATTCATTATCCCTGCTTTATAGATGGGAAAACTAAGGTGTGGAGAAGTTCAGTTCATCAGTGGTCACAAGGACAGAAGCTCAGCAGGAAATTCTAAGACACTAGCAGCAATCTATCCAGATGAGAGTAACCTAGGATTATACCTGACCTTCCTAGGTGGTCAACTACCAGTTTTTACTAACTTTGGGCAATGACCTGAGCCCCACCTTAAAGATGGACACCCACAGTTTAAGTCTAAATAAATACTCAGATTAACTAACTTTCAAATTAGAGAATTTAAAGACATACGTAGACTAAATTGACATATTTCAAAATACCATGTGTGTTTATTGATTGTTCAAAGCGGTTCTTAACTGGGGGTGTTTATTTACTTTTCTGCTTAGGTATAGAACTGTTGGCAAATCTACTTGCCTGATGTATAAGGCATGAAAAATTAGTACCCAAATATACATTTGTGAAATGTGATGGACATGAATATAACTGGATCATTTTATTCATTAAAGACCCTTTTTTTCCTTATTCTGTGACTTTTCTGGTGATTCTCTCATGCCTGGTTCAGCCACTCAGGAAATCTGTATCAGGGCACTGATAAGCATTATCTCCCATCTTTTCTCCTTCAGTAAAGAATATCCCGTGGTCCCCAGGAGCACCGTGAGGCAAAAAGTGGCCTCCAACCACAGTCCTTTCAGCAGCGAGTCTCGAGCTCTCTCCACCTCATCCAATTTGGGGTCCCAATACCAGTGTGAGAACGGTGTTTCTGGCCCCTCCCAGGACCTCCTGCCTCCACCCAACCCATACCCACTGCCCCAGGAGCATAGCCAAATTTACCATTGCACCAAGAGGAAAGGTGAGTGTGATCACCCCTGGTCAATTTGCTTGCTTTCTTACCTTTTCCTTTCCTTGGGTTGGGGTTTGGGGGAAGGAGTATGCATTTATTTACTTTATTTATTTAAAAATGTAAACAACACAAAAATACATGGAGATAAGAAATTTAAACCATACAGCTAAAACTAAAAGTTCCCTTGACATGTTCCCATCTCCTGTTCCAGCCCCTTCTTTGGAGAAAACTTATTTGAAATATTCAGGCCTATTGTATTCATTTATGCACACATGCGCGCGCGCGCACACACACACACACACGTGGAGAGTGCAGAGACTGAACTAGATTTATTTTTACTTTTTTTTTTTTTTTGAGACAGAGTCTCGCTCTATCACCCAGGCTGGAGTGCAGTGGTGCAATCATGGCTCACTGCAGCCTCAGCCACCTGGGCTTAAGTGATCCTTTCACATCAGCCTCCCTAGTAGCTGGGACTACAGGCATGTAATCACATACTCTACTAAATTTCTTTTTGTTATTGTAGAGACAGGGTCTCACTATGTTGCTCGGACTGGTCTCAACCTCCTGGGCTCAAGTGACCACCTGCCTTTGCTTCCCAAAGTACTGGGATTACAAGCATAAGCCACCACACCCAACACTTAAAAAACCTTTTAATATGGATGAAATCACACTGTATGTATTTTGCAACTTGCTTTTTTTTTTTCCTTTGAAACTTTAGAATGTGTTTTGGATATCTTTTTATGAACCTAGACTGCATCATTTTATTTTTAACCACTAAGGAGGAAGAATTGACTGGAAAGCTGAAAACGGAGTTTATTTTGCAACCTCCTCTGGTAGGCAGGGAGGTTGCTTGAGTGGTCCCTGATTGTATTACAAGACATAATGTATGAAAACCCCTTGTGACTGTGAATGTTTCTCTGGCATATGTGTCAGTGTTTCTCCCAAGTGGATTTTGAACTCTTTTTTTTTCTGATAAAAACCAACACACACACACACACACACACACACACACACACACATCACAAATGATTTTCCCATCTCATCCCCCATTTAAATCTACTAAGCTGAGGCATTCTGTGTTTTTTTGTTTTTTTGTTGTTGTTTTTTTTGCCACATGAGAAATGAATGGCTTTTTTTTCTAAGTCATTCAAATCTAAACGGGCTATGCTAAAGAAATAATCTCCTGGTGGCCCTTCTTGTGAGCCAGAATAGAAGTGTGTGGCACAGGTGGTGTGGTGGAGTTCAGCTCGCTAGAACCATTGCTTGGCGTGAGCTGTAGATGGCATGGTGGGGAGACTGCAGGCTTTGGGGACAGAGAGATGCGGGTTCAAATCTCATCTCTGTTCCCTGCTTCTTGTGTGACCTCACTCAGGTCTAGCCTCTCCTAGCGTTGGTTTCTCACTTTGTAAATGATGATGTTCCCTAAAGCATCTGATAGTTAGCAAGTACCCAGTAGGTGGTAGCTATGATTGGGTATGTGGCAGGTATCACTCCAGAAGGTGATTCCCAGGAGGAATCTGCCTCTTGTCTTTTGGTCTGGCATTGATTTAATCAGTCTGCCCAGAGAAGACTGCCTCTCTAGGTGAGAGCTTGGGAAGACAGATGCAGAGGGGATGGTGTAGGCTAAAGCTTACATTTATGGTCTGCAGAATAAATCAGGATGAAGTTCACCTTTGCAATTTAAAAATTTTTATAAATAGTGACAAGTTACTTAACCTTTCCAAGCCTCATTTAAAAAAAATCTGTAAATTTGGCCTCAGGGTACGACTCATCTCATAGGCTTGGTGCAAAGATGTCAAAAAATCATACACATCATATGTTATCTCAGGGTTGACTCAGAAAGTAGTAACTGTTTTGCTCTAAACGACACCAATGTTAATCTACAAAGTGGCCTGTTGAATCTCACAGCCTCAGTGGTCAACACAAGCCTTTGTGAATCCAGTGCCCAGTGCCTAGACCTTTAGGAGAAAACAACTTGCTAACAACCAATGGGAATGGATGCTTTGGTAGCTTTTTCTGGAGCTGGGGTTACATGAGGAAAGTAACACAGTTTGACTATTTGACACTTACCAATCTTGTGTTTTAAAGGAGGGAAGAGCTGTCATTGGAATTTACATGGGGCTGGGAGCTGACCTGGGTGAGGCCTGACTTCCAGACTTACCTGAAGCCAATCCAAACTCCTTGAATCTCAAAGGCCTGAGCAATATCACTCCAACAGGCCCCCTGGCATGACTCCCGGCACATCTGCTGCCGGATGGACTGGAGACCAGATGCCTGCAAATATGTCTGCCTCTTTAGGCACGAGCAGGAGGTTAAGAATGTCCCATGGGATACAGGTCCCTGAATAGAGATTCTGTTTTATATTATATTTAAGGGTGCCCTTCCTAAGTCCCAGATCAAGCTTTCTCGACAACACTATGGAGTAGATGCTATTATTAGCCCACTTTACCAATGGGGAAACTGAGGCTCAGAAAGGTTCCAAACAAAAACTGCCAGTGGTTCTTGAACCCCAGCCTGGTCTGCAGATTCTAAACCTGTGCGTTTCACCACCACTCTATACTGTCTTGGTTACCTTTGCTCATCTGCTACAATCTCAAAATTTCATTTTCCACTGAAGGATCTGTCTTTGAGACTGGGTCAGACATGCTGATTAAGAGCTCACCAGGTTTGAATTAGGGAGCTCTAATCGATTAAATTAATGCCAGACCAAAAGACGGGCAGGAAGAAGTTAAAAAGGATCATGGTGCTTTTTAGGTTCAATATTTACAGCAGCATCCTTATAAATGCATTCCTGAAGGATGCGGCGGGGAGGCTTTGAATGCAAGGTTCACAAACCTCTTAGGTTATGACTTGACTTTCATGGAGCGTTTAATGGATCCTCGGATGAACTTAAAATCAACTTGGAGGGGCCACTGCGGGAGATGGAGTTGGGGGCTGATCCATTGTAGAAATACTCACAGTTGCCGACACTTTGCAGCTGTGTGCCCATGGGCGAGTTGTTTTACCTTCCTGGGCCTCAACTATCTTTTGTGCAAAGTGAGAATAACAATAGCACCTGTTTGATATGGTTGTGATGAGAGGACATGAGATCATCCACAGAAAGCACCTAGAACAGTGCCTGGTACCTATGAGTGCTCAATAAACACGTGCTTGCCTCAGGCCTGCCCTTATGAAGCTCACACTGTTGCAAGCAGGTCAGACATTACACAAGTAATTATAAATTGCTTAATTGAAATTGTGAAGCCTGGCATGTGACTCCCACCTGTAATCTCAGCATTTTGAGAGGCTAAGGTTGGAGGATTGCTTGAGTCCAAGAGTTGAGACTAGCCTGGGCAACATAGTGAGACTCCATCTCTACAAAAAATAAAAAATTAGCCTGGTGTGTTGGCACATGCCTGTGGTACTAGCTAACCCAGGAGGCTGAGATGGGAGGATTACTTGAGCCCAGGAGTTCGAGGCTGCAGTGAGCTGTGATTGCACCACTGCACTCCAACTTGGGTGACATAGTGAGACCCTGTCTCAAAGAAAAAAATCAAATAAATAAAATAAAATAAATGATTGAATGCTATAAAGAAGATATGCAAAGTGTTAAGGAATATCAAACTGGAATGTCAGTCTAGGGTGGGAGATCAGGGAAGCATTGAGACTGAGATCAGAGAAGAGTGAGTGTTGGATAGAAGTGGAAGGTGTGAGGGTATCCACACATAGAGGAAAGCATGCATGAAGCCCCTTGGCTGAGGGAGAGCCCGCCCCCTGGGACTGAACAGAAGGCTGGGATGTTGGCACTCAGGGCGAGGGCAAAGTGGTGGGGAATGAGGGCTAGAGAGAAAGGCAGGGACCAGTGAGATGGCAACTTGTATAAGCCATTTTAATGAAGGACGTCTGATTTTATCCTACCACCAGTGCACATCCATTGGAGGGATTTAGATTTGTGAGTAACATGCCTAAGTTCTTTATTTGGAAGCCGTCACTTTGCTATGATAGCACAGGACTATTTAGTTGGCACCAGAGACCCATTGAAAGGCCGTCGTGCGGTCTGAAACAGGAGATGGTGGCTCTGACCAGGGTGTGGGGAGAAGCTGGAGATGTGGGTGGAATCAGGTCTTAGTGGCGGGTTGGCGATAACAAGGTGAAGAATTGCCCCTTCTTTGTGGATTTGGAAACCAACACTGGGGAACTTACCCGAAGTCACCCAGCTCATGAGTGGCCCGGCTTGAGATGTACACTGAGGCCTGTGGGCTTGGGGTGAATGGGGTGTGCACCCTGGAGAAATCCTTTCACCTTTCCAGAAACCTCTGCCCTTCTCACCTCCCTCCACCCCCAAAAGGGAGCTCCCAGTGACAGGGAACATTCCAGCCAAGGGCTCTCTGTCCTGCCTAGGAGACAACAAATAGCAATTCATCATCAGTCTCCACATTGTAAAGTGATAAGGAATCAGCTGAGGTTTCCTTCCAGTTGGGATTCTCGTTAAGTGATAACTCCATGGGTGGTTTTCCCCCTGGCCCCTGCCTGCCCCACTATCTGACTTCCCCTCATTGTCTGTCTCCTTTCCAATGAGCCCAGGAGTCAGGCTCAGGCAGGCAGGCCAGAGGGCTCCTTGTGTTTGGAACCGGCTGTCTCCAAACTATCTCTCCCAATGGATTGAGCCAAAAAAGCTGAGAAGGTCTTTTATCAATGCCACTCAATCAAATCCAGGTCCCCAGGGCCTGGGAGAGCACTTGTCTGTCTTTCTCCCTCCCACCCCTGACTCTCACCCCAACTCACATTATAAAGCAAAAGCAACCCAAATAAAGATTCTAGCATAGCCAGGAGCTGAATCAGATATTCAAAGGAAAGTTAGAGATTGAGAGGGGAAGGGGAATTAGATATGGAAAAGGGCTTTGCAGGGTGCATTTTCTCAGTGCTGTGTGTTTTAAAATGAGATTTCACATCCATTCCTTTGCTGATTCTCCAGCTCCCTGCAGCAGTCTTTGAACCAGGGGAGATGCCACCCATCTCTATTTTGCAGGGGTCTAATGGAGGACCAAGAGACAGGGTTAGATTCTAAGCTTATGTGGCTGATGAGTGGCAGAACTGGGATGGATGCATCAGGTTAATCTTCATTTATTGAGCACTTAATGTATAATGGACACCGTGCTAGGTGCTTGGGATAAGTGGAGGACATGGTGGAAAAGGCTCCTGCTCTCAAGAAACTTGTATTCTTACTGGATGGGACATATAATAAGCCAGTAAGTAAATATAATGATTTCAGGTAGTGACTAGGTGATATTTGGAACTGACTCTTTTGATTTCTAGTTGAGAATCTTCCCTCAATACCATTCCAACTCTTCCTACTTTATGCTAAGAGCTAAGAGCATGGGGACATCAAAAACAAATAACAACAACAAAAACAAAAAAGTCATCCACCCACTCATCCGCCCACCCACCCATCCATCCACCCACCATTCATGCGTCCATCCACCCATCCACCCACTCACTCATTCCTCCATCCACCCATTCATCAATCATCTATCTATCCACTCACTCATCCATCCACCCACTCATCCATCCACTCACTCATCCATCCACCCACTCATCCATCCCCCCACCCATCTATCAACCCATCTGTCTACCTACCCATCCACCCACTCATCCATCCACTCACTCATCCATTCACCCATCTATCCATTCACCCATCTACCCACCCACCCATCCACGCATCCATTCACCCATCCAACCACCCATCCATCCACCCACTCATCCACCCACTCATCCTCCCACTCATCCATCGATCCTCTCACTCATTCATCCATCCCCCCATCCACCCACCCATACATCTACCCATGCATTCACCCACCCATCCATCTATCTACTCATCCATAAGAGTCAAGGTTTCCTACCTTTTCATGTTGGCTGAGCATGTAGGGTTGCATGAAATGGAAAGCCTGGGGCCATCTGTCAGAATGAGCACCGCTTTGTGAGTCAGAAGGCCTGAATTATAGCCACCTTCCCAACTTGCTGAAGGTCACTCAGCTAGAAAGATTACTACTCTGAGTTTCAGGGTCTCTGTCTGGGAAGACTCGACAATGGTTCTTCATCTGAATGAACTGAATTGGCAAGAGAAATGACCCATTTGGGAATAGTGACAATATTTACTCAATAGGATTAGTATTTGAAAGCACTCTGTGAGCTTTCCAGCTCTGTAATCTACCCAAATACTTTGAAGTATGGGACAGCTTTCAGAATGCTATCTGTCCAGTCTTCCAAAAGAGAAAGAGGGAAAAGAGAATGGACCCAGGTCATTTGGACAGACAAGATTTGAATGCCTTATGTGCAAGGAAGATAAAAACTCCACTGCACTTAGTATTACCTCAAATTAAATCTCATAAAAACCTCAGGTATTATCTCCACTTACAGTCAAGAACTAAGATTGGAATGACCGAGTGATTCATCCACAGTCACATGGCCAGTGAGCACTGGAGCCATAACTCTGTGCCTTAATATGTGTGCCCTGGATACAATACTAAAGTCACTTTATCTAGAATCAAAAACATCTAGAAAAGTCCAAAGTACTAGGGTTTTCTACAGCGCCATGATGTCATGAATGGTCAGAATCAGGAGGAACTTTACTGTTACCTAAGAGACTCATTTGGGTTTAGGATAGTTGCAATGTAATTGACCACTCTTAATATGCAACTTTCTGAAGCCGAGTTGTGGACTCATCTCATCAGAAGACTTGATACTTAATTCTAGCCCATTTACCAACCCTGAAAGCTAATCATGACTTGGCTGGAGATAGGTCTTTGCTGTTGAACAGTTATTGGGCTCTCAGAAAGAAAAAAGAAAAACAGAAACAAACTGAGCCATAACCAAAATAAACACAGAGATTACATCCAGAGCATTTATCATGACTGACCTGAAATGTGGATCCTTGAGTTGGAATTTCTTCACAATGTGATGAGGCCTGAGAGGAATTTGAGAATATTCAGTACTTGCTTTTATCAATAAACCAAGATTGAGTTTTTCTTAGTGCTCTGCATTAGATCTTTGGGGTATTAAAGACTGGAATGTATAATTTTACGATTTTCCAAAATGTGTTCCGGCCGTTTTCTTATTATTCTTCCTTTTTTACTTGTAACAAATCTGGAAGGGGATCAGAAACTTGAGAATAGTTAGTTTGCCTTGTTTTTTTTTTTTTTCTCTTGCCAAGGATGCCCTGCAGCTGTACTTTCTATTATTGAAAAGGGGAACAGCCTGGTTAAATGGAAAACCCAAAAGTTATGATTCCAGCAACAATGGAAACACTCAGGTTTATGAATCTGGGGGGTGGAAGGAAGAATGGAAGGAAAGGAATCAAGGGAGGAGGTGGTGAGGACAAAACAAAGCTTAGTATAGCAATGTCTTCAAGACTCCAAACACACACACACACACACACACACACACACACACACAACTGCACAGTTAAAATGTGAAAAATGTGGCCGTTCACTCATCTGGATGTTTTCAAACATCTGCATGATTGGCATGATGTAGATAGGACACCTGGAAGAATGTGTTTTTCATAGTTTTTTTTTTGGTACAAACTTTTTGGGCATCCTATAGGTCCCAGATGTGGCCCAGGAGTCTAGCTGAAAATAAGTTTGCTTGCCGTTAAGTGGGCACAACCCTAACACAGATATGTTTTGTTTGTGGACACTTTTGGCTTATCTGTGGGTGTCACTTGAACATTGATACAAATGGAGCTGGTTGGTGGAACCCAAACCCAATCTGCTCTACCTGGGTTGGGGAACTGTTTTACAAGCCAGTCCAAAGTCAAAGGATTTACTCTTGAGTCAGTGGCTTACTTGTGTCTTTATATCTGAGGACCACCTCTCAGTCACAGAGTGTCAGCCTCCCTCACTTACTGCTCATGGTAGGATGGACTGGGATTGAGGACATGCACCAAAAACAGGATCATGTCTACCCTGTTCACCACTCTATCTCCAGCACCTGGCACAATACCTAGCACTTTGGAGCAGCTCGGTAATTATCTGTTATATGATTGCATGAGTGGCACTGGATATTAGAAATCTAGAGAGTTGGAAGCAAGGTGTGTAGGCAAGGTCAATCCAACCTGGCTTGGATTCCAGCCTCTGTTCCTTCTCAGCCATGTGACCTTGGGCAAGTCACTTCTCTGAGCCTTAGTTCTTCCTTTATGAGACAGGCATTACAGCAGACACTGTAATTGAGGAATTACTGTGAGATGAAGAGTAAGGTCACGTAGTAGGTACTCAATAAATAATAGCTCTGATCATTTCCTCTTGTTATTTAGTTCAGCATTCTGTTTTCATGGCCATCAGCCATCACAGTGAGTTGCATCGATGCCCCAGTGTTTCATTTTTCTTCACTTCTCCAAAGACAGACATAACTCCTTAACATTTATTGACTAGAAAGAGACAGAAAGATGAGTAAAGAGAATTTTCAGTTTGGAAGGTAAAATTTCAGATAAGTAATGAGTCTGTGTTGAGGTTTACACCTTGGTAGATATCCCCAAGCATTGCTTCCCCCGAAGGGAATACCTTGAGGGTATTATTGTGAATTATGTCTGCCATGAGCTTGACTGGTGGTATTACCCCTGCAACAAGAGCTGTTCATGTTGACGGAAATCAGGAGACTTATATGCTCAATCTTACTTAGTTCTTAGCTACCCAGTAAGGTAAGTATTACTCACTTTGATTCAGAGATGATGATGAGTCTCTGAGCATAGATGCCCTGCTGGTATCATACAGATATTAAGTAAAGGAGCCTGATTCAAATCCAGACATGTCTAGGCTTCTTAACCTGGGGTCTGCGTTTTAGGGAGTTTTTGAACTCCCTGAAATTGTATGCAAAGCCTTGTATGCACATGCAGTTTTCAAAACACTGTGTTTCAATGTAGTTTTCTAGGAAAGAGCCCAGCACTTTTGCTTGTTTTCAAAGGGGCCAGTGGCCCCAAAGTGGTGAAACGAGACCCCCTTTCAGAGACAGAACTATCTCCACTGCCCTACACTAGGAAATAACTAGTGCACAGGGAAGGGAAGTGACTTGCTCAGCAGGAAACAGCAACACATTAACTTGTACCAACTTAACAAGTATTAACTAGGCACCTGCTCACATAAAGAATCAGGAAAGCATTTGAACATTCATTCAAGCTACCTCCCACTCATCCATGCATGCATCCATCCATCCATCCATCTATCCATCCATCCATCGTACAAATATTTATTGCATGCCTTCTCTATGTATCAAGACAGTGAAAAACAAGGACTTTGTAGTCAGACTACTTGGATTCTAATCCTGGATCTACTGTTTATCAGCCATGTAAAACCCTGGGCAAGTTTCTTAACCTCCATGAGTCCTTTTTTTCTCATCTGTAAGATAAGGATAATAGTAAAACCCACCTGGTAGGGTTGTTGTGAGGATTAAATGCGTTACTTTATGGAGAGTGCTTAGAATAGTGCTTCGCAGAGTACACACTATATGTGTTTGTCTTGACTTATTGTTGACGCTCTTGTTAATAGTAGGTATTTACTAGGTTCTGGGAATAAAGTGACGGATAAGGCAGACAATGTCCTGCTTTTGTGAAATTTACATGCTGGAGAAGAGGAAAGATAATAATAATTGCTATTTATTTATTTTTGAGATGGAAGTTCTCGCTATGTTGCCCAGGCTGGTCTCAAACTCCTGGGCTCAAGTGATCCTCTTTTCTTGGCCTCCCAAGCAGCTGGAACTATGGGCATGCACCGCTGCACCTGGTTAGTTGCTATTTATTGAGTGTTTCTGGGCTCTGGACTAAGTGCTTCATGTATTTTCCCTTTAATTCTTAACACTGCCCTTTGTAGGAAATGCTATTATTACCCTTTCCATCTTGTAGATGAAGAAGCTGAACCCAGAAAGGTCAAACTATTTGCATAGAACTCCATAGCCTAAGGTCTTAACCATTACAGTCCACCCCCCTTCTTTTGTTTTCAGAATGGTAGTTAGGGCTAACAATCTCTCAGGCTTTATTCTTCAGTGCTTTGGCCAAATAACTGTCTCCACTTTTAGCTGCTTGGTGCCTGCTCCTAGCCTCACTGCTGTCTCTCCTGTCTTCACAGAGGAAGAATGTTCCACCACAGACCATCCCTATAAGAAGCCCTACATGGAGACATCACCCAGTGAAGAAGATTCCTTCTACCGCTCAGGCTACCCACAGCAGCAGGGCCTGGGTGCCTCCTACAGGACAGAGTCGGCACAGCGGCAGGCCTGCATGTATGCCAGCTCTGCGCCCCCCAGTGAGCCTGTGCCCAGCCTGGAGGACATCAGCTGCAACACGTGGCCAAGCATGCCTTCCTACAGCAGCTGCACCGTCACCACCGTGCAGCCCATGGACAGGCTACCCTACCAGCACTTCTCTGCTCACTTCACCTCGGGGCCCCTGGTCCCCCGGCTGGCAGGCATGGCCAACCATGGCTCCCCACAGCTGGGAGAGGGAATGTTCCAGCACCAGACCTCCGTGGCCCACCAGCCTGTGGTCAGGCAGTGTGGGCCTCAGACTGGCCTGCAGTCCCCTGGCACCCTTCAGCCCCCTGAGTTCCTCTACTCGCATGGCGTGCCAAGGACTCTGTCCCCACATCAGTACCACTCTGTGCATGGAGTTGGCATGGTGCCAGAGTGGAGCGACAATAGCTAAAGCGAGGCCTGCTTCACAACAGACATTTCCTAGAGAGAGACAGAGAGAGAGAGAGAGAGAGAGAGAGAGGAGAAAGAGAGAGAAGGAGAGAGACAGTAGCCAAGAGAACCCCACGGACAAGATTTTTCATTTCACCCAATGTTCACATCTGCACTCAAGGTCGCTGGATGCTGATCTAATCAGTAGCTTGAAACCACAATTTAAAAAATGTGACTTTCTTGTTTTGTCTCAAAACTTAAAAAGACAAACACAAAAAGCTGAGTCCCACCCCCCACGACCACCACACTCATCAACCAGCCACATTCACACCACTCCCCAGATCTCTTCCCCCATTCCTTCTTCTGGGCTCTAGAAAGTCTTGCCTCGTTGAGTGTTTTTCCCTAGTGCATAGCTGGAGTCTTTCCCTGTCTTGGTGTTAATGTTGACATTGTTATATAATAAATGATAATATATTTTTTTCTTTCAATTTTCTTAATGGGACCCAGTCCCTTATTTGGGGGGAGGTCTGAGGCAAGTATATTTCAAAATGTGTACTTGCGGGATTCCCTTCAAGTAAACCATCCCTGAAACCTAAATTCACCCTTCCCCTTGACTAAGAAAAGCACCTACCTCTGCCATGCGATGTTTCTGAAAAGCCTCCCTATGTCCCCATTTGCTTTGGTTTTGTCCTGCCTTCTCCAGTATCACATGCTCAGTTTTGCCTTTACTTACCCATGGAGTCAGGATAACGCTGACGCCCCCTGGCATCCTGTCTTATTCAGCCCTACCGTCTTGCCAGCTCTGTCTTTCCAGCTGTCTGTCGCTAAAACTGCCTATAGCTTCCCTTCCGGAAAGCTTGCTTTGAAAAACTTAAAAAGCCCCGGTTTACATGCAGGCAGGACTGTGATAACAGTGCAAGGTCTGTGTTGACAAGAGTTGTGGACAGAAAGCCAAAATAAATATTCTTCCTGATTTAAAAAAAAAAAAAAAATTGGAAAAAAAAACCAAGACCAGCCCAACCTTCCAAACCTCCATCACCAACAATCCAAACTGGATGTGAAGTAAAATGCATAATTCCTACAGAAGAGGCAAGACGCGGTCACTGATGATGTCTCTCCAAAGATACCACGCCCACACCAATGCCGACCCAAAACTGTGTTTACTGAAAGCCGAAAACAGTATTAAAAAAAAGTGTGTAAGTAAAGCGTTATGGTAGGGTTCTTCAGATGTAATATTTTACTGGTACTATTTATTTATAAATAGGAATTCTAATTAAGTAATAACATGAAATGAAACCCAGCATACGAGCTGGCCAAGAGCTTTTAATTTTATTGATACTCAAAACCAAGTTTGTGTTTTTTTGTTTTTTTCCTCTTTCGAATGTGCTTTGCTTTTTTGATTAAAAAGAAGTTTTTTCCTTTTTTTTTAAACAGACCCTAATAAACAGAACAGGGTAAGATGTGAGGCTGAGTGTGTTTAAGTACGTGAGAGAGTGCGAGTGTGTTTGTAAGTGAGTGTCCCTATGCGATTATGTCTTTTAATGTTGCTAAGGGGGGAGGGTGAGGACTAAGTACTCGTGCCTTATATTTGTGTGCCCATTAATGCCTAATAAATACCATGTGCTTAAACAAGTACAAGGAACTTGAACACCCATTTTTTTTTTTTTTCATATTCTTTCTACCGACTGAATAGAGGGGATAGGAAGTGGAGGAACCAGGAAGGGGTTGTCTTGCATGTGAATTTCTCACCCCACGTGATTTCTCATGCCCATCTCAGGGGAATTTGGGATCCATTGTCCTTGAGTGTGATGAAGCTGAACATATGTACCCACTGGTTTATATCCCTGGAATAAGGTTATTGGTTTTAATGGAATTTGTGTAGGCATTGGAGAAGAAAAGTCTTTAGGAATTCCGACTGATTTAAAACGGTGTCGGTCATACTATATGTAACACCTAATGTTTGGGTTTTTCAAGAATCTCTTTCTCTGAATTAATTGTTGGAGCCAGGCATTTTGGAGGTTCCACTGCAAATAACTTTATGAACCGTTAGTGAATCCGATATTTATCTTAAATCCATGGATCTAGGCTTTGTGAACTTGACCTCTAGAACACATGGGGGACAGAAGAGAGCAGCAAATTGGTGAGTACATTTGTGCTGCAGATTTGTTCTGCTTTTGTAATTTTGATGCCCACACCCCTCAAATTATCAAGAGCTATCAAATATGCCACATCCCCTTGAAAAAGAAACAATTGGCTTGTTGATTACAAATTATTCATTTAATCAGGTCTCCTGGGACCTTTCCCAGGCAAAGAAGCCCTGAGAAGTGTGAATTAATTATAAAGAAATGACAATTCAGCTTCTTTCAAGTGCAATGGAGAAACTAGGTCAATGGCTTTCCTGTTCCCCCAAAGGACTGCATTAGTAAAGTTCCACTGAACAGGTTCTGACTGTGCTCCAAATAGATATTTATTCTGATGGGTTCAGTTTTTTTTTTTTTTTTTAAAGAGTTGCCTTTGAAAAAATTGCCTTTGAAACTAATTTTATCAACTCTATACGACAGTCAGTCTTATCCTTTCAGAGGAACATCATCCAAATTAGGAATCAGCGTCCCCACCCCACAGCTCAAACAATTGCCACCATTGGAAAATCGTTAAAAACATGTTCACAGCAAGTTTCACAAATCAGACAAGGGACACTGTCATTTCATAACCAATACAGGTTAACCTCTTTGGGTTCCAAACGATTGTTATAGTGGATCTTTTCACTGAATCAGTAGGATTAAGGATACAATGTCCAAGAGTTAATGTGGTTTCATCATGGTGTTGATAAAACCATGGTAAGGCACAACGCACATTGTTACATTCCGATAATATATTTGGTGGGTGCTTGCTTTAGACTGGACGTGTGGTAAGTACCGGGGACACAGCAGTGAACAAAAAGAGAGGGGCTGTCTCCTTTGGAACTTACCATTTAGTGAGAGAAACAGCCTTTAGGAAATTATGTGCATCCTCAGTGGATTGCGGCAGTGGAAATTACTACAAAGACAGACTGCACGATGGCATAAAGGGATAAGGCAAGGGGTCCTAATGCCATCTGGGGGAGGTGACTCTTGAGCATAGCCCTAGTGATGAGTAGGAATTAATCAGGTAAAAGGTTGGGAGGAAAAGGATTGCAGACAGAGGGAATAACGTGTGCAAATGTCCTGAGGCAGAAATTGTGATGGAGGAATGACATGTAGGTTTGTCAATCACCGAGTTCACATTCCTTCATTCAGTAACATGTAGGAACATTCCACTATGTGCGGTCGATATCTTTACTCGTACAGGACCTACTAATTGTGATAGGCTCTTTTCCAGGTAATTTCTAAAGTCACAGAGGACAGACTCTGGATATGTGAGATGGTAGGGGTTTTTTTTTGCGTTCAGGAGAGGAGTATTACAGCATCTGCCTGGCTTCTGGTCCTCTACAGTTTGGGACCCAAGCTTATAGGGTAGAAGAAACACAAGAACTTTCAAGAGGGTCAGCTCATTAGTATTCTTGAGCTCAGAGAGGTTGAAAATTCCCCCCAGATTACACAGCTGGTGTGTGGCAGGGTTTACCATGAAACCTAAGTTAGCCGAAGACTTAAGTTTCCTCCTCTATAAAAAGGAGATAATTGGCTGGATTTGGTAGCTCATGCCTGTCATTTCAACACTTTGGGAGGCCAAGGATGGAGGATTGCTTAAGCCCAGGAATAAGTCTGAGCAATATAGCAAGACCTCTGTCTCTACAAAAAAAAAAAAAAAAAAAAAAAGATATTCTACATGCTTCAAAAACCTGTTGTGCATTTAAGTGAGATAATATCTGTGAAAGTTTCCAGTGAAGTATTTAACAAGTAGATGTTCAACAAATGCTTGAAAGACTTTAATCAATGAAATGCAAGTTAAATATAATTTTTTAAATCATTGACTTGGCAAATGTATATTTAAAAAATAACATTACCTATCGCTAATGAGAAAGTAGGAAATCGCATAAACTAATGGTTGGGAATACAAATTAGATAAACCTTTGCAAGAAGAGTTTGCAAAATGTATCAAAAGTCTTAATGTGCAAATCATTTAATCTGATAATTCTGCTTTGAGGAATTGGTCTGAAGGAAATAATCAGAGATGTATATAAAATTTATTTTCTAGGAAGTCTATTGTGATTTTTTAAAATCATGCAAAATAGGAAACAGCCTTAATATCCAATAATATGGAGTTGGTTAAATAAATTAGTGCATGATGAAATACCACATGGCCATTAAGAAACACATTTGTGGGCCAGGTGTGGTGGCTCACGCCTGCAATCCCAGCACTTTGCAAGGCCAAGACAGATCACCTGAGGTCAGGAGTCCAAGACCAGCCTGGCCAACATGGTGAAACTCCATCTCTACTAAAAACACAATAATTAGCTGGGCCTGGTGGTGCATGCATGTAATTCCAGCTACTCGGGAGGCTGATGCAGGAGAATCACTTGAACCTGGGAGGCAGAGGTTGCAGTGAGCCGAGATGGCGCTACTACAGTCCAGCTGGGATGAAAGAGAGAGAGACTCCGTCTCAAAAAAAAAAAAAAAAAAAAAAGAAAAGAAAAGAAACACATTTGTGGAGATGTTTAAGATTCACTGCAAGCAAAAGAAGCTTCAAGTAGCTTGCACAGCAGCTTCCAATTTTATTAAACACACCAGCACACATTCACACTTGAAACAAAAGCACTCTTAGGATGTATAACAATAACAGTGGTGGGACTGTGGGTGTTCAAATTTTCTTTGTTCTTTTGGGGATGTCCCAGTTTTCCTCGTGATGGAGATTAATTATCTTTGTAACTAGAAGTAGAATTAGTAAATAAAATCTAGCTTGTTTGTTCATTGAAATGAGTCTGTGAGGAAGATGGGACACTCCTGTCTACCTTGAGGAGGAAGGGATAAAGCTTCCATAATGAGAGCCATTGGCCCCATCAGTGACAGAGCTGGGTACTGGTACCGACCAGCCGACTGCTCATCATGGAATGTTCCAATGTATTCAACTAAAAGACAAGGTGACACCTGGATATTTCTCTTTGTCTTCACTTTCTGAGGGTGCTATTTGTGTGCTTTCTTGGTCCTCTTGGGAGGTTAGACTATGGCGTGGGATGAGCTATTATTCCCTTTTAATAAACACAACACACATGTCGAATCAGGTACTCATTTATCTCACCTTTGTTCTCTAATTGAACTGGGTTATAAAATTCACTCTGTCACTTACTGCCTTTGTGACCTTGGGCAAGTCACTGAACCTCTTTAACCTTCCATTTGATCATATGTGAAATGGGGTTTCTATGAGTATTTATCCCAGAGATTCCTCGTTTGTCTGAGGATTCAATGAGACAATGAGCATAAAATGCTTAGCACAGAGCCTGGTGTATTAGTCTGTTCTCAGCTGCTAATAAAGACATACCCAAGACTGGGTAATGTGTAAAGAAAAAGAGGTTTGATGGACTCACAGTTCCACATGGCTGGGGAGGCCTCACAATTATGGTGGAAGACAAAGGAGGAGCAAAAGCACGTCTTACATGGTGACAGGCAAGAGAGCTTGTGTAGGGGAACTGCCCTTTATAAAACCATCAGATCTTGTGTGACTTATTCACTACCACGAGAACAGCACGGGAAAGACCCGCCCCCATGATTCAATTATCTCCCACCAGGTCCCTCCCAGGACACGTGGGGATTATGGGAGCTACAATTTAAGATGAGATTTGGGTGGGGACACAGCCAAACCATATCACCTGGTATAGAGAAAATGCTCAATAGCTGTTAGCTCATGAAAAGATTAACTAGGATTTATAATTTTTTTTTTTTGAGATGGAGTTTTGCTCTTCTTGCCCAGGCTGGAGTGCAATGGTGCGATCTCAGCTCACCAAAACCTCCGCCTCCCGTGTTCAAGCGATTCTCCTGCCTCAGCCTCCCGAGTAGCCGGGATTATAGGCATGTGCCACCATGCCCAGTTAATTTTGTCTTTTTAGTAGAGATGGAGTTTCTCCATGTTGGTCAGGCTGGTCTCGAACTCCCGAATTCAGGTGATCCACCAGCCTTGGCCTCTCAAAATCCTGGGATTACAGGCATGAGCTACCACGCCCGGCCAGATTTATAATTATTAATGCTGCTTCTTGTCTTTCTCCTCTTCCTTCTCTTGTTGGAAAATTTCCCCCTATAATCTTCGACTATTTTTATAATAGACCTAAGCTCAGCAGAGGTTAGAAAACATCACTATCATCATCCTCACCACCACTGCCACCACCACTACCGTCATCAGTATCATCACTTTCAACAATAATTAAAACAGCTTTCCCACAGGCATCATCTTAAATCTTCTTTAAATATCTGACTTTGGGCCGGGTGCAGTGGCTAATGGCTCACACCTATAATCTCCGCACTTTGGGAGGCTGAGGCAAGAGGATAGCTTTGAGGCCAGGAGTTCAAGGCCAGCCTGGGCAACATAGTGAAACCTCATCTCTATAAAAATTTTTAAAATTAGCCAGGCATGGTGGAATGCACCTGTAGTCCTAGCTATTTGGAAGGCTGAGGCAGGAGGATTGCTTGAGTCCAAGAGTTGGAAGTTCCAGGGAGCCATGATTGAGCCACTGCACTCCAGCCTGAGTGACAGAGGGAGACTGTTTCTCTCTAAAAATAATAAAATAAAATAAATAGCTGGTTTTGTAAGTGACTGTCGACTTTGGACCTTTGTGGCAACAAAGAAGGAAGAGTAGTTTTTATACCTCTAAAGACTGATTATCAGCACCTCACCTTTTCTTTTCTGACTTCAGAACGCTTTTTTTTTTTCTTTTTCTTTTTTTTTTTTTTTTAAGAGATGGGATCTTTCTTTGTTGTCCATGCTGCTGCAGTGCAGTGCCAACTCACTGCAGCCTCAACCTCCTGGGCTCAAGTGATCCTCTCGCTTTAGCCTCTTGTGTAGCTGAGACTATAGGTGCACACTACCATACCTGGCTTTTTTTTTTTTTTTTTTTTTTTTTAAAGAGATGAGTTCTCACTATGTTGCCTAGGCTGGTCTTCAACTCCTGGCCTCAAGCAGTCTTCCTGCCTCAGCCTCCTGAGTCACTGGGATTACAGGCAGAAGCCCACTCGCCTGGCCAGAATTCATTTTGATTCCACTTAGAAAGAAGTCATGCGTGTTAATCCTAGTGAATATGTTGGTTTAAGCATACTTGGTTCCAGTTCCTAGAACTGTGAGTGTTGGGGTGGAGGAGACAGCCTGGTCTGCAAGTTGAAGGTTGTTCCTGGCAGTTTTGATATTTGACTGATGTCCCTCCAGTGTTGATAATAGTAGTGGCAATAGCAATAATAGCTTTCATTTATGTACCACGTGCTAGTCCCTATACCAAGCAACATGGTGAATGTCCAGTGTTCCCCAGCTCATGGTGGCTTGTCTTCCACTCCACGCTGTCCAGACTCCTTTAGGGGATGGAATGATTCATGTCATCGCTGTCCTTTCCCATGTGCCTAAAAGAAGAGAGGGAGGGGCAGAGGGAGATGGTGGCTGGAGTGTGACAGAGCAGTGCTTTTGGGTGGCATGTCCTTGGAGATGTCAACCTCAGGACAAGTAAGGAGGATTTGTAATCTTGTAGCTAAAGACTTGGAA
Organism: Theropithecus gelada; assembly: GCF_003255815.1. Lineage (NCBI taxonomy): Eukaryota > Metazoa > Chordata > Mammalia > Primates > Cercopithecidae > Theropithecus > Theropithecus gelada. The sequence continues at coordinate 73,452,636 of NC_037679.1, read as the reverse complement.
GCCCAGCTAGCCCTCTAGCGTGTGAGCAAATTATTAACTTGCCCCAAGCCTCAGTTTCCATCTCTGCAAAGTGGAAGTGATAAGATCTATTTTGCAGACCTGAGGTAGTGATAAAGGGAGAGAGTTTATGTAAAGCAATCAGCAGGGCATCTGGCCCCCTCTACACATTTAATAACAGAGCCTCAAAAACCATAACTTCCCTCAGGAGAACTTTGCTGTCCTCATGACACAACCTCATGACATAACGAGTTAGGAGAATCTTCTCTTTCTTTTTTTTTTTTTTTAAAGATTAATCACAGTTAACCTACCTTCCTTCCTCCTTCCTTCCTTCCTTCCTTCCTTCCTTCCTTCCTTCCTTCCTTCCTTCCTTCCTTCCTTCCTTTCTTTTGTAGAGAAGGAGTATCATCATTTTGCCCACTCTGGTCTTGAACTCGTGAGCTCAAGTGATCCTCCCACCTCGGCCTCTCAAAGCACTGGGATCTTCTCATTTCTCTAACTGTAGATTTTTTCCTGGGACCAAGAGAGCTTCACAGAGGCAGGATTGCTCCAGTCTTAATTGCTTGTATTTTCACCCTGGAAGGTGTTCACTATGATCTGAATAAATGGATTAAGAATGATTCACCCGACGTGCTCATTGGAGGACAGGGTTCTACCTGTCCAGGTTGCTGTAGCAGAGGATTCCTGTGCTATGTCTTGCATCCTCTCTGCCCACCTCTAATTTCAGACATACTAAGGGCAGAGGTTCGGTGTATGCTGACAGCATCCCACCTTGAGCTCCACCACAAATCTGCTTTCCTGCAGCAGGACTGTCTCTAAAGCTGAGGCTCCCTTGGCCTGAACACAGGCACAACCCAGAAATAATGACTCTGGGAACACTCTCTGTAGAGTGGGTGGGGAGTTGGTGGAAAGAGGCCCCAGCCTCCTATCCTTTGGAGGGACAATTTGGAGGTACATTCTACACAATTCCTCAGAGGGTCCTCAGAGGCCTGCACTCTGGTTGCCCACAGCGGTAATCAGCTCAATAAGTCAATCACTTGGCTTTTTCTCCTTTCATCCTTCTTCCTCCCTGGGATCACCTTCCAAATCCTCCCAAATCCTGCCCTCGGGGTGAGCCCAAACTAAGTCAGGGTCTGATCGGCTCTTGCTAGGCCTTCCTTCTCCAGACTCATTGTATTCTCTCCCTTTTTCTTAAACTCTTTAAAAAAAATGTTTTTTTCTGAGACAGAGTCTCATTCTGTCACCCAATCTGGAATGCAGTGGCACAATCCTGGCTCACTGCAACCCCTGCCTCCCAGGTTCAAGCGATTCTCATGCTTCAGCCTCCCAAGTAGCTGGGATTACAGGTACACGCCACCATGCCTGGCTGATTTTTCTGGTATTTTTAGTAGAGACGGCATTTCACCATGTTGCCCAGGCTGGTCTCAAACTCCTAGCCTCAAGTGATCTACCTGCCTCTGCCTTCCAAAGTGGTGGGATTACAGGTGTGAGCCACTGCGCCCAGCCTCTCTTAAACTTTTTATCTTGAAATAAGTGTAGATTCACATGCAGTTGTAAGAAAGCACAGAGAAATCCCCTATACCCTTTACCCATATATCCTAATACCTTGCAACACTTTAGCACAATAGCACAATGAGGACATTAATGCTGGTACAACCACCAATATTATGCAGATTTCTCCAGTTTATTTGTACTCACTTGTGGGTGTGTGTATTTAGTGCCATGCAATTTTAGCACGCATGTAGTATCTTCTACCACAGTCAAAACACAGAACATTTCCATCACCGCAAGGATCTCTCGTGTTACTCTTTTATAACCACATATAACCCCTGCAACCCTTTTTCTAACCCCAGACAACCACTAATTAATCTGTTCTTCATTTCTGTAATTTTATCCAAGAATGTTATATAAATAGAACTATACAGAATGTTATATAAATGACAAGATGGTTATATAAATAGGACTATTTCAAGAATATTATATAAATAGAACTATACAGTATATAAGCTTTGGGCAGTTGGCTTTTTTTCATTCAGCATACTTCCCTTTAGATTCATCCAAGGCATTGGGTGTATTAATAGTTCATTCTTTTTTTAAAAATCACTGAGTAGTATTCCATGGTATAAGTGTACCTTCTGGCTGTCTCCTCACGTGGTCTCTTCTCTGTGGGCACATGAGGGTGGGAAGGAGAGAGAGACAGAAAGAAAGAGAGAGAGAGAGAGAGAGAGATCTGGTGTCTCTCCCTCTTTCTATAAGATTAGGAAACCCCCTTATGAACTCACTTGACCTTTATTACCTCCTTAAGGCTCTATCTTCTACTACAGTCATATTGAGGGTTGGGGCTTCAATGTATGAATTTTTGGCAGTGGGGGCTGGGCAAAATTCAGTTTGTAACTGGCAGGCTGTGACTCTCAGTTATGGTTGAAGCTGCTGTCCACAGGCAGAATTTCTTCTTTCTCTTTAGGGAAGCCTCAGCTCTGCTTTTTAAGACCCCACACGAACTCTCCCATCTAAGGTCCTTCCTGTTGCAGCAAATTCTGAGCTCAGCTGTGATGTGAACTCTCAACCCCCATCTGATGAAGTGGGGCAGACACTTAGTGGACGTCTCATGCTGGAGAACAATTCACTTAGCCTTTGCTTTATGTTACAACTCTGAAACCACTGGGAGAGGAGCCCCTGTTTTTATTCCCGAGGTCTGAGGCCCCTGGAAATGTCAGATATTATTCTTCTACAGAGTTTTGAGAAGGGGAAACTGAAGCCTGAGTATCTCCAGAGTGGAGTCAGTGACTTGCTCAAGGTCATAGGGCTGTTTAGTGGCAGAGATGGGGCAAAAACCTGGGCAAAATTGTACTTGTTCTGGAACCCTTGTGTGACTGCCATTAGGCAACTTGTGACCCCCCTGAATCCATTTCTTCTTCTTTTGGAGATGCCACCCCAATTATTTTTGGTGGGAGGCATTTATCTTTCTCTTTTCATGACGGATCTTGGCAAGTATGCAGATGTTGTTGGTGCCTGGCCCTATCTCCTGGGCCCATCCTCCAGGTCGCCTGAAGCTTTGGTGTGTAGTTCTCATGAAGGCCAACAACTTCCTACCTTCCGCATCTGCATCTCTCTGTCTGAGGTCTTTCTCTGGCCACAGATGTGTAATTGGCCTGTGTGGGTCAGGCTATAAGTGCTAGGGAATTAAGGCCTCCTAGAATGTCCCCTAAGCAATGAGAGATGGGCGTTGGTATGTAAATATCCAAGTCTTCTGTCTGCTTGGTGGAACAATTTTGAGCATGTTCCACACGCTTTCAGAGGGTCTCCAGCAGGGATCAGTTGCCAGCAAGCCCGAGTTGCTCACAGAGGTGACCTACGCATTAGCACATTACTACTTTAACACATTGGCTTCCTTCCCTTCCTTGTTTCCTACCCCCCTTACCCAAATAAAATGCCGCATCCAAATCCTCATCTCAGGGTATGCTTTACTAAGAAAGTAAAGCTGTTAACCAAAGAGCTTTCTCCTCCTTAGACAAGGGGCTGGGAGTAGTTGACTCATGGGCACTTATAGACTTTCTTTCCCAGAGAGAGAATCTTGAGTGGAGAAATAAACAGACCAAAACTACTGGTGCTCATTTAGTCCCTAACAAAACTCTTTTTAGTTCCTTTGATCCAGATGCCCAAGATTGCCCTTTATTATGATTATCTTTGAGTTTTCTTTCAAATCTTCCATTCACAGTTTTACAGCTTGTGCACAGCACAATCCTAAGGGTAAGTCACTCACATTGATACTCCATCTCAATGGTGCCTCTTGGAGTTGTGCAGTGCACAACTCACCCAACTGTTCGTGTGGTTCTGTGCCATGATATTTTCAATACATTTTTTTCTTTCAGGTTGTACTATAGATGATAAAAACTTTGATATGAAAATAACTTCAAGATCTTCTGTCCCAGCCCTCTGCCTTTTGTAAGTTGATGTCTAAGCCATGGGCATGAGATAGTTGTGTGTGGCGTGGTTGCATCCTGCTGAAATACAATTCAGGTATTTTACCGGTTAAAGTTTGTCCCTGAAACAAGAGTTCTAATGAGAAAAATTCAGTTATTGCAAGGAAAAATTGGGGTAGAAGATTTGACTTTGCTTTCTCAATACCAATTGTATAAGGGAGTTGAGACTTATTTTCTTGCTACTTTTATACACTTGAAATAAGCAGCCAGAAACCTATGTATTATCAGTGGACTTTTCTAGCTCTTTCTGCTACCTGCCTCCTTGCTCTAGAGAAAAATACAATTGAAGAGAGAAAAGAGAGAGAGAGAGATAAAGGAACTCAATGAAAGCTTTTACATTGCTCTAATTTCTGAAACATAAAAGCTATTCTTTTAGAGTAAATCCATTTTTTTCCCAGCGGCATTACGGATAGAGAAATTCCTAGGAAAATAATTTGTCAAGTCCCAACTGATCAAAGATACATATGAAAGAACCCCACTTTTTTTTTCTTCCCAAGGAAAAAACCAGCCCCCATCTAAGCTCAGAATGAATTGGCAATTCATTTACCGACTGTCAGATAAAGTAGCACAATCCCCATCACATCTTTAGCAGGGACAGGACCAGAAGGAAGCAATTCTGTGCCCACCGAGTGTACAAGCTGGGGGTATGTTAGTGATTAAGGGATCCTGGCCTGGGGGAGGCAGAGAGATATGACTCAGATTCGCCATTGCACCATAAATCTCCCTCTTTTATTCAAAATGTGTGTTTTATAGTCGTTTCCTGGCCAATTGCTGCCTTGAATAAATATATAACATATCTGGACTTAGCTTTTAGGCCCAGAGCTGGGGTTTGTCTTGAGGGCCAAGTATTCTTGATATTTCCAAGAGCAAGCAAGGAACAAATAATGAGGCACCCTTTTCTTCCTGACTCACCAGCCACATCCTACATCAAAAATAAAAATAGCAGTCAGTGCTAATTGGGCCAAGAGAGACAAAGCAAGACCTGGCCATTGGAGCTAACTTCTTGTGTTCTGCAAACAGGTTGCTACTCCCACCTGCTCACTCAACACCCCTCCACTAGGCACACCCCAAAGAGGCTGCAACCTCTGAGCATCATTGACTGTATTTGGTTAGATCTACTAACTCAGACATTTGGCCCAAAGATCTTGGCTTGAAGGATCAAAGCCTTACAAAAATAGGTTTTTAGGAGATTTCCATTAGTTCTTGAAACACCAAAGCCCGAGTTTCCATCCCATTGCACTGAGGCTGCCCCTTTCAGAGGTGGGGAAGGGAGAAGACCAATGACTTCATTCAATCTTCCCTTCCCTTTGCCATCAACTATAATGGGGTGCAGAGCAGAAGACCCAGAGTGCTTCCAAAGCCCTGTTTATTGCGGGCTGATTATGTGCAAAGCATTTTATAAGATTATCATGCATAGGTCTCAAAATTGCCCTTGAGCTTTTTGGAAGTCAGAGCCAGAAGGGAGACCTACTCAGTTAAAGGATTCCCAATATAGCCCCGTGAGGTGTGCAGGAAAATATTCTTATCCCTGTTTTATGGATGAGGAAATGGAAGCTTAGAGGGTTGTCACTTACCTAAGGTCTCATTCCTGGGATAGACAAACACTTTCACTTTCTTCATTCACCATGCTAGGTACATTTTGTAATGTGCTAAACTACAAAGCCAAACAACCCCAATCCCTGCCCTCAAGGAGATCTCAGTCCAGTGTGACATGGACTGCTTTGTTCTTGCATTCATGAGCATTAGCTCAGTGCTGGGCCAGAAGTGGGTGCTCAGAAACGTTCTGCCTCGTTTCTCTCAGGCTGGCTGATCTAAGTTGGAGAGAATGCTAATTTTGATGAATATGAAGGGGTTACTGAATACTCTCTTATTTTCTGGCAAAAGTGGCGTTTCAGAACACTTGGTGGTCAGGGGAGATGTTCTGCAGAGGAGAGGGGCAAATCTGGAGTAGCCTTCATGTTACAACACCAGGTCAGGCCCTTGGTGTGGAGTAAGGCTCAAAGGATAAGAACGAAGGTGTATGAGGTGACTACCTGGGCAGAGCTAATCAGACGGCCTGGAATTGAACCCCACCTCTGCCACTATTCAGTGATGTCAGATCTGGTAAATTTCAATTTCCTGTGCTCCACTTTCTTCACTTGCAAAATATTGATAAGAGGCTGTTTGTGAATTAAATGAGTGAAGGCACCAGGAAGGAACTATTTGTTCAGTGCCAAGCACATTACAAATACTCAGAAAATGGCACTGGTCACAGCTGTTGTCTACCTTTTGCCTGTTTCCATAAAGAATTTGAGGCTGCTTGCAAAACTACATGCCACCCACAAAGACAACAATGTACAAAATAGTGATAAAGCCAAGAGTAACGAGCACCTATCGCTGAGTTCCATTTGGTCTTGTGTGGTATTATTTTTCAAAAGGGCCACAGCAATATTTTTACACTCCTTCTCCTTCAGAACCTCGATGTGTCTATCAAGGGGTGGAATGTGATTCTTCACTTTCTTATGGGTTGGATCCAGCAGCTTACTTCTGACAGATAGGATGTGCTAGGGGGTTAATGTTACCCAGCACTAAGAACTGAGATAAAAATAGACCAGGCACTAGGTTGGGGAAAATGGGGGTTACCTCCTCAGTCTGCAACCCTTCTGAAGCTAAGTCATAAAAAGGTGGTACAACTTCCACCTAATTTCCCCCATTGGAACACTTGCTCTTGGAAACCCAGCCACCATGCTATGAGGAAGCCCAAACTAGCCCACAGGGAGAGACCACAGGAGAGGCCTACGTGGCAAGGATTTGAAACCCCCAGCCTAAACCCAGCATCCACCGTCAGCCATGTGAGTGAAAAGCCTTCCGATTATTCCACCCTCAACTCCCAGCATCATGGTCCAGAGACAAGTAGCCCCTGCTATGCCCTGTCTAAATCGCCAACCTCAGAATCCAAAGGCATAATAAATGGTCATTTTACACCACGAAGTTTTAGGGTATTTTACTTCTTAGCCTTCAGAACTGGAACATTCTGTGTAGTTAACAGAAATATATTTGGCTCTGAGCTTCCTAGCTGCCAAAACAAGTTGAGAATTATAGTCAGCTATAAGAGCTCGTGAATTCGTAAAAGACAAACAAATTGAGATGTTTGCAAAAAACCAGGAGCAAGGTCTCCCTTGGGTTCTTGTAAAGATGTTGCAGTGCTGCATAATTTTTTGATGATGTTCTTCATGACACCATCATGGTAAACCCAATGGCAAATATTATAGGACTGTTTCTCCTGGGTTCCCTAGATGTGCTACAAAATCCCAAGACAGAATTTGGGGACATGTAGTGTTTTGGAGGACAAAATGATAAGGGCTGGCTATCAAGGTGTGATGGTTAATACTGAATGTCAACTTGATTGGATTGAAGAATGCAAAGTTTTGTTCCTGGGTGTGTCTGTGAGGTGTTGCCAAAGGAGATTGACATTTGAGACAGTGTACTGGGAGGGGTAAGCCGAACCTCAATCTGGGTGGGCACCATCTAATCAGCTGCCCATGTGGCTAGGATGAAAGGAGGCAGAGGAACGTGGAGAGACTAGACTAGCTAAGTCTTCTGATCTTCATCTTTCTCCCGTGCTGGACGCTTCCTGCCCTTGAACATCAGACTCCGAGTTCCTCAGCTTTTGGACTCTTGGACTTACACCAGTGGTTTGCCAGGAGCTCTTGGGCCTTTGGCCACAAACTGAAGGCTACACTGTTGGCTTCCCTGCTTTTCAGGTTTTGTGACTTGGGCTGGCTTTCTTGTTCCTCAGCTTGCAGATGGCCTATTGTGGGACTTCACCTTGTGATCATGTGAGTCAGTACTCCTTAATAAACTCCTTTTCATATTTACATCTATCCTATTAGTTTTGTCTCTCTAGAGAACCCTGATTAATATACAAGGTCTCTGCAGGTCTTTTTTATAAGGCTTAAATTATTTTTATTGATTAAAACATTTTTAAAATTAATGTTTAACTTTTAGGTTTAGGGGCACATGTACAAGTTTGTTATATAGGTAAACTCGTATCATGGGGCTTTGTTGTACAGATTATTTTGTCACCCAGGTACCAAGCTCTTAGTGTCCAATAGTTATTTTTTTCTTCTCCTCTCCTTCTCCTTCCACCCTCCACTGCCCCAGTGTCTGTTGTTCCCCTCTTTGTGGCCATGAGTTCTCCTCTTTTAGCTCCCACTTATAAGGAATAGCATGTGGTATTTGGTATTTGGTTTTCTGCTCCTTCCGCAGGGTTTTTTTTTTTTTAATGGAGTCTAGCTCTACAGCCAGGCTGGAGTTCAGCTGCATGATCTCAGCTCACTGCAACCTCCACCTCCCAGGTTCAAGCGATTCTCCTGCCTCAGCCTCCTGAGTAGGTGGGATTACAGGCATGTGCTGCCATGCCCAGCTAATTTTTTGTATTTTTAGTAGAGACAGGGTCTTACCGTGTTGGCCAGGATGGTCTCGATTTCTGACCTCATGATCTACCCACCTCGGCCTCCCGAAGTGTTGGGATTACAGGTGTGAGCCACCACGCCTGGCCTGCAGGTCTTTTAATCTAGGCAAGCATTAATATAAATTGATCAGCAATTGAGTCCAGGCCTTTATCACCTGTACTCAGAGAAGAGCCTGTCACAAAGGTGATTTGCAAGCAATGTTTGTTGAATGAATAAAGAATGAATGGCTAAACGTCATTAAAGAAAAAAATCACTCATCGATGGAATAGAAGAGGAAACCCAGAAATAAAGCGGCATACCTACAGCCATTTGATCTTTGACAAGGCCAAAAAAAAAAAAACCAAAAAAACAAAAACAAACAAAAAAACAACAACAACAACAAAAAAAACAAGCAATGGGGCTGGGTGCAGTGGCTCATACCTGTAATCCCAGCACTTTGGGAGGCCAAGGTGGGCGGATCACCTAAGTTCAGGAGTTCGAGACTATCCTGGCCAACATAGCAAAATCCCTTCTCTACTAAAAATACAAAAATTAGCCAGGTGCGGTGGTGGGCACCTGTAATCTCAGTTACTCAGGAGGCTGAGGCAGGAGAATTGCTTGAACCTGGGAGGTGGAGGTTGCAGTGAGCTGAGATCTTGCCACTATACTCCAGCCTGGGTGACAGAGCAAGACTCCATCTCAAAAAAATAAAACAAACAAACAAAGAAAAAAGCAAAAAAATGAGCAATGGAAAAAGGACTTCTTATTCAATAAATGGTGCTGGGATAACTGGCTACCCACGTGCAGAAGACTGAACCTGGACCACTACCTTTCACTGTATACAAAAATTAACTCATGATGGATTAAAGATTTGAAGGTAAGACCTCAAACTATAAAAATCCCAGAAGACAACCTAGGAAATGCTCTTCTTGACACTGACCTTGGCCAATAATTTTTGGCCATGTCCTCCAAAAGCAATTGCAGCAGAAACAAAAATTGACAAATAGGACCTCATTAAACTAAAGAGCTTCTGCACAGCAAAAGAAACTATCAATAGAGCACACAGATAGCCTACAGAATGGGAGAAAATATTCACAAAGTATGCATCTGACAAAGGCCTAATATCCAGAATCTATAAGAAACTTAAATCAATAAGCAAAAAACGACCCCATTAAAAAATGGGCAAAGGACATGAACAGACACTTCTCAAAAGAAGACATACACATGGCCAACAAACATATGAAAACATGCTCATCATCTCTCATCATCAGAGGAACGAAAGTCAAAACCACAATGAGATACTATCTCACACCAGTCAGAATAGCTACTATTAAAAAGTCAAAAAGCAACAGATGCTGGTGAGGCTGTGGAAAAAGGGAACGCTTATACACTGTTGGTGGGAATGTAGATTAGTCCAGCCACTGTGGAAAGCTGTCTGGAGATTTCTCAAAGAGCTTAAAATAGAGTTACCATTTGACCCAGCAATGCCATTACTGGGTAAATACCTAAAGGAAAATAAATCATTTTACCAAAAGACTCCTGCACTCATATGTTCATCACAGCGCTATTCACCATAGCAAAGACATGGAATTAACCCAGGTGTCCATCAGTGGTAGATAGGATCAAGAAAATGCAGTGCATATACACCATGGAATACTATGCAGCCATGAAAAGAATAAAATCATATCCTTTGCAGCAACATGGATGCTGTTGGTGGCCATAATCCTAAATGAATTAATACAGCAACAGAAAACCAAATACCACATGTCTAACTTTTAAGAGGGGGCTAAACATTGAGCATACATGGATATAAACATGGGAATAATAGGCACAGTGGACTACTAGAGAGGGAAGGAGGGAGAGAGGGAGGGAGGGAAGCATGGGTTGAAAAACTACCTACTGGGTGCTGTGCTTACTACCTGTGTGATGGGATCTGTACCATCAGCATCATGCAATATTCTCATGTAACAGACTTGAACATGTACCCCATATCTAAAACAGAAGTTGAAATTTAAAAAAATCATTCATGATGATTGTTCAAGATGGCAAGGCAGCCTGTTCAAGGTGGGGGAATGATCACAATAGGTGCAGGGACCAGTGAGATGGAATTTTGCAGTCGGGGAGAGAAATTGGGCTCAACTCTGAATACAGCATGAGCAAGTGGGAATTTATAGCTAGGAAGCGGGGTTGGGGGTCAGCGGATAGAATATTACTGAAAGGAAGCATTAGGGCTCAGGGCAATTCTGGCTAAACTGACCTAACAGGAGTCTTGCTGAAGACAGGCCAGGGTGGTCAGACATCACCTGGGGAGTGGTGGAGGGTGAGGAACCTGGTCACATATGGAGAGGGATCAGATATGGAGAGTGATCAGATATGGAGTTTGAAGATACAGGCTAACCTGACTTAGCAGGGCTCTTGCTAAGGTTGGATTTTACAAGGAAGTACACAGATGGGCCCAGGAAAAGATTCAGAAACCTGACTAAAAGTCTGGTCAAGCCAATGATCTTTGTAAACATCAATTCAGACCAATCATTCACAGCATGATTTCTCATCACGGAGGAGATGCAAGAAATACCCTTGTTAGAGGCCAGAAGTCAGCTTTGGAATTTATTTTATTTTTATTTTCATTTTTTTGAGGCAGATTCTCGCTTCGTCACCCAGGCTGGAGTGGTGCAGTGGTGCGATCTCGACTCACTGCAACCTCTGCCTTCCTGGTTCAAGCGATTCTCCTGCCTCAGTCTCCCAAGTAGCTGGGATTATAGGTGCCTGCCACCATGCCTGGCTAATTTTTTCTGTTTTTAGTAAAGACGGGTTTTTGCCATGTTGGCCAGGCTGGTCTCAAACTCCTGACCTCCAGTGATGCACCAGCCTCAGCCTCCCAAAGTGCTGGGATTACAGGTGTGAGCCACCACACCCCACCAGTTTTGGAATTTAGAGAAGTCCAAGTCCTAATCCTACCCAACACTTCTGATTAGCTCTGTGAACCCAGTCAAGATATTTAACTTCTCTGGGTCTCAGTGTCCTTATCTCTGAGACAGGGAGACTACTCAGACCTATTTCATCACATAAAGGATTTTTAAAGGATAATCATATCTATTTCATAGTATAGTAAGAATCACGGTGAACACGGTGCCTTTTGAAGGACCCTTTAAAGGCAGGAGAGCTGAGGTTGGTTTGGCCTTTCCCTTCTGCTCACTCTCTCTATCCTGGGGCTCACACTCTCTCCCGGCCACTTGAGAAAGACAAGTTGCAGTTTCAAGTGGTTCCATTCCCCTGGGAATGGGGCCCCAGGTAGGGAGCCAGCACCAGCCCATCTTTCCAGCACTCAGGGTTGAGCTAAAAACAGGCCAGGCCCAGGGTGGAGGAGGGGAGGGGTGACCTCAGTCTGCAAGGCATCCCTGCTCTTTGGGGAAGTGGGCCAGTCAGGGTGCCCTGTCCTGGAGGCCCCACTTCCTCCCCTCCCCCAGCATCCCCAGGTCAGGCCTCCTCCCTCCAAGAGAGAACTGTAAGTACTTTAGACAACAGGCCGATAGTGTCAGGAGAGATGGATGGGCCAGGGGGCTTATCTTGCTTAAAGAGACACGACTGGCTGGGCCTGTTGCTTCTCCCCCTTCTCTTCCTGCCCAGCCTGTGAATTTGATTTTCTTTTCAACACACGCACACACGTGCACATAAACACACACAGAGTCCCTGGGAAGCCTCTTTCTGTCTCTCAATACAGCTTACCTCATCTTCCTCCCTCTTCTCCACTATTTTCATTACGCATAAAATGAGAACAACCAGGACAGAGGCAGTGACCTTAATGAGACTGAGAGTAGATTCTGGAAATTCGAGGTAGGGGCAGGACGAGGGAAGTATCCACCCCTCCCCTTCAGCCGGAATTACTTTGTAAAAAAGGAGAGGGGAGAGAGAGAGAGAGAGAGAGAGAGAGAGAGAGACAGAGAGAGAGGAAGGAAGGAAGGAAGGAAGGAAGGGAAAGAAAAGAAAGGAAAGAAAAGAACAAAAGAAAAGAAAGAAAAGAAAGAAAAGAAAGAGAGAAAGGAAGGAAGGAAGGAAGGAAAAGAAAGAAAGGAGAAAAAGTGCATGTCCCATATAATCCAGTAACTTCTCTTTTGGGTTCCTCCCCAGAGCAGTCATTCTCAACCAGGGGTGACTTTGCCCTCCCCGCCCCCGCCACAGATATGTCTGGAGACATTTTTGATGGTCATGATGTGTGTGTGCACGGGTACTCCTGGCATTGGGTGGGTAGAGACCAGGGATGGCGCTCAACACCCTACAATGCACAAGACAGGCCCTCATCACAAAGAATTATCTGGCTCCAAATATCAATAGTGTTGAGGTTCAAAAACCTTCCCTAGAGAAATACCAGCACAGATGCACAGGGAAGAATGAAAATGAGATGACCAGAAAGGCTTTTTTCCCCCCTCCTAATAGCAAAGACTTGGAAACAGTTCGAATATGTATTAACAGGGGACTGCTATGGGACTGGCTAAATGAATAAGCTTTGACCCTTGCTGCACATTAAAATCACTGAAGGACTGTAGCACACTGATGCCCAGGCCTGAACTTTGGAGTTCTGATTCAACTCTGCCAGGGATGGGCCTTGGCATTCATATTTTATAAAGGACTCCTCCCTCCCTTACATAAACACACACCCCTCAGTAATTAATATGCAGCTAGGGGTGAATAAACTAGGATTTATCTACCCTTAGGGATGCTATGCCTTAGTAAAAAAGAATGAGGTTGTTCTATATAGACCTATACGGCATCATTGAACAAAAGAAACCAGGTGTAGCATCACATGTTCAAGATAGTGCTATTAAAAAAGAAAGAAAAACAAAGCAAATCAACGTACTCCAACTGAAAAGTCTACATATTAATATATACACACGCAAAATAAGCCTATCTATTGAATGAGGTACAGAGAAAGTCGAGCATAAAATAAGTTCTGGAAAGAGACATATATTCCAAAATGCTATCAATGGTTACTTCTTGGGAGACAATGAGGAGACCAAGGTGGGGTGGGGCCCATGTACCCTTATCTGTAGAGTTAAGCAAGAAGAACCTATTCATGTATTAAATGTATAATTATACTTAATGACAGGCCAGGCACAGTGGCTCACACCTGTAATCCCAGCACTTTGGGGGGCCAAAGGGGAGGGAAGGTTTGAGCCCAGGAGCTCAAGATCAGCCTAGGTAACACAGCAAAACCCCATTTCTACAAAAAACATATATATATATAAAAATTAGCCGGGCATGGTGGCACATGCCTATAGTCCCAGCTACTTGGGAGGCTAAGGCAGGAGGGTCGATTGGGCCCAGGAGGTCTAGGTTGCAGAGAGCCATGAATGATCACACCACTGCACTCAAGCCTGGGCAACAGAGCAAAACCCTGTCTGAAAAAAACAAACACAAACAAACAAAAAACTTAACAACAATAGGAAAACAGGAGGAAATTGGGGATGTAGTACCTAAGGCTGTCAAAATCCAATGAGATTGGGGAATTCTAAGGGTTCCAGGCCTTTCTCAACCAAGTAGCACAAGCCCAGGCTTGCTCCTGAGTTTAATATCTGAAAGCAGTGACTTCTCACTTGTCCCCCCACTTCCAACTTCTAGCTTTGTGGCCACCCTGAAGCCATGTCTGCCCTGCATGATGGATAACTAATTGGAGCAGAGCTGAAATCCTTTCCTTTTATTAATAAGTGTCATGTTCAGGGAGCTTAAATGGCCAGATTTCTCTCTCTCTCTCTCTCTCTCTCTCTCTCTTTCTTCCTTCCAAGAAGACTGCTGTCAGTGATCAAAGCTGCTCTGCATCTCTGGCTGGGGTGGTGGGATGCAAAGGGGGCTGGGGAGGTTGTCCCATGGCCAGGCAGCTGAAGATCCCCACCTGGATTCAAAAAGGAAGGGGGAAGGCTCAAAGCAGATAGCAATATTGGGAGTCCACATGGCTTGGGTGGGGAGGAATCATTTCACTTTCAGGCATTGAGTCAATCTCCATTTATTGCAGAACTACTATGCACCAAGTCCTGTTCCTATAATGGGAATAAAGAAACAAAAAGGCACAATTATCTCTGCCTTGAGTGAGAGAAATAAACAATCACTGATCTATTCAACAAGTATTTTTTTTGTGTGTACCTACTATGTGCCAGCATTTGTTAGGTACTGGGAATGTGAAGGTAACAATAATAATAATAATACTAATTATTATTATTAAATTTCAAATACATATATAACACATATTATATGAGGTGCTATGTGAAGCTTTTAATATACATTTAACTCATCTAATCCTTATAATAATCTTATGAAGTAGATTTTATTCTTACCTTTATACAGATGAGGAAAGTAAGGCACAGAGAGGTTAAGAAACTTGCTCAAGGTCACTCTGCTAGTGTGTGGCATGGCTGAGATTTAAACCCATGCAGTTGGGCTCTAAAGCCTCCACTTTTAATCACTATTATGCTTTTGGCAAGATACATGAACATCATTCCTGCCCTCTTGGAGCTGAAATGCAAGTGTATGGGAAGTAGGGGAGGTAGGGATAGACTTAGGTGAACACCTGTCAGTATGGCTGATTTATGTGATGGTGTAGGAAAGTGTGAAGGCTTCTCTGAGGAAGTATTCTTCAAGCTGCAATTAGGAAGATAAGTAGGAATTAACTAGCAAAAATAAGGGCCAGTTGTTCTCCAGGTAGAGGGGACACATGTGCAAAGGCCCTGAGGTGGGACTGAGCTAAATCAATTCTAGGAACGGGAAGAGGTCAGTGTGGCTAGAGCACAGGGAGCTGGGAGAGCAGAGGTGGTGAGGGCCAGTAAGGTTGGCAGAGACTGGATCACAGAGGGCCTTGGGAACTGGTTGAAGGAATTTCCTCTCTACTCTTCAGAACATGGAAAACAATGTCAGGGGTTTCAGCAAGAGAGCACTGTGGCAAGTTCACACTGGTCTCCATCAGGAGGGAACATGGAAGATTTCAGGACAGCAAGTACAAATGTGGGGACAAAAGGAAGGGCCCTGAAACCAGGCAGGATGAGCGAGAGGTCAGGATTTCCTGTCTCTTCATGCTCATCCCCATCCAATCAATATCTCCAATTCCTCCCTGCCTCCATTCCCTCAAACACAACCACTCAGTACTCAAGGGTTCTGTTTCTCCCCTGTTTTCTCATATGTGTTCACTGTGGCCTCAAATGATTTCATTCATGGCTGCTCTGTCTCTCTGAGTAGACTGGAGCATGGATGACTTGACACCCACCTTTGAGGCCCCCCGAGCAGAGGCTCTCAGTTCCTTCCCTCAAATATATCTTGTTTCCTTGCCCTGATCAAGGCAGTAAAACACCCATGGAAATCCCAGTTTGTTGTTGTTGTCAAGTACTTACTTTCCCAGCTTTCCTTACAGCAAGATGTGGCCTCATGATTCAATTCTGGCCAAAGAAACATAGAAGAATCTTGTTGGGGGGCTTCTAATAAAAGTTTCCCTTCCTGTTAAAACAATTTTTTGTTGTTGTTGGGTCTTTCCTTCCTGATTTGGATACTAGAGTGAAGTATGATATTTGGTGCTCTGGCAGCTATAATATGACCATGAGATGACACAAATGAGACTGGAAGCCAACATGTTAAATATGGTGAAGAGAAAGGATTGAAAAAGTCTGTACATGTATTAGTCTCAATAGCAAAGACATGGACTCAACCTAAATGTCCATCAGTGGTGGACTAGATAAAGAAAATATGGTACATATACACCATGGAATACTACACAGCCATAAAAAACAATGAAATCATGTCCTTTGCAGGAACATGGACGGAGCTGGAGGCGATCAACCTATGTGAATCAACACAGGAACAGAAAACCAAATACCTTCTCACTTGTAAGTTGGAGCTAAATCTTGGGTACAAACAGATATAAAGTTAGGAACAATGGACACTGGGGAGAGTGAGGGAGGGGGACAAGGGCTGAGAAAACTTCCTGTTGGGCACTGTGTTCGCTCTCTGGGTAACAGGATCAATAGAAGCCCAAATCTCAGTGTCATGCAATATATCCTGGTAACAAACCTTCACATGTACCCTTGGAATCTAAAATTAAAATTAAAAAAAGAAAAGTCTATATCTTTGACAAAATTGTTGAGCAGCTTCAATAGTTCTGGAGATTTTAATCTTGTTAATTATATTTTAATATACATTTTACTATTGCTATACTTAGTTGTCTTTTCATTGCACATGAAATCCTATTCATTGCACATATATCCTAAATAATAGGGCATGACAGAGAGAATGGGGAGCTCAGACACTGTTTCATTCGACGCTCGTATTGGACAGAGGAGGAAACCAAGGCTCAGAGAGGGGAAGGGGCTGGCACAGGTCAGACAGTAAGCCACTGACAGAGAAAACTTCTGCCTCCTTGGTCTCAGTGGGAACCTAGCATAACCCAGGCTTGTACTCTTGTTTGTGCTTCCATGGGAAGGTGACAATGGATAACAGGAACATTAAAAAAATGTGCATACCCACTCCATTTTCCATTTAAAGAGACATGAGGCACGTTAGGGAAGAGAAGTCTCATGTTTTGTGTTGCCATTGACATAGAGGAAATAAAAAGTCCTTTAAATGACCACAAACATTAGCTTAGGCCTATAGGCAAGGTTTTGAGAAATATCAGACCTCTGTGTAAGGACATCAGGCAGCAAGGAAGAAAGTGTTGCTATCCATCAATTCATCTATCTATCCATCCATCCATCCATCCATCCATCCATCCATCCATCCATCCATCCATCCATCTTTCAATTTCTTTCTCACTCTCTCCCTCCACTCATCCCTCTATTAATTCATTCATCCATCTGTCCACCTCACTGATCCATGGGTTGGGGTCTGCCTCCCTGGAAGCATACGGTCATTTCAAGGAGAATCAAGTATACAAATCGGAGTTTAACAGCAAAACAGAAAAGGGAACAAGTAGATATTAAATAGGTGTCACAGGTTGGGTTCTCTGAGAAGTTGACCTTAAGAGTTTAGAGTGCAAGAGATTCATTAGGGAATTGCTATGGTTTGAATGTCCTGGCCAAAACTCATGCTGAAATTTAATTGCTGTTGTAATAGTATTAAGAGGTGAGCACTTTAAGGGGTGATCAGGTCATGAAGACTTTGCCCTTATGAGTGGATTAATGCCCCACATGTCTCTATCTCATGTTCTCACCAGGCACTAGTGCCATGCTCTTAGAATTCCCAGCCTCTAGAACTGTAAGCCAATTGAGCCAAATAAATTTCTATTGTTTTTAAATTACCCAGTCTGTGGTATTCTGTTATAGCAGCAGAAAGTGAGTGAAGACAGGAGTGCTCTTGGGACCAACAACTGTGAAAGGGAAGGAAGGGAAGCAAGAGTAAACAGAGGAAGGAGCAGGACATTTGTCTTTTTTCTGTTTTTGTTTTTGAGACAGAGTCTTGCTCTGTCACCCAGGCTGGAATGCCATGGCACAATCTCAGCTTACTGCAAACTTCACCTCCTGGGTTCAAGTGATTATTCTGCTTCAGTCTCCCAAGTAGCTGGGACTACAGGCACACACCACCATGCCCAGCTAATTTTTGTATTTTTAGTAGAGATGGGGTTTCACCATGTTGGCCAAGCTGGTCTTGAACTTCTGGCCTCAAGTGATCTGCCTGCCTCAGCCTCCCATGTAATAAGTCTTAATGAAGTCTTTAGCCAACCCCACAGAAAGCTTAATATTAGTGGTCTATTTCTATATAACAAATTACGAAGTTAGCAGCTTAAGATAGCACACATTTAGTATCTCACTGTTCTGGTGGGTCAGGAGTCCAGGCATAGCTTTGCTTGTCCTTTGATTCAAGGTCTCTCACAAGGCTGCAATCAGGATGTCAGACAGAACGGGAGGCTTAGCTGGTGGGGGCATCTTATTCCAAGCCCCTGTGGTTGTTGGAAGAATTCCATTTCTTGCAGATTGTATACCTCAGGGCTTCCATTTCTTGGTGACTGTTGGCAGGAGACCACATTTAGTTTATTTTGCCACATGGGTCTTCCCAACATGGCCACTTGGTTCATCAAAGTCAACAAAGGAAAGAACCTTCTGGGAAGTCAGACCTTACAGTCTTGTGTGACATAATCACAGTGACATCCTCCCCTTCACTGTGTTCCATCACAGTGAAGAAAGTCACAGATCCTGTCCATGCTCATAAGGAGGAGATGATACAAAGACATGAGAATCAAGAAGCAGAGATCATTAGGACCATCTTAGGGACTCTCCATCACAAGCTGTGAAGCTGGGATGGCCTTTTTGAGCTGTCCCAAGTTGGGGACAGGAAGAAAGAAGATCAGACTTTTGTTTTGCTTTGTTTTGTTTTTGGGACGGAGTCTCGCTCTGTTGCCCAGGCTGGAGTGTAGTAGCATGATCTTGGCTCATTGAAGCTCCACCTCCCAGGTTCATGCCATTCTCTTGCCTCAGCCTCCCCAGCAGCTGGGACTACAGGCGCACATTGCCACGTCCGGCTAATTGTTTTGTATTTTTAGTAGAGACGGGGTTTCGCCATGTTAGCCAGGATGGTCTCGATCTCCTGACCTCGTGATCCACCTGCCTTGGCCTCCCAAAGTGCTGGGATTACAGGCATTCGCCACTGCACCCAGCCAGAAGATCAGACTTCTATACTTCCCCATCAATCCATCACTGGACGTGGGCCATCTCAGGAAAGGATTGTGACCTTAGAAGAGGTAGCTTTCTGCTGATGAGGCTATTTCTGGCATCTGAAGGCTGTCAGCTGACAATCTTTCTGGTGGAGAGTCAATCCTTCAATTCTAAAGAAGGGATCTAGGAAAAGAGCAGGCAACAGTATCTACTACAAATACTATTCTTCTCTACAGATGAGAGAGTTGAAAGTTAAGCCTTGCCAGACCTGGCGCAGTGGCTCACGCCTGTAATCCCAGCACTTTGGGAGGCCGAGGCGTGTGGATCACAAGGTCAGGAGATTGAGACACCCTGGCTAACATGGTGAAACCTTGTCTCTACTAAAAACACAAAAAATTAGCCGGGCGTGGTGGCAGGCACCTGTAGTCCCAGCTACTCGGGAGGCTGAGGCAGGAGAATGGCGTAAACCCGGGAGGCGGAGCTTGCAGTGAGCCGAGATTGTGCCACTGCACTCCAGCCTGGGCAACATAGCGAGACTCTGCCTCAAAAAAAAAAAAAAAAAAAAAAAAAAAAGAAAGTTAAGCCTTGCCTAAGTTTACACATTAGAGTGTATGATTAAGCTGTATTCAAACCCTAAGTCTGCTCGATTCTAGAGCCCACATGTTTAACCACTGTTCTATGATTCCTTGATAGAATTTAAAGTCTAATTAGTGGGGCAAACTGATAGCCTGATTTACAGCAAATTAAGTATCAACTAAGCAGTTGATGTTCCTTGTCACTGGATATACCACTAATCACAGCTGCTATAGCACTTGTAAGTGAAGATGAGTTATGAAAGGCGGTATGTAAGTAGGTGGAAGTCATATCTTGCAAACTGATAGGCTTTTCTGAATCTAATTGTATTAGGATAGGCTAGGTAATGCTGCAGCAATAAACCCCTAAAATTCAGTGGCTTGATTCTCACTTTCATCACATGGATTAGGCAGCCATCTTTGGCAGCTCTCCTCCAGGTAGTGATTCAGAGATCAAGACTCCTTCCATTCTGAATACACAACCTCCTAGGTAATTGAGGAAAGGAAAGAAGATTATGGATGATTGCACAGGGAATCTCATGGCCAAACCTGGAAGTGGTAGGATATGCTTGTTTACTTCCCATTGGCCAAGACCTAGTCACATGTCCTCAAACTAACTAAAGATTGTGGGAAATAAAAGATTGTAATAGAATTCTATGAATATATAGCATTATCTCTGCCACACCCACCAAAGTGTCCAATAAAGGGAGCAGACAATGTGAAATGGCAACTCTCTAAAACAAACTCCTATTTACAGTTGAATTTGGAAAATCCAACATTTTCAGCTTCAAGCCCCAGCTTTGAGGATTAGATTTCCTTTGCAGTATATGTGCTGGTGGAAATATCAAACATTGGCAATATTTACCAAGCCTTTGGCTGTTGATAAATGCCCCTAGAGCCTGTTTGACCCTCTCCTGGGTTTTTCAAAGCTTTCTGCAGTCTGTGGATCCTGGGGGTCTCAAGTTTGAATCAAGAAATCCTGAGAAAGAAAAGAAGCTATCTGGCTTTAAACTGTTCCCAGACGAGGAGGCTCTTAGCGCCTAAGCCTCAAGGGGAGAGACACTCTGCTTGAGAGACTGTCTGAGCCAACACCTGGAAGAGATTGATTGAGAGACAGTTAATATGGCTGTGTGATTTATGAGGAGGAGATATTGCAGCCAAGGTGCAGGCTGTGGCGGGGCGGGGGCGGGGGTGGCAGAATAGGGAGAGTACAGGCAATGTTAGGTACTTACTGCAGGGTCAGGAAACACTTGATAAAGTTCTACAGTGGAGCTTATTGCTGAGGAAGGAAGGGAGCCCGCAGGCAGTATTGGGAGCTGGCTCCAAGTCTAAGTGGGGAGGGGGCTGTGGCATGTGAGGTGCTTCCCCGTGGACGCCGGTTTCTATGGGACCCTGGGCTCAGCCTCGCCGCCTCACATCCATCATGTGAATGAATGGTTCCACATGAAATATCACATCTGTCAGGAGTCCTCTGTGCTTGCTGCGTCCATGGCTTCGGCCTCAGCTTATGTCTATCCAGAGTCTATTTTGTGCCAAGTGCTTCATTCACACACGTGTCTGAAACCAGACATCTCTGGGAGAGTAAGCGTTCCTCAGTGCTCTCTGCCCCTCGCTTCCCTTTTCTGAATTAATAACAACCGTCTCTTGCAGATGCATAGCTGATCCTTATGCTCTTTAGGATGTATTTGTGACTTTCTGTAAATTTCCCTTTAATAATCTATACTTCAGGTTCCCATCTGCAAAATGGGGATAAGCAGATCTTTTTTGCTTCCCTCACAGGACTTTGTAAAGATGAGATGCATAATACTAGTTCCTTGCTTAACATCAAGGATCTTAGAGCCAAACAGACTTGGGTTTGAGCTCTGGCTCCACTCCTTACTAGCTGCGTAGCCATGAGCAAATCACTTGACTTCTCTGAGACAGTCTCAGTTTATTCATCTATAAAATAAGTCATACCTCCCTCTTAAGGCCATATGGAACGAATACAATGATATAGGTAAAGTGCTTACCCCAGGGGCTTGTACACATCATGAACTCAACAAATGAGACGTAAACTAATGACTGCTGCTGATAATAACAACAGATAAAAGGCATGCACAAGAGAGTGTTTGCGAACATAAGCAATTGTTACCATTGACTATACACCCAGGGATCATGGCAAGCTCTGTGAAAGAGAGAAGTTCTAGAATCTCCACAAACCTTTTTAGGGATTCCTTTAGCAGGTTTCGCACATCCTGGCCAAACACCTATTTACCAGTTGGAGAACAGACCCTGAAAAGGTCTATATTTAGCTTGCATTGTATACAGAATATTTCTCTGAGAAGCTCCATTATGTATAGCTTCATAGGTCAGTGGAAGAGACATTGAAATAGATAATGGCACCTTATGGAGTCAGTACAACAGGGACAGAGCAACCCTGAAGAGAGTGACCAGAGGATTATTTCTGGAATGGTTTAGGATAGACTTCCAGGAGGTGATGACATTAGAGCTGGATTTGCAAAGATACTAGGAATTTTGCAGGTACTTTTTAAGATTCCTGATTGTTTTATTAGTGGATGCACAGAATGCCTATACATTTTCTTGGCTGATAGTGTCGTTTGTATCTCCAGGGAAGACTGAAAGTTCTCCCAAAATACCTAAGTGCTGGGAAGCATGAATAATGGAAAAAGGAAGAATCAAAGTTGTAAGGTGAATTTTTTGTATAAATTACTTGTAGCGGCCCCCTTGGAGTTTTCACTGCCCTACATTTATTCTCCCTTTTTATAGCAGAATTTTCCAGTTTTTCCTTAAGAGAACCACTGATTCTCTGCTATCATTGTGGTTTAGGTGGAGTTGACCCTTCTGTCCAGCTCACGGTGTGTCCATGCCTCTCAAGCCTGGCCAATCAGGAAAGTCAGTTCATCAGTCTTAATGATTGGCTTAGGGATGGTCATGTGACAAGGCCAAGGCGATTCAGCCTTGGTAGTTTTTCAGGTACTGTTGGAAAGAGAAGTTCTCTCTCTCTGAAGGTCTTAAAGCTGAGTGGCGAAATCTATTGTACAACATGGTGAGTATAGTTAATAATAATGTACTGCATTCTTGAAAATTGCTAAGAGAGTAGACTTTAAGATTTTTCACTGCAAAAAAAAAGTATGGGAGGTAATGTGTATGTTAACGAACTTGATTTGGTAATTCCACAATGTACACATGTTTCAAAACATCATGTTGTACATGATAAATATGTACAATTATTATCACTATTGTTGGACATAGGGCCTTACTCTGCAGCCCAGGCTGGAGTGCAGTGAGATGATCATGGCTCACTGCAGCCTCAACTTTGCAGGCTCAAGTGATCCTCCCACCTCAGCCGCCAGAGTAGCTGGGACCACAGGCACATGTCACCATGACCAGCTAATTTTTTAATTTTTTTGATAGAGATGAGGGTTTCACTATGTTGCTCAGGCTGGCCTTGAACTCACGAACTCAAGCAATCTTCCTACCTCGGCCTCCCAAAGTGCTCAAATTATAGGCGTGATCCACCATGCCTGGCCTGTACAATTTTTATTTGCCAATTAAAATAATAAACAGTAAAATGTGGGGAAAGTTGGGTAAATGCAAACTTGAAGTTTAAGGAGCCACCATATGAAGACGGTTGGACTGGGAATAAAGCTAATAGGGAAGAGAACAGAGCTTAGCCGAGAAGAGAGAGCAAGTCCCGATGACATTGACATGCTCTGGCTCTTCAGATACTTGAGTGTCTCATCTCTTATGTTTGAGTTGGGTTTCGGTTGCTTGCCATCACAAGAATTCTAAACAGTATGCCATTTAGTCTGCAAATATTGATTGACGCTGACTACATGCTAGACACTGAGGATAGCACTGTGTTGCAGGTTGAATTCACCCAGGAGGCTGACTCTGAGATGGAGATTACTATGTGAGATGAGAGAGAAGGAAGCAAGATTAGACAGCAGGAGAGAGTGAGCAGTGGTGCAGTTATAAGATGTTGGTAGACCCACAGGGACTGCTGGAACTGGGACCGCCTTTCCTAGTTGTCCTGAGTTGGAAGAAAGAGACCAGCATGAACCAGTCATTGGATGTTGGCTGAGGGAATGTAACCTTGAGAGAAAAAGCAATTTAGCCAAGGGCAGTTCCAGGGAGGCTACCAGCTGGCAATCAGCTGGCAATATTCCCAGCAGGTGAGGGAATAATGCTTCTATCCAAGGTGGGATCTGGGCAATCAGCACAGTGCCCACTACAGCATCGACCCTGCTCTTAGTTGCTCACCATCTAAGGTAGCATCTTTCTAGTTTTTTGTGCCTTGCATACTCAGCTCTGCATATTCTTTAAACGTCTGCCACTGTGAGTTAGATAAAGAACAAGAGAGGAAGGAGAGGTGGGTGGAGGAGAAAGACTGCTGGAGGAGGCAGACAGCCACATAATTAGACAGGGACTTGAGAATCTTGGCCTTCCAGGAAATATGGAGTCCACCACTCAGAAAGAGAAAAACACCAGCCTGCTGCACTGGGGCTCCACAAGAGCGGGAGCTCTGTTGTTTGCTGAGCTATCCCCGGTACCTAGTAGTGGAGCTGGCATGGAGTATGTGCTCAATAAATGTGTATAGTCTGGACTGAGCCCTCTCTTATACACTGTCCCCTTTAACCCTCAAAATGCATCTGCGAAGTAGGTAGATTTCCTGAGTTTCTTTTTGCAAATAATGAAAGAAACTTAAAGGGATAGATAACAGAGCCAGGCTTCACATTCCGGTCTGTTAGATTTCAAAGCTCTTGTTCGGGCTATTCTCCATAAGAATACTCACCTTAGACCTTTTTGCATGGAAAGAAATGTGGACTCAAGGATAGAAATAGAAATGGAGCTGTCATAGTCCAAGTTTCAGAGCCTAAGCCCTCAATTTGCAGAGGAAAAGGGGCAGGGGGTGGGAAAGAGAAAGAAATGAAATCATTCATTTAAAAAATTTCTTTATTCAGCAAACATTAAAAAATACCACATGTAAAACACTAAGATATTTAATAATACATTTTAAACAGGAAAACATTTTATAATAATATATTTATGACATAAGAATATTCAATAATACATTTTAAATATGTATATAAATACTTACACATATTAAAACACTTGGTACTGTAATAATACATTTAAGACCTTAACACATTTAGTGATGATTGTAATTATTATTATAATTATTGAGTTTGGCCTAGACTATACACAGCTGTCGCATTTAATCCTTGCGTGGATTCTAGGAGGGAAGTTCTATCATGATCCCTGTGTACTGATGAAGAAGCTGGCTTTGGAGAGTACAAATCACTTGTCAAAAATCACACATGGGTCAGTGGAGTTTGAATCTAGAAAGTCTGATGCCCCGCTCTGCTCACACCCAGATCTGTGCTGGTTTTAGGGATAAGAAACTAGATGAAACAATGCCTCATGTTGCCAGGAGCTCAGTCTAGTGGAGAACCAACCACTCAGTAGGGACAGAGAAAAGGGCCAGGGATAGGGTCTGAGGAAGTGTGGTGGCTGTTCATGGAGCTCACAGGACTGCTGGCTTGTCCATTTTGCTTTGCTTTCATCAGTCCTCCCTCTCCTTAAGTGGCAAATAGAAGTGAGTACTCATCTTCCATCTTTCATTCAATCAGTTATTTGTTTGTTGAATTTATTCATTCAACAAACCTAGTTTACAACCAAGCATTGTTCTAGATTTTAGAAACACGGAAGTGAACAAGACAGATAAAGACTCTGCCCTCCTGGGGCCTACATTCCAGGGTGGGGAGGACGGGGAGTGCTGTCAATAAGCCGTCAAATATCTAAACTAACAAGGTAATTTATCATAATGAAAAGAAAACAAACAGGGAGATGTGATGCTCTAGGTTAAGTAGTCAGGGAAGGCTTCTTGGATGAGGTGACAACTGGGTTAAGAATTTGATGGTTGAGAAGAAAGCACCCATGGAGACATCTGGTGGAGGCTTCTGGATGTGGGACTGACCACTCGCCATGTCTTCATCATAGGAGAGGAAGAAACTAAGCTCCCAGCCTCAAGCTGAGAAGACTAAGTGTAGAGATTTTGTTGACCAGCCCAAGAACAAAGAAAACTGTCTTCCCACATCAGCTGCTGCTGAAGAGTGGAAAGCCTTCTTCTAGTTGGGGCAGTTAGGGCCCTTCCTGCTGGGCATTCAAGGTTCTGTCCGTTCTTCCAGAAGCCAGCCTGGAACTTCCCAGAGGACCACGGGGGCAAGTCAGCTCTGAGTTAAAGGCCAGGAGGCAGCCTGTGCCCACTCTGCACTGGGGCTAAGAGAATTAACTCAAAAGACGCTCCCCTCAGGGTCTTCTACAAAAAGACAGCAAAACCAGGCTCAGATCCCAAGAAAGCTTTCGTAAGCTTTTCCTTGCCTCCAGATAATAAAGACAGCTGCTTTGAAACCAATTTGGCTTCTTTGTTTTTATAGGGGAATGAGTTTGCTCATAGCTCCCAGGGACTGGAGGGTCATAGAAGAGCGCAGATGCTGTGTTATTAGTTCTCGGGTGAGGCTGACCATAATAACACGCAGCAAGCCCTGGTTACCGCATGTTTAGGCTGCGGGGGCTGTTAGTTACTAGGGTGTTCTGGTCTTATAATAAAAATAATAGAAGGAAAGATAAACTCCATCCCGCCCAGTGGTGTTGGTCATGCTCTGTGAGTTTTTCTTACTGGGTTCTCAATTGCTATGGTAACTATGGTAGCATGGTTACCAAGTGGTAGTTTGTTGGGGCTGGTTAGGCTTTGGGCTTTGGGATGCCTTTGACCTAGATTCAAATCCTGGCTCTGCCTCTTAATATCATATAATCTTGACTATGTGCATGTAATCTGTCTGATGCTGAATTTCCTCATCTGAGAAACGAGGATGGTAATGACGATGACCTGTATTAATGGAGGTATGAATGAAACACAGCACTTAGCACAGTGTCTGCGACATTGTAAACCCTCAGCAACTGAGAATTGGTGTTTCTCCTAATACTGTTATTTATGATAGTAATAGTCTTAGCAGGCATCATAATTAGTAACAGGAGGTCACGACACATTTCCAGATGAGGAAACTGAGGCACTGAGCGATAGGTATGTTGCTTTAGTGAAACCTTGCCATTGTCCGTGTCAGTAATGGGCTTTACAGACCCAAAGAGTGGGATTTTAAAAGTCTTCCCCATAAATAAACGAGAAGAAAGCAATCTCTTGGCCCCGGAGACCACTTCCCAGCCTAGGATAAGCAAGTAAGATATTTACGACGCAGCCTCCATAGAGGGGACATTGTTCTGGGTGAGCTGAACGGGCGGTGGTCAGACCACATCTAAAATGCTTCAACTGGTTTTTGCTGTGGCTTTTTCATAAAGAAAGATCTTATTGCCTCTGAGAGAGAACAGTGGGATAATTCCAGGTGGTAGCATGGCTCTGAAAAAACCCAGGAGAATATTGCAAGCGAGGTAGGATTTGGGAGGGGAGCAAGATGAATTACGTCCTCTAGCTTGCAAGGAAAGGAGAGGAAAGCAGAGAAATGGAATTAAAGCTAGTGAGGGAAACCAGCCAAAGGCCTTCGGGCATAGTAGCAGTAACAATGACAGTAATCGAAGTTGGCAATTATGAAGCACCTACTGTGTGCTCTGTTCTCATCGACACAGATTTTAGTTTTCTCCTTGATTCTTAAAACAATTTGGTAAAAGAGATACTGATTTTCTGGTTTTGCAGATGCGGAAAGTAAGGTCTAGAAAAGTGAAGTCATTCTCCACTGAGCCCCGGATTCCAGTTCAAGCTTGGCTGGCTGCTTTCAAAGCCCATTTTTCCACCCACTATCAGATTGTGGAGCCAGACTAATGAAAGTGGAGTGGAGAAATCTACCCTAAGGAAAGGGAAGCCTGCTTTTGTGGGAGTGTGGGGTGCGTGCTTGGCTCATCCCAATGTGTTGGCCTCCTGGCTAGCAGGAGGAATTAATTCTGGCCTCTGCAGCAGCCCTTGCTTCCTTGCCAAAAGGCAAGAGGCTGGAGTCCTGCTTGCAGCTCCCTCCTCCTGCCACCTACACATCCACGAGTCACTTCCAAGGGTGGAGAAGCCTTTGAAGTCGGTAGTGACGCCGTGGAGGGTGAAGGCTTCGGAGAACTGAAGAGGTGAACACAGGGCCAGCAGATAAGCAACCTAAACAACCACGAGTGCACTCCCAGGCACAGAATGAAGAATTTCCGACAATGAGTTTTTGCCTGGCTTTTGCTTAGTCTAGTTTTTAGAGCTATGAAGGATGATGTTCCTGAACTTGGCTAAGCCAGAAATGGAAGAAGCTATTAGCTCAGCAGTAGTCTATGAGCTTTCCCCCAGAGTTACAGCTCTGGGATCTCTTGCCTCAGCTGGGGCTTGCCTGTAGCTTTCTCTCTCTCTCTTTCTGTATTGAATAAATCAATCTAGGGCTGACAAGAGTCCTAGGAGATGCATTTTATGCGAGTGTCCATTTTTCTTCTGAGAGTATTCAAAGTCTTCATTGGAGCCTGTGGGATCCCTCCTTGAAAAAGTTAAACCTTGTTGGAAATAAACAAATGAAAGGAATGCAAGTAGTTACCACCTAGGTAGAGGATGCCAATTACTTTTCATTAATAATAAAATAATAATGAGTCACCTCTCATCTTAGCAGTGTTCCCTCAGAAGTAAACCCCAAGACAAGTATCTGAGTGCTCATAAATTTTTATTTCATTTTGTTTTGCTTTTGGAGGTGATTCCAGTAAGCACCAGTAAGGGAGTAGAGAAATTTGAAAGTCGAGAAGTTAATACAGCATGTGTTCATAAGTAGGTTACTATGATGGGAAACTGAGGCTCACTCCTGCTGGGGAACTCTGAGACACAGTACAGAACGTGCCTTGGAGTTGTCCCACCTGAGGGATAAAAAGATAGAGTACATGTCTTCCAACCCCAGTCTCTCATTGTCCGAGGGCTGTTCCTGGGAGCGTCAGCTCCCCAGAACTGCTGGTCTACCTCGGGAGGAGATTCCAGGAGAAGCCCTCAAAGGGAGAGTTGTGGATGCCTGCATTGGAGCCATCAGCATGCACAGGAATGGTGTGCACTGGGAGCTTATGGGTGAACTCCCAATGGTGTATACTATGTCTATAAATTCACATTTGTTTGTTTCATCTCTGAATGCAATTGCTTATTGGAGACCCAGCTCCCAAGATGACAGCCTTGGATTTTGCAATAAATTAGAATCAAGGCTCATATAATATTAATCATAGAAGTATTTACATAAATGCTGTGGGCTTACAGGTGAGCTGCTTGGCTGAAGCATCATAAAACATTTCATTGCACAGAAAATAAATATGTGCCAATGTGGCAGAAGAACTACAGGAAACATGAAATTAAGGGACTTTAAAATCAGACTAGATTTCTATAGCTAGCCTGAAAGTAAAGAGCTTGGGTTTTGGATTCAGATAGTTTGAATTGCAGGTCTGATACTTTTGCAACCTTCAACAAGTTGCATAACCCCTTGAGCTTCAGTTTTTGTCTTTTTTTTTTTAAACTGTCAAATGGTAAAAGTTCCTATCATAAACAATTATTGTGAGAATGAATTGAGGTAATGCTCGATACCTCAAGACAATAGTTAAAGATGGCATTATTTGTTTATAATTCTTTCTTCTTTCGCCACGCTTGTCATGGTTTACTGTATCAGGAATATACTTCCTTGCCCCATGGACTTCAGTCTCGCTCCTGTTGTTTACTTTGCCTAATAGATGTGAGCGGATGTACTCTATATCCCATCTGAGTAGAAACTTTAAATGTGCTTATATAGTATTGGTTTGTTCCTTTGTACTCCTGCCCTGAACCGTGAGAAGAGCATGCCTTAAGTGGTTGGTGAAGCTTTAACTTGGGTTTCAAAGTGATGGATACATAGATAATAACTGAATTCAATCCCATAGCCTGAAGCTGAGGCATACTAGCTAATCACAGGCCAATGAGTGATTAACTGGTATCTTGCCCAAGATCATCCAGTCAATTAGGATAAAAGTAGAGACCAGAACCTAGGCCTTCTGACTCCCAACTCAGTACTTATTTGAGGCAGAGGCAATAATCATTCTCTTTCTTCTTCAATTAAAGTCTTATATATTTTGCGGGGGAGTAAGATGATGTCAAGTTAAAAAGCAATTATACTTTGCAGCATCCTTGCAGTAGGGATGGCAAATGAGATAGATATAAGCAGAAGTCACTGGGTGGAACTTCCAGAGAGCTTTTGCCCCTTCTTCCTTTCCTTCCTCTTCCTAATGTGATGGCTGGAGCTCTAGCAACCACCTGCGATCATGAGGCAACCTTGAGAATGAAAGCCAGTGCTAAGGATGGCAGAGCAGAAAAACACAGGCAACCTGAGACACTGACTATGTCACTTGCTAGCCTTTGTTTCTTAACTCCAGGGAGCACTATTCATTGTTTATGCTGTGAACAGAGGTCCCTGGAGTTAGGCAACATGGTTGCTACAGAGCTACAGAGCTCTACCTACCTCTGTAGTTCTTGTTGTTGTTGTTGTTGTTGTTGTTTTTGAGACGAAGTCTCTCTCTATTGCCCAGGCTGGAGTGCAGTGGTGTGACCTCAGCTCACTGCAACCTCTGCCTCCTGGGTTCAAGCGACTCTCCTCCCTCAGCCTCCTGAGTAGCTGGGACTACAGATGTGTGCCCCCACATCCAGCTAATTTTTGTATTTTTAGTAGAGACAGGGTTTCACCATGTTGGCCAGGATGGTCTTGATCTCTTGACCTCGTGATCTGCCCACCTCGGCCTCCCAAAGTGCTGGGATTACAGGCGTGAGCCACTGCACCTGGCCTGTACTTTTCTTTTTTATATGAGATAAGACAAATCCCTATCTTGCTAGTCCTAGATCTCTTTGACTAGTAGAGTAATGCAATCCTGACAGACACTAGACTCACATGCCCAGGAATCTTCCATTTGCCCCTTCCCATCCATTCTACATCTTACTCCACCCATGTGGCTGCCCTGTAAAGATGCTATCATTTGACTTCTTGTCTCTGGCTCCCAACTGGATTCAGACAATGGGATGCACCATAAGTGATGTGAGGGGTAGGGGACAGTGAAGTTGGGACCTTTGTTTCCCTGGTTCCTTCACTGCCAGGTTGCCTAGGGCTGGCAGTGTCTTGACCAGAAGTCTCAGCTTTTGTCAGGAGACCTCTCTGCTCTCTTTCTGTCTGAGTTTCAATGACATTCTCTTTCTTTGCTCCTTCAGGACTAGTAATACCACTAGCTCTTCAGTGTCTCTGATGTGCCTCTCCACCCCTTGCTGATTTCCTTAGTCCTGCCCACACCTTTATGAATAGCATCCTTAAATTCTCGCAGTTACTGCATTTGACTGGCCCGGTTTCCTGCCAACAAATGTCATCGGAATTCCTGCTGATAGTTTTTCGATTCATGCTGGCTGGGACTTCTCTTTCCAGTCTCTCTCCTAGTTTCTCTCTTTGATAGACTTGCTTGAGTCTCTATTCTTGTTTCTCCTATTACCCTAAGAACTTTTCTACTCCTAAACACTGTCCAGATTCATTATTATTGTTGTAAAAACCACCATGGAGTGAATATTTACTATATACCAAGCACTAGATAGGGTATTTTATGTACATTTTCTTGTTTAGTCACCACAAGAAGACAGTGAGGTGGGTCTTATGCCTATTCTACAGATGAGGAAAGGAAGTTCCCCAGACCAAGTGACTTACCCAAGGTCACAGAGCTAAGAGAGTGGTAGGGCTAGGATTGGAATGCAGGGTTCTCCAGTTCCAGTGCAGTGTTACTAGGCATGATACTGCCTTGTCTCTGATTTGAAAATAAATATAACCATGACCCTGGTTGTCATGTTAACTCTGAATACATTAGGACATTCCCCGAGGAGGGAATCCGGTGGTGAATTGGAGATCAATAGCAGAGGTGGTTGGGGTCTCTTTTGTCCTAAATTGTGCATACTACCCACCAAGGCATGCAAATTCAAATATGCACACACACACTCACACATGCACACACCTTCAAACGTGCACACACATGAACATGTTCACATACTCACACCTACACATTCTTCTCACATGCACTTTCATACACACACACATACTTATACACTCAAACATGTTAACATTCTCACACACTCTCATATGCACACACTCAAACCTAATCACACATGCACATTCTTACACACACACACTCAAACATGTCCACACACACATGCACACATCTTCACACACACATACACACTCACATGTGCACACAGGTTCACATACATACTCAGAGTTATCTCCCACACTCACACACACTTTCATATATACACACTCATGCAGTCAAACATACACATGTACACCCCCACATACATATACACTCAAACATGTACACATACACATTCTTATACACTCTCACATACATGCACACAGAATCTCTCACATTCTCACATGCACACACTCAAACATGCTCACACACTTGCATGCACATACACATTCGCATGCACACACTTGCATGCACATACACACTCGCATGCACACACTCGCATGCACACACACACTCACATGCATATACACACATGCACACACACGCATGCACACACACATTCACGCACACACACACTGACATGCACACACAATCACATGCACACACACTTGCATGCAACCCATGGGCACCTCTCCATGTCTGAGAGGCCCCCACACCTCCCGGCCCTTCCTTGGCAGAGGATGCCTAATTCTGCAGCAGGTGGGGACGTTTCTGCTCAAGGCTCTTTTTGACTTACAACTTAAAAATAAGCCCTCTAGCTCTAGGCACCCTGGCTCTGTCAGTTTCCCCAAACTTCACACCCTGACTGGTTCCAAAGAAAACTTCACCCAGGCCCAGGGAGCCAGAACACCTGCTTTGTCAACTGCAGAGCGATGGAGACGTCACCTGTGTGTTTCACTGGAACTGTTGTGTCTGAGGCCTTGGCTGGCACATGTGTCCCTCCACGCCTCGGTCCCAGGTAAGCAGGGTTGAGGTGTGACAGGTTCTTTCTCTTCTCTCAAGCCAGCTGGGTGTCAGCGTAATGAACCAGTGAACATCCACGCTCCCGTATGGGGCTAAGGAAGGATGAAGAATCCAGCAGGAAAGACTGAGAGCACATGGCTTCAGAACTGAGCTTTGGCACCAGATACACCTCAAACCAACTCTGGCACTAATGCTGGCGTGTCCCGTTCCTGGAATGCCTTTATTCTGTTCAAGATTCAGTTTCCTGACCAGTAAGTGGGGACAGTAGTAGCAGCTTCTGGTGGTTTCTGTGAGGGTTAATGGAGATAATGCACATGAAATGCTGATGCTAGTATCTGCCACATAGTAAGGTCCTAGGGGAAAAGGGGGAGTTTATTTCGAAAAGAAAATAGACAAGGAGGAGAACCCAGAGTCCTGATCACAGACTGCAGGTTGCTTTAATCTCTCCCGGGGCTTGAGATACCAAGAGAGTCTGCCAATTTTAACACACAGCTGCTTTTTGAATTCGGTAAAGTTGCGTCTTCTAAGCTGCTGGAGGTATGTAAAGTATAGGCCACACTGGCTGTTTAATTTGACCAGTACAGGTAAACAGGAAAATGTTCAGACACCAAAATTCAGGACCTCTTGTTACCCCTTCTTAGTAGTGACTGACTTGGGGACTGCAGCATTTTGCCTCTGTTTGTATTTTCTCTGAATCAAATTTGAGCCTGACACTTTAGTGGTGGGTAGATGAAGGAACGTAGGTATGTTATTTCCCTGATCGGTGCCTCAGTTTCTTCATCTGTAAAATGGGTGTAATACTATTTATGTCACCAGGTAAAGATGTAAAACCCCTCACACAGTGTTAGGTACATAATAGGTGTTTAATAAGTTCCTATTCATAAAAAACGTAGCTTTCAGTTGTAGAAACAGTTAATAAGCATCTCGGAGAAGACGTTTCTATGTTATATAGATTTCCTGCAAGTGTCTGAGGAAGTGAGTGATGTGAACATTACTCACAAGATAAAGAGGTAAAACCCCTCACACAGGACTAGGTACATAACAGGTGCTCAATGATAAGTTCCTATTCATATAAAAGTAGCTCTCAGTTGTAGAAAAAGCTAATAAGCAACTTGGAGAAGATGTTTCTATGTTATATAGGTTTCTTCCAAGTGTCTGAGGCAGTACGTTCTTTGTGGACTTGGACAGAGGACTACAAATCTTAAACATTTTTCACTTTCACCAGTATAAAAAAAATTGAGAGTTGGGTACAGAGGCACCTGTGCCTGTAGTCCCAGCTACTTGGGAAGCGGAGGCAGGAGGATCTGTGGAGTCCAGGAGCTCAAGACCAGCCTGGGTGATACAGCAAGACCCCCATCTCAAAAATAAAACAAAAGTTAGGATGGATGATATATATATGCACATATACCTATACATGTTCATGTACATTAGGTTTATACATATATATGCAGCAACAGAAAACCAAACACTACATGTTCTCACTTATAAGTGGGAGCTAAACCATGAGAACACATGGACACAGGGAGGAGAACAACACTCCCCAGGGCTTGTCACAGGAGGGGTGGGTAGAGGAGAGCATCAAGAAAAATAGCTAATGCATGCGGGCTTAATACCTAGGTGATGAGTTGATGGGTGCAGCGAACCACCATGGCACACGTTTGCCTATGTGACAGACCTGCACATCCTGCACATATATCCCAGAACTTAAAATAAAATAAAAATAAAAATAAAGTTTTAAAACCCCATTATGACTAGATGCAAAAATTAGAAATGAAAGGGATGAGCTACAAAATAAATAGAAGTTCTGGTATCTTCCCTCAAACCCAAAAGGATTATTTTATGTCCACTGCTTTGCACACCACTGTCCAGGTCCTCGCTGTTCAAAGTGCGGTCCTGAACTGGGAGCATTAGCATCACCTGGGAACTGGTTAGAGCTGCTGAATCCCAGGCCCTACCCTGGACCCACCAAATTAGAGTCCCCTGGTGAGTGGGTGCAACATTAAAGTCTGGGAATCACTGCTTTCAGGAACATAACTGGAGGGTAACCCCTCAATTTTAAGTTTCTTTATCTGTCTTATTCTCCTTATTACTTGAAGTTGGATGAGTTCTTAGCTTTAACTAGCATATAGGAAATTAGCTGGACCCCTTCAGCATTGCACCAAGTTCTGTCAAACCTGGCTTGAAAGAGACTGCCCATGCCAAGCTTGATGAATGTTTTTCATTTGGCCTATATTTAGCAGTGCCAGCCAATTTGGAGACATCCCCAAAGAAGAGGCTTCTGGTCTCCATAGTTCGAAACATGATTGCCAAGCAATACCATAAATCTGCTTCAGAAAGGACTGGCAATTTTTTTGGGGGGGGGGTAGGGGGAAGGTTCAAAAAAGCTAGCAAAACTAATCCCTGGCTGCTCCTTGAAGTGGACGCAGATGGAAATAAAATCTTTCCACAAAGTGAGCTTTGGCCCCACTTCCTTATTTCTGGTCCAAAAATGACTTTCAGAGAGCATGTTAACAAGAGCTCTGGCTGGAACTCGGAAAGGCAGGCCTGCAGTGAAGAGGTGGAGGAGGCTGTGTCACCAGGGAAGCACGCTAATGGGCTGGGCTGCACAAACATTATTTTTTAATTCTGAGGGTAAAAGAAACTGGTAGAGAATTCATCAAACTCTAGACAGGAAAAGGGCTTGATTTCTGCTGCCCTGGCCCTGCCCAGAGCTCAGGATGGAGTTGAGTCACCACCAGTTATTTGGAACCCAGCAAAAGACAGGACTCTGCTTGCCAGCAGGACTGGTGGACTTTATGGATTCAGGAGTGGGGTGGCCAGGCCATTTGTCCAGACTGAAGTCTGTAAAGGGGCTTTCTAGAGACTTGCTGGTAGATGGTAGGATTACACCAGGCAGTACCATGATGCAATGTGCCTTTCTTCTTTTCCACCCTAGTTTTCTCCCATTGGGCCGCCATGTTGAAAGCCAACATGAGTGTAAGGGAGACAAATTATGGAGAGGGACTCTTCTTGTTCCTTTTGTGTCTGTTTTTCTCAAATCTACTTCCTGCTCTTCCTCGCCTCGCTCCTTTCCAGTGGATGGCTGACTGCTACAAATTACAGCTCCCAATGTCCCTTGCTTCTAGTTGGGTTCAGCCAATGTAAGTCTGCCATGGAGGATTGGCAGATTGGAGGATGGGATGGTGGGAGATGTTAAGGTCATTCTCCCATACTTCACACTGTGTCTTTTGGTGTGGTGGAGACTCCAGCAGTGGCTGTATTTCCTACATGGTTCCAGCTTCATCTGTGTTCCTCCATGGCCCCAGCTCCCACTGGGTAATGCCTATTTCTGAGCTCTAGTAATACCACCTCCTCCCTCACTCGCTCCTGTCCCAGGGTTGTAGCAGATTTCTGCTCTTGCAAGTCTCTGAGGTGTTTCCCATGTCCTGTTTGTCTTTTCAGCTCTTTCAACACCTTTGTAACTAGTGAACTACATTAAATCCTTTCTTTCGAGCCACCTGGTTGGGTGCCTCTATCTTCCAGACTAGACACTAACCAATAAACATTTAGACTTTACAGAAACAATTTGAATCACATCAAATGAGTAAGCAGCCATAAAGCATTCTATCACTTGGCAGTTCATGCTAACTTAAACAGCTTGTTTCAAGGACACAAGTTATGCCAGTGATTTGAAAGAAAAGCTGAACAGCAAAACAAACGGTAAGCTTCTGGAGTCTTCCAATATCTAGGTAGCAAGAGCTACTATCCTTAAAATATAATGTTTGAGATGATTAATCAGCTCTCATTGCTTTCCATGAGTGTTTCAGGATACTCATTGTTCTTTTCTTATAAGAGAGAAGGTCTCATTTGCTGATTTTGGGTCACTCAACAACTAATTGACCATACACCACAAGGTGTCTTGACTGACAGTCCCACCAAAACTGCAAACAATGGGGAAAGGAACCTGTATTAGAGAACAGCATAAGTTGCTATAAGAAAGGGTCTCACAATATGTATCTTAAACAAGATGGAAGTTCATTTCTATTGTCCTAGAGCTGTTTAGGGTAGGTGCATTGCTCTTCTTAACTTGTAACTTCTATGTCTACGTACAAGGATGCCTGCTCCTCCAGGCATCATTGCACACCAGTCAGCAGGAAGGAAGACAATGAAAGGGGAGGGCCCTTTTCTTTCAAAACAGCATCTGGAAGTTGTGCTCACATCCCACTGGCCAATATCTAGTGAACATGACCATTCCTGGTTGCATGGGAAGCTGCAAAACACATTAGCTAGGTGGTCATGGGCTCTGATCAAGCTCTCTTACCATGGAAGAAGATAACAGATACTGGAGGAAAATCATCAGTTTAACTACAAACGTTATTCAAAGGAAAACTGAGATGCTCTTCTTCTCAGAAGAAGTAGGCACCCAAATCAACACAGACCACTAAAAAAGCACTTATGTTCGAGGCACTCTGGATTTGCTGTTTTACATAGGACACTCTCTTTCTTGAATTAATTAAAAGAACTGTTATAGACTGAATGTTTGTGTCCCTCTCAAATTCATGTGTTGAAATCCCAATCCCCAATGTGATAGTTTTAGAAGGTGGGGCCTTTGGGAGGTGATTAGGTCAGGAAGAGGGACCTCTCATGAATGGGATTGACAGCTCTATTGAAAGAGACACAGAGAGCTTGGCCCTCTCCGTCTGCTCTCTACCATGTGAGGATACAATGAGATGGCTATCTGTGAACCAGGACAAAGGCTCTACCAAGAATCTGACCTGGCTGGCACCCTCATCTAGGGCCTTCAGCCTCCAGAACTGTGAGAAATAAATGTCTGTTGTTTAAGCCACCTAATCTATGGTATTTTGCTGTAGCAGTCTGAACAAAGGCAGAAGCTAACTCAGAAGCACCTCCCTATTTAAAACTCCAAGGAGCTCCACTGCGCTCAGGACAATATCCAAACTCCTCCAATAGCCTACAAGCACCCTCATGACACAGGCTCTGCCTACTATACAGCTTTATGATAGAATCATACTCAATTGCCTGATGAGATCTGACTCCAACTCCTCCTTTGAAACCCTGTGAGTATGCCTTCCTCTAGGAACTCTCTAGAAAAGGTAGAACTAACCCTCAGGGCTCCAGAGTGTCATATATATATAGTCTTCCATTATGCTTGAATCATTGACAGGCACTTAATTATATCCATATCTACTTTTCTCTCCCCAGCCCCAAGCTTTCCAGTTCCTCAAGAGTTGGAGCAGTGTTTTATTCATCTCTGAATACCCAGCACTAATACAGAGGTGCTCAGTAATAATTCTTTGAAAGAAATCATTAAATTCATTGTATATATTGGGCACCCACTAAGTGTCAAGCCCTGTTTTTGTTGCCAGTGATACGGTGGTGATCAAAACAGACATGGTCCTTACTGTAAGCAAGCATGAATATTCTAATAGTGGGGTAGACAGTAAGGAAATAAGTAAGTCGATATGAAATCGGTAGTCAAAGGGGCTAGAGAGAAAAGAAGAACAAGGTAAAAAAATAAAGTGTGACAACTGTGATCAAGGCCAAGGATGGTCTCTCTAAGATGTTGAATTTTGAGCAAAGACCTAAATGAATTAAGCGAATGAGCCAGGCAGACATCTGAGGCAGAGAAAGGCATGATCCCACCAGATAGGTAAGGTTAGGATGAAGATTATCGGCAGAGGTGTGAAATATTCCTGCCCAGTTAAAGAAGTACATGTGGCTGAATAGCATTCTATCATAAAAGCAAGTGCGAAGGTCCTGAGGTAGCACATACTTTGTATGCTGGAAAAACATCAGAGGATTCCTGGAGTGGGATGAAGAAATGTGAGAATGGTAGGAGGTGAAGGCAAGACATCATCATGAAGCAGTTCCTATAGAGGCTTGAAGATGGTGGTAAGGACCCTGGATTTTATTTTGAGTGAGCTGGGAACCATTGGAGGGTTTGGGTAGAAGGGGGATGGAATCGGATATGTTTTACATCAGATCACTGACCACTTGCTTGATCAGATCTAGTAAGGCAAGATCGTTATTCTTTCATATGGTCTATACGTTACATATCGGCCAGAGAATGAGTGGATGTTATAAGGTAAAAGAATGAATGAATATTGAAAATTAAACAAAAAAAGATTTAAGAGCTCAAGATGAAACTGAAAGGGTTGCTACAGGCCCATGAAAGATTTGTTGTCAATTGCAGGGAATAGACAGGATTTACTCTGGGAAATCTGAGGTGGGAGCAAACTTCATCCTGGGAAGAACAGGAAAGGCATGATGAAGGAGATGGGGTTTGAGAAGGGCTTGAAGGATGAGGTGGGCAAAATCCAGTCCGTGCCATTGCAGGAATTCAAAAGCTAAGGGAAAGCATAGACCAGATGCGTCTACCAGTTATTTTCAGGCCAACCAGGATTATTAATCCATCTAGGCTGTCACAGATGGGGAAGTGATAGATGGCTGTTGTTCTGTTAGCACTGGCTGAGTCTGTGTCTTCCTCTAAGGCTCTGAATTCCAGCCCCTCTGGCTGGCAGAGTCTGGTTTCTAGATGAAAGATAAGTGGGTGGGGTACAGCAAAACACCCAAGCCCCCTCCCCAAGGAGAGTACAGATAAGTGAGAGAATGAGATGTTTGACAAATAAAAATGACACATCTCATTACAAATATTGCTGAATGATAGGACGGAAAACATTCAGGTGGATGAGGGGTGGGGTGGAGGGACGTGCTCCTTGGGGAAGTGACATTTGGGTTGAGAGTGGAAAGAGTCTCAGGTTTTTGTGCAAAGTTGGAGGGAAGAACCTTGGTGGCGGAGGGAAAAATAGCTGCTAAAATCCAAGCCAAGAAAAAGCTTCCTGGATTTAAGGAAATGCAAGAA
The DNA here is from genome assembly GCF_003255815.1 of Theropithecus gelada. Lineage (NCBI taxonomy): Eukaryota > Metazoa > Chordata > Mammalia > Primates > Cercopithecidae > Theropithecus > Theropithecus gelada. Next base: position 73,413,186 of record NC_037679.1, on the reverse strand, counting down.
GGCAAGTATGTCGTGGCAGTGAGAGGAGTGGTATGAGATGAAGATTCTCCGGCTGTTCCTTATTTTTCCATGTAAGTGGCAGAAAAGTAGAGAAGGAGACACAGGCAGGAGCGTGGAACTTTTGGATTACTTTATTGCAAGTAATTATTTATCGTGTCTAGAATAATGCGGAGGTGGGCAGCTGACTATCAGTGATAAGTCACTCTACTGATTTCAGGATTCTCATCAAGAAGTAATATCCTCCCAGCCTGACCAGCAGTAGAAAAAAACTTTAAATTTTTATCTTGCCAAACACAGAGTTTTGCCTTCCTGGTTCAATGGTTTGATTTGTCTAGCTGCGAAGTGTTTTGCCCCTAAGGCTTTGGTAGTCTAGACTGTTTGCCTAATTGTCCCTGCCCTGGGATGTCAGATAGCAGAGTTTTTTTTCAGATGAAAAGGAGCTGCACTATGGACTACTCCAAGTTGCCAAAAAACCAATCCCAACTACTCACTGAAAAGCACCTGCTGTCAAGCAGACCATAGGCACTGGTAAGCTCGGGAGCATGCCTTAAAGTAGTTTAGAAAACAATTTGTTTGAGGGATATGGGGGATATTCCAGCTGAATCCTTTTTTATTTCAAAATCATTTCATGTTGCAGAGGATTTTAATTCACGTGATTCTGATTTATTCGCACCCAATTCATCAAAACTGATTTGTTTGGTTTCAAAGTCCACACAACACTGTTTGATACCCAAGAAACTTCATGATCCTTGCAGTCACCCCTGCACCAGCCGGTGGCATCCTGTCAGTTCTGAATAGAATCCAAAGTGAGTTTGGAGCCCAGCAGTTGGGAGCCTCATCAGTGGTTGGCAGTTGTGTTCTTTAGTTTTAATTTTGTTTCCAATTTGAGAAAAGGATCGGTTCCTGGATAGTATTTTAAAGAGATTCCTCTCAATCTTTCCGTTCCCTGTGACAACGATGATCACTCATTCCACAGGCATTTATCAAGTGCTTCCTATGTTGCAGACACTGAGCTAGCACTGGGGAAATAGGAAGTAATATACAGCATAGGTATGACTCGCACTTTGTCCTAAGTGGAATTCCTAAGTGGAATCTGCAGTCTGTTAGGGAAAACAGACTGTAAACCATAATGACACATAGAGTAATTTAATTGCAAATATGATTTTTCAACAACTCCAACAAATGCTTATTGAGCATCTACTATAGGCTAGACAACATTCTAGGGACAAGGGATATAGCTGTGAACCAAAAGGACATCACCAAAATGGGGATATTAATAGTACTGAAGTTGAAATGAGACAATGCACACAGAGCCCTGAGCTCAGGGACTATTAGGAGTTTTCTTCCTCTGCTGTAAACCTTCAATGGCTCCCCAGTGCTCTGAGGGTAATAATGTTTCATCTCTCTGGGTTACAAACAGCTGGACTTTTCTTCTTTGCCAAATCAATCTACTCCTGATTTTACCACTTACCGGCTGTGCAACCCTGGGTAAGTTACATGTGGTTCTCTGAGCCTCCGTTTCCTTTTCTGTAGAATGGGGATAATGACATCAATCACAGCATTGTTGTGGATTAAAAGAACTGTGTCTGGCGCAAGAGTAAGCGCTCCACAAATTTTAGCTATTATTATTATTGTTTTTAAAAATTATTGCTGGCCGGGCGCGGTGGCTCACGCCTGTAATCCCAGCACTTTGGGAGGCCGAGACCGGCGGATCATGAGGTCAGGAGATCGAGACCATCCTGGCTAACACGGTGAAACCCCGTCTCTACTAAAAAAATACAAAAAACTAGCCGGGCGAGGTGGCGGCGCCTGTAGTCCCAGCTACTTGGGAGGCTGAGGCAGGAGAATGGCGGGAACCTGGGAGGCGGAGCTTGCAGTGAGCGGAGATCCGGCCACTGCCTCCAGCCTGGGTGACAGAGCGAGACTCCGTCTCAAAAAAAAAAAAAAAAATATTGCTATTTGTGGCAGTCTTGATTATTTGTTTCCTCCAAATAATCCATAGTAATGGAATCTGTAGCTTATGTGTAGCTACCCAACATAAAAAAATACATTTCTCAGACTCCCTTGCAGCTAAATGTGGCCGTGGGACTAAATCCTAGCTAATGGAGTAAGAGCAGAAGTGATTTGTATAATTTTCGATTTGCTCCCTTAAAGGGGAGGAATGTGCCCTACCCTTCTCCTTTTCTTCCCTCCCTCATGCTGGAACTCAGACATAATGGCAGGATCCCAAGCAGCTGTCTTGGATCATGAGGTGGTAGCTGTGTGGTGGAGATGGAAGAGCAAAAACTGGAGAAACTTTTGGTGATTGTAGAGTCACTGTATTGACCCTGAGCACCTTAATGGGATTTATATGTGTGGGAGAAATGAACTTCTGTTTTGTCTGAACCACTGTTAGTTTCACTCTCTGTAAGAGCAGTCAAACTTTATTCTAACCAATATATTGTTACCTCCTGTACACACCTCCAGGGCAGCCTTGGATGATCTATTAGGCTTGATCATCTATTAACTGTGCCTGGATGATACTTTGCATTTTGCTGACTCAGCCTCTGTATTTACTATCATCCTTACCTGGATCACTTGCTCTCTTTTCTCTCCTTGCTCCCCTCTCTCCCCCTAACAATCTTTCAGCACTCACGTCAATACCTCTTTCTACCTGAGCCTTCCCAGAGCGCTCCACATTCAATGAGTTCACTTTCCACTAATTCCAAGCTTCTGGAATCTGTACTTAGAGGTTGGCTCAGTTCAAGACACATTAATTGGCCATCTACTCTAGTAAGTAGGGTTTTGGTTAGAGATAAAAAGCAGAGGTTCTTCTTTCAAGGAATTTAAGGTTATGGGTTGCCTGTGAAGCCTCTTGAATGATATTCTTCATTCATTCGTTCAACAAGCATTAATTTGGCACCTACTTGGTGCCTGGCAGTGTTCCAGGCTCTTTGGATCCTAAGGAGAATAATATATGGCCTCTGTTTCCAAGGAGCTCTTAAATCCTTCATCTATTATTTCATTCAACACATATATTTCTGGTCCTACTATGTGCCAGGCAGTAGGCTAGCACTGGGGATTCAACAGTGAACAGAACAGAGAGGATCCCAGCCCTCCTGGAACTCATGCTCTGGTTGAGGCAGGGACAGACCATAAGCACATAAATAAATAGAAGTGTGAGGTAACTGCATGTGATGTGATAGAGGAATATGATACGATGTGAAGTGCAGATGCAAGTCTACAAATGACAATCAGGGAAGGCACCTCCGGGGAGCTGATGTTTCAGCTGAGACATTGATGATAAGAGGAATTATTCATGGGAAGATGTGGGCAGATGCATGTCTCAGGCAGAAGAAACAACAAGTGCAAAGGCCCTGAGGTAGGAAAGAACTTGGTGTGTTTTGAGTAATGGCAAGAAATACAGTAGCTTGGGGCAAAGCGATCAGGGCTTGGAGGTAAGAGATTGTATTGGAGAGGTCGGCAGGGGTGTGAGGAAAAAAAAAATCTAAACTCCTTATGCTGGTTACAAGGGCTCCTTGTAATGGAGGAGTGAAATTATGTGATTTGTACATTTAACATCATGCTGGGTTAAAGGGGGACCTGAGGAGGATCAGGGAAACCTCTTAGGAGCCCATTGTAGTCACCCAAGGACGAGACAGGGTAGTTTCGATAATAGACACGCAAAGAAGTGGATGTATAATGGATGTATTTTGGAGGAAGAACTGACACCACTGTGAAGATGCATGGAGTTGGGTCCCCATCTGGACGACGAACTGCTTGAAGATATAAATATAATACAATATTACATATATATATATACACACACACACACACGATATAAATATAATACAAATAAATATAATACAATATGCTACCCAAGATGAGAAAGCTTCACACAGACCTCCCTTCTAACTGAATCGCCATTGATCTTGTCACATACCCAGCTCTTCTTTTCTACATAAAGTTCCTTGAGAGCCTACTCTTCTTCACATCCTTGAAAACTTGTGACCTGAGGCATTGCACCCAGTAGTTGCTCCACAAATATTTGCTGGCTGCCTTTAGACATAAATCAATCCAAGTTTATTATTATTATTATTGTATTGCTCTGTCACCCAGGCTGGAGTGCAGAGGCACGATCTCAGCTCTCTGCAACCTCGACCCTCTGGGTTCAAGCGATTCTTCTGCCTCAGCCTCCCAAGTAGCTGGGATTACAGGCACACGTCACCATGCTTGGTTAAATTTTGTATCTTTAGCAGAGATGGGGTTTTACCATGTTGCCCAGGCTGGTTTCAAATTCCTGAGCTCAAGCAATCCACCCGCCTTGGCCTCCCAAAATGCTGGGATTACAGGTGTGACCCATCAAGCCTGGCCATCCACGTTTATTATTAGTAACAATATAAAGATTGTTACTATTTACTGAGGGCTCATGGTTGATGTGCCAGGTACTGTGCTGAGCGTTTTGCCTTCAGAGTCTCAAATAACCCCTACCAAATCCCTTTAAGGTGGATTTTTTTGTTAGCCCCATTCTATAGCTGAGCAAATTGAGGCTTAAGAAGGTGGGACAACTTGTCCCTGAACATGCAGCTTGTAAATGGTGGCATCAGGATGCAAACCTTGTTCTGCCCGGCTCTGGAACCCAGTCTCTTAGCTGAAAAGTTGTATTCATGCCTCCTTTATGAATAACCAAGACTCAACCCTATATTTCTTTTTTCTTTTCTTTCCTTTTTTTTTTTTTTTTTTTGAGACAGGGTCTAGCTCTGTCACCCAGGCTGGAGTGCATTGGCACGATCATGGCTCACTGAAGCCTCTACTTCCCAGGCTCAGGTGATTCTCCTGCCTCAGCCTCCTGAGTACCTGGGACTACAGGTGCACACCACTACACCCGGCTAATTTTTAAATTTTCTGCAGAGACAGAGTTTCACTCTGAGTTTCACTCTGTTGCTTAAGCTAGTCCTAAACTCCTGGGCTCAAGCGATCCATCCACCTCAGCCTCCCAAAGTGCTGGGATTATGGGCATGTGTCACCATGCTGAGCCTACCTTGCATTTCTTAAAGAAGAAAATGAGAATAAATGGGTGTGCTGCAGAGCTCCTGGACCTGCATCCACATTGGCTTTCTCACTTCCTAGCTGCGTACCCTTGGGAAAGTTGCTGGCTCACTTCTTCCTCCCATCTCACAGTATCCGTAAAATTTGGTGGGTTAGGATGGAAAGACTGTCCTAGATCACAGCACACGATCATTTATGCTTCTCTACAGGTTTATGGTGAATGGAAAAGAACTCCAGCTGTGGCTTAGACAGCTCAGCTTTGCCACTTACTGGCTGTGTGACCTTGGGCAAGTTACTTAACCTCTCTGAGCTTCATCTGTAAAATGGGGATGATGATACCAACATCTATCTCCGTGGTTGCTGGAAGAATTAAGTGTGCCTGCAACAAGCACTCAAAATGTGCTGGTTGTTGTCATTTCTATCCTAGAGGTGCAAATTCAAGATTAATAAAATGGAGAAGGAACTACTTCAAGGACCTGTTTCTAAAGTCACTGAGTGGCATAGCTGGATTCCTCTTAAGTGCTGCACACCCCCCACTTCTGTGATCTCAGGATTCCGCATCCAGGGATTCCACCTTGGGATTCCAAGGCGCAGGAGCACCTTGGAATGAGAAGGGTTAAGTATCCATCCAGCTCACAGATGCAGAAAATCTTCACAAAGATGCAGGGGAAATATTTCCATTTCTGATAAGGAGTAAAAATGGAGCAACTCATTCCATATGGGCTGGCGAGAGGGGCAGGAAGGGGCTGGTGGAGTCCGCAATGCGCAGGGCAGGGCAGCTCCAAGCTGATGGATGACCAGCTGGCCTGGGACAGGCTGACTGGTCTCCACCCTGGAGGCATGAGGAGGGAATGGAGAGAGAGGGAGAGAGAGAGAGAGGATCTGAGTCTGAGACAAGGAGGAGGGGCTTGCAGGAGTTCACCCAATTTTTCTTGTGGGTGGCAGCAAGAATTTGTGTCAGCATCTGTCGTTTTGAACTAAATAGCAGCTTTAACCAGAAAGGGATGTGGGACTGTGGGAAGGGCACTGACATTCATTGTTTTTCAGCTTTGAGTCAATCTGGGCAAGATCTGAATGGATTTTCGAGAAAATCACAGAGTACATCTTGGTGGGCTGTTAGACAAGACCAAAGTATGTTATTTTCCTTAAAATGGGTACCTGAAAAATAAATTAAATATTACTTGAGTCGAATTACATTACCTGGGCATTTGGCTGGATTTGTACCACCGACGTGGGTTACCTTCTTTCCTGTTCTGTTCCCGTCCTCCGGGTTATTACTTAGGCTGTGCTCTCTGCCTGGAAGTACTGTTTTTAATTTTTTTTTTTTTAACCTGGGAATTTAGCACTTATGAATGCTGTTTCTTGGCCAGGCATTTTCTAAGTGCTTTCTAGAACATTAACTTCTGTAATCCTTCCAGTAAAGTGGTAGAGTTAGTGCTATTTCTGTAATCCTTCCAATAAAGCTATAGGGTTAGTACTCTCATCATCCTACTTCTATTACAGAGGAAGCTGAAGCACAAATAGATAATATAACCTGTTCTCACCTCTCGGGTGGTGGGTGGCAGAGTGTGGGTTAAACCCACATCCCAGAGCGGCCTGGCTTCGACTTTCACACACTTACCACTACTCTACACCCTCCTCTGACTCTCCCTGCACCTTCAGGCCTCTCCATCAATTTTCCTGGTCGTGGACACTCTCTCAGACAGCCCTGAGAGCCGGGTTCCTGAGTCCTCTGCTCACCTCTTCAGCCCATTTAATTGCCCTCATTAGGGTGTGAAAGAGTCCCAGCCCTGCCCCAGTCCAGATCTCCTTTCAAGAAAGAACGCTCTGCCCAGCTGCGAGCAGCACAGGAGCCCACAGATCTAGCTGCAGCACCTTCCAGAGTCACCTTGGCTTCTGGCTAAAGCCAGGTCCTTTCCTGGCTGATGACTGCACATGAGCGAGGTATGGGCCTGGGCAGTTTTTCCTGGTGATCTCTACTCCAAACCTCCCTGCTGTGTGGACCGAGGTGCTGCTGTTCATCTCCATAGCAGTTGGAGGCTCTCCCTGCTCATCCCCCTTTCTCCACTTCCCTTTTCACTAGCCTCCTGAGGGTGGGGGCCCATCTAGATTGCCGTGGTCTTCCCAGTCCCTAACTCTGTACCCAGTAGACACTCGCTCGATATTTGTAGTGAGGTAATATTTTGAAAACATTAAGTGACTTTTCTTTTGATATTTTGATATTTACTGGGTTTTGTTTGCTTTTTTGAGATAGGGTCTCACTTTGTCACCTAGGATCATAGCTCACAGCAGCCTGCAACTCTTGGGCTCAAGGGGTCCTCCCATATTAGGGGTCCTCCCATATTAACTAAAGGAAGTCCCATAAGACTTCCCTTAGTTAAACACTTACTGCTAAGCACTTTAAAAATTTTTTTAGATAGGGTCTCGCTCTGTTGCCCAGGCTGGACCAGTGGTGCGATCATAGCTCACTGCAGCCCTGAACATCTGGCCTCTAGCGATCCACCTGCCTCAGCCTCTAGAATAGCTGGGACTACAGGTGTGTGCCACCAATCCTGGCCTCCGGAATGGCTGGGACTACAAGTGTGTGCCACAAGCCTTGCTACTGTTATTCTTTGCATTGTGCCAGTCACCCCCAAGCCCCAGCCCATTTTGTCACTCTCTACCTCCATTCCAAATATGTGTTTGTTTTTTTGTACTCCTTGTTTCAGGGAAAAGTTGAGACAGCGGAAAACTAAGGAAAATAGAATCTCCCTCCAGCTTTTGAAATTCAAAATTCTATGTCCTTTAATGAGGACCTCAGGTCACAAAAAATACATTTGGTATTTATTATGAATAAGGGTAGGCATCAGCCCCTGAGCCAGAGAAAGGATGTCTACACTGGAAGGGAGGGGGAAAGATAGGTAGAATTTGAGAGGGAAAATAGATAAAGGAACCAAGGGGAAAGGATCTGACCTAAAGAGGTGGACAGACACAAGAGGCTGGATCAACCTCCACCTGAAGGTACATTTTTCAGGAACCAGGTAGGATCTGAGCAGCATTAGATTGCCCAGCTTCTGCTCCAGAAAGTTCTGGGGATCACACTAGCTGTCTTTCCTGGTAGCATCTGGCCAAGGTCTCTCGTCCATCATAATCAGCATGCTACTTGTTGGACGTTCACCCTACAGAGGCCCTGAGATTTGCCAGCTCCCAGTGTGAACTTCCCATCGGAACAGCCTCTCCTTTCATCATTCCACGATACTCATAAGCCCTAGAGATGGAGGGTAGGGTTCTGAATAGACTGAAGGGGCTGATGGTTCAGAAGACCAAAAGCCCCCTGTGTACTATGCCTGGACAGTACTTAGACCAGCCCAAGTTTTCCACGGAACTGGGGTAGTTATAAAAGACTCTGCAGGTCAGTGAACATCTAGTTTTATTCAGGTATTGGCTCAAATGTTACTCTTCCAGAAGGCCTTCTCTGACTTTGGACCAAGGTCTTAGTTATTCCCCAACTTAGCCACAGGTCTGTTTCCTTCCACATGTCACCATCAGAAGTAATCTTCTGTATTTACTCGTTTAGTATCTCTCTCCTGCCTAGTAGGTGAACGCCACAGCTGTAAGATCATACGGTCTTGTTCACAGTTCTGTGCCCAGTGCTTGGCCCAGGGCCTGTCCCATTCTCATCCTGTAGGAGGTACTTAATTGTCTTGAAGGAATAAATGAGCTCTTCCTTGTCTTCAAAAGAACGTCCAAACCTCTCAATGTGTCAGTGCAAACTTCTTATTGGCAAATGAATGAATGAATTCATCTGGGTGTAAGGGAGCAAGTGGAGGATTGGGAATAACTGCTGCAATGTTGTCTCCAGTCCCCAGTAGTTGATCAAGAAGGGGAGGAAGGAGAGGCAGGTCAGAACATGGGGGCTGGTCTGTTCTGGAGGGTTAGGGAGTCAGACTGGTCATGGAAACAGAGACAATCTCAGCTGGGGCCAGGGGCCTTGTTGTTGCACTCAAGAGACAGAAACGGTCCAGGTGGTCATCTGTTGCTTGAGGTAAGCAGTAAGGACACCGATCTGCCTGTTACATTCTCGCTGCTACGAAGTGGACCTTGGCCAAATTTAAAAGTCTAGCCTCCTTCCTCCCAACTTTCATTTCAATCGGATAAAATTCCTGATCACTCAACTCAGTTTATGGTCTCTTAAAAGTTTCTCCGCTGAAGTCACAAATCCTTCAAGAGCCATCCCAAGTGGGGAACACCATCAGCTTGCTTTCTGCATGAGTCCTTGATGGCCGCTGAATTGGTCTCATCTGTTCACTCTGCCTTCAAAGTCAATGATAGGAGCTGCTTGCCAGGGCCCTCTGGGGAGGTAGATCTTCCCTGCAGAAGGTGGAGGGGTTTTCTGGGGGCACTTTGAAGGAGATCCATATTCTCTATTTGATTCAAGGACCCAGGCGTATCTCCAGTCCTCAATGGTTGGTCAAGAAGGGGAGGAAGGAGAGGTGGGTGAGAACATGGGGGCTGGTTTGTTCTGGAGGGTTAGGGAAAAACAACCAACCGAAGAACAGCAAAGGTGAGCCTAATTAATGAGCACGTAGGGAGCCTTACCAAAAATGTATTTGGAACTCTATATGTTCCCAAAGTAATCCATAAGTTTAAAATAAAAATTAAAAAACACAGGCAAGCCAAAAGAAATAAAACATATATATATATTTCTAATCCCTCTGCCTAGACATAACATCATTAACATGTTGTGGTTTAACTTTCCGATACTTTTATGCATAAATATATATGTTTTTATTAAAATAGAGTTATACAGTATATACTGTTATATAACCTCTCAGTTAGCCATATGTCAGGACGTATTTCCTTGAAAATAAATGTAGAGCTACATCATCATTTTAATTGTTACATAACAGTCCAATGTATGGAAGGCCCATAATTAAATAGTAATTTAACCAGCTTATTATTGTTGATAATTAGGCCCTTTCCAATTTCAGGCACTCATAAATAACAGTGTAGTGAGCACCCATTGATTTTCCTCTTTTTGTACATTTCTGCATATTTCTTTAAGTTAAATTTCTGGTCAAAGTGTATGCACACTTTTATGGCTTTTCTTTTTTCTTTTTTTTTTTTTTTTTTTAAACAGAGTCTTGCTTTGTCACCCAGACTGGAGTGCAGTGGTGCAATCTTGGTTCACTGCTACCTCTGTCTCCTGGGTTCAAGCCATTCTTATGCCTCAGCCTCCCAAGCAGCTGGGACTACAGGCATGCACCACCACGCCTGGCTAATTTTTAGTAGAGATGCAGTTTTGCCCCACCACACCTGGCTAATTTTTAGTAGAGATGCAGTTTTGCCATGTTGGCCAGGCTGGTCTCAAACTCCTGACCTCAAATGATCTGCCCATCTCAGTGTCCCAAAGTGGTTGCATTATACGTGTGAGCCACAGTGCCTGGTCCTTTTATGGCTTTTCTGATATATGTTGCCAAGATGCTTTCTGAAAAGGTATCAATTAAATTCTCATGATAATTATTCATGAGAAGATGCCTTGATAAAAATTACTTTAAAAAAGACAATTAGACAATACAGAAATGTAAAGTAAAAGGTATTATTTTTTAATTTTTCTTCCTAGAGAAGATTGTATTTTTACTGTACTGATATCAGATCCCAATTTCTAAATGATCTTTATAGACTAACTCTACTCTCTTCGTAAGATTTGCTACTGGACTATAAGCTCTGGGAAGTAGAGGTGGTATTTGCTTTGTTCATTTTTTGCATCCTACTATGTAGTTCAGGGCCTGGTATGCAGTGGGTGCTTGTTGTATTAGTTATCAATTGCTGCATAACAAATTAGCCCCAAAGTTAACAGCTTAAAGCAATAAACATTGATTATCTCACATAGTTTCTGGGGGGTCTGAAATCTGGGAATGATTTTGCTGTGTGGTTCTACTTCAGGGTCTCTTATGAGGTTGCAGTCAATATATCAGTTGGGCCTGTGGTCTCATCTGGAGGCTTGATGGTGGCTGGAGGATCCTCTTCCAAGACAGTGTACTCACATGGCTATTGGCAGGAGGCCTCAGTTCTTTGTCACATGGTTTTCTCCACAGGGCTGCTTAAGTGTCTTCATGACATGACAGCTGGCTTCCCCCAGAGAAGTGATCCAAAAGAGAGGGCAATGTGGAGGCTGCAGTCTGTTTTATGACCCAGCCTCAAAAGTCATACTCTGTTATTTCCACAATATCTTACTAGTTAAATTGGTCAGCCCTATTCAGTGTGGTAGGTTCTTATACAACTAATTCCAGGAGGCAGGAATGATTGGGGGTTGCTTGGAACGCTGGCCACCACATTTATTAAAATGAGCTGAATAAATAATTCAGTGAATGAATGAAAGCCTCAGAACCAGAAGACAATGACACTCACCAAGCCTTCCAAGCTGTTCTGTGTAGAGATGTTGTAATTATCTGAGAACTGAGTTTGGACTAAGCTGTGCATTCACTGTAGAAGCTGCCAGTCTGAATTATTCCTCCCTTGAGTCAGGGTAGGTGAACAAAGGCTAACAACTCCCAAAGACATTTGGAAAATTCCCAGGGGAGGTGGGGTCTTGTGGTTCAGACCACAGGCCCAGAAGGAGGCTGGTTCTTGCTGCTGTAAGAAATGCCAGGTCTACATGTCAATCAAGACATGGTGGGTCATTTGGGCCAAGAGAGGTCACTCTCATTATTAAAATACTCAGTAGTTTATGACCTCTATAAAGCCATTAGCCCAGGAGATGAGGGAAAAGTGGTTTCTAGCACCCTTTGCTTCTCTGAGGTCCATTAGTGTCAGGGTTGTAAACTCAGTCTTGGGCTGTGGGTAACTGGTTTTATTATCCATCGATTACCTGTGCATGCAGCAAGTCTCAAGCATCCTGCAAGCATAGACTCTGGCCATATAATCATGGGTGACTCCTGGTAATTCAGCTGTACACTCTAGGTCTCAGTTTCTCCATCTGTAGAGTAATGGGCTGGACAAGATCCACGGTCCTCACATTTCTCACCATCAAAGTCAACTTATTTTAGTTTACTTATGTCAGGTTTACACCATGTTTAGAATGATTTCTCTAGCAAGCAGTCTTCCTTAAAAACTGATTTCTCTTCCCCATTAATATTACTAAGAATGGTTAGCTTTATAGAGAAAAAAAATGTATAACTGACAATCAAAAATTCTGATTGCCACAGGCAGGCAGCTCTCATGGTCATAACATCTCATAACATCTTCATCAAGCTGAGAACTGCAGGAGTAATTGGTCTCCAAGGATTGTTCCCTCATAATTGCATCCAACATTTTTGGACAGCTTTCTATATGCCAGACATTGTTTTGAGCACTTTGCTATTCTAAGTTCCTAATCTTTACAACAACTCTTTGAGACAGGAACTACTACCATGAGAAGACTGAGGCACAGAGAAGTTTCGTCATAGGCCAAACAGCACAGAGTTTATGTGTAATGAAGGCAGGACTCAAACTCAAGCCATCTAGCACAAATGCTTAGCTGTTAGCCACTAAGCCAAACTGCTTTTCTCTGACCGCATTTCCCCAAGGTTCTACTGTGAGAAGTGTTCATTCAGCATGTCTGCTGGAAGAAATGTGCTTGGGTAGCCAACCTACTCAGTTTAGGCTTTGGAAGTAGAGAAGTAGCCTTTGAATCATTGTGGGTAAGCCCCTTCACCTCTCTGAGCCTCAGTTTCTTCCTCAGTAAGATGGAGATAGTCTTATCTTGCTCAAGATTGCTGAGGAGATGAAATGACATACAGTGTGCAAGGTACTAGGTTAATAGGGACTAGTTAGTGTTTCTATTCTTAACCAAAGGAAGTGATGACTGACATGACAAAGGCAATTTTTTTTGTACCTGCAAGATGAAATTAATCTCCCAGGTAAACAGGTGGGGGTATGTGCCAATGGAAAAAGAAATAGCGGTTCCTTATTTGGCAAGAGGTAGTATAGGTGGAAGCTGGGATAGGTTGGAGATTGGGAGAAATTGTGCCTATATTATCCATTGTTTTCTGGAAGCAGACACTGAACCAGAGTTTGGGGTACAAGGTGTTTATTGGGGACCATATCCATGAAAAGGAGGGGGTGTTTATTTCTCCATCATGTTCGATCTCTTCTGCAGGCTGTTCCAAGAAGGGCATGTCCTCGAGTGAGGCGAGGTGACTCTCTGCAGCTGAGAAAGGCCCTGGAGGGTCTGCTGTCCATCTTTCCTGCCCCTGGACAGCAAGTCTTCCTTTGAAGAGGGATCTGGAAGGTGCATCTTCATGTCTACCAAGTCTGCTAGGCTGATGGGATGATGAAAATCAGGAGAGGAATGATGAGGTTTTGGGGCTGAATTGACAAACCATATTTTAGCACACCATATTTTAGCACACTTTCTGCAACTCCTTCTGATTCCCCTAGCCTAGGCTGGATACATTGTGTCCCATTGTCCAAGTCCTGCCTGGCTATCAATAATGCCCAACAACACCTCCCCATGTGGCTAGTGATACCAGCTTTCATCTTTGCAGAAACTCTCATGTTGATGAGCTAGTCATCATGGAGCTCAGCTGGGAATTCTGGAAGTTTTCTACCAGCCTCCTCATGACTAAAGGCTTGCAATTGGAGCTTTTGAGGTTATTCACACTTCAGTCATCAACATTTGAGAACACAAAGAGACAAAGTCTTGGCTAAATATGCCTTACAAAGGCAAACTGTTTCTGGGGTGCTGAAGAGGAGGAATGGTTGGACCCAAGGACTTCAGGGAAGTCAGAGAGCCCTAAAGGAACTCAGGCTGTGAGCCAATGGAGAAGTCAGGCTGAGGTCCTGCTAAGTTGTGTCTTTTTGCTTCCTTAGGCTGATGAAGAATGTGTGTATACTTCATAGAGTCGGTGGATTTCTGGAGCATCTCAAAAACAACTCAGCATTGGAAATCACAAGAGAAATCAATGACAGAGGCAGAGTCAAAACAGAATCAACAAAACTGTGAGGACAATTGTCATGTGAATTGGAATTTGATGACTTAAGAGTCTGAATAATAATTATAGTGTACCTTTGCATAATGTAATTCATCATTTATTTTTGTAATAAGATATTTATATAATCAAACAGCAGTATAAATGGATAGCAACTAATTATTATTATGGATGATATTTGTTAAATATGACTGGGTGCTTTGCTTGCATTATTTCATTTCATCTCTGAATAACTCCATTAAGGGAGATACTATTAGTGTTTCCATTGTACAGATGGGGAAATTTAGCCTCAGAGAGATTAACTCATTTGCCAAGTTCCCATGTAACTAGTAAGCTGTTGAGCCAGTTGAAGTAAGTAGCAGGCTTACTCAGAATAACATAACGTGACTTGGCTTTTAAGAGCACAAGTTCTGGAGCCAGATTGCCTGGGTTTGACCTCCAGCTGTATCATCTATTAGCTATGTGACTCTGGACAAGTTTCTTAGCCTCTCTGTTCCTCAGTTTCTCATTTATAAAATAGGGTTGGTAATAAGTGCATACCACAGAGAAGTGGTAGGAAGATTAAATGAGTTAACACATGTGGCTCTCTTAGAATAGCACCTAGCACACAACAGGTATTGGATAAGTGCCAGTCCTAATTATTTGTATACATGTATCTGGTCCTAAAGCTTCCAGTCATTTGAACCCTGCCATGGTCATGAGAATAATGGTATCCTTTGACTGCTGAATACAGGACAGAGGGCCTGTACAAATGTCATAAATAATAGCTCAAAGGTCCAGCCACTGTATCTGTATACAGCCAAATACTGAGCTCATAATTCTGTAGGTCAGCAATTTGTGCTGGGCTCAGCCAGGTGGTTTTCTGATTGCAGTTGCGCTCACATGCATTTGCTGTTAGCTGCAGGGGTTGGCTGGGGGCTGGCTTATCTTAGAGAGCCCTAGCTGGTTTCTGTGCTCCGTGTAGTCTGCCTCCACTCAGCTAATTCTCACAGTGATTGGGCAGGTTTCTAAGAGGAAGAGATGAAGCGGTGAGGCATCTTGAGGCCTTGACTCAAAACAGGCATAGCATCACTTCCACCATATTCTATTGGTTAAAGCAAGCAACAGGCCAGCTCTAATTCAAGGGCTGGAGAATAGGCTCTGCCTTTTCATGGGAGGAGATGAAAACTCATGTTGCATTGGAGCCTGTACACAGAGAGGGGGATAAATGCACCTTTATTTGGAAATAATCCACAATTACTATACAACCTACATTCAGGGTTGGTTCCAGTTTTAAATATTCTGCTCCAGTATCACAATAGGCTAACTTTGACATGTTCTAGAAAGATCAGCCTGTTGGCATTCAACTTTATCCATGAGTCTCTTGTACCCTGTATCAAAACAAAGGTGTTTTTCTGCATATATGGCCCAAATTGTAGCAAGAAAGGTAGAGCTTTCAGCAGTGTTTAACTTGACACTTTGAGGCCAGAGACTTGGATTCAAAACCAAACTCTACTCATTGTTTGCTCTATGGCTGTGTTACCCACTTCTCCTCTCTGAACTTCAGTTTCCTCATCTGACATTGGAATTACAAGAGTTTCTTGATCACCAGACTGTTGTAAGGATTAAGAGAGACAACAGGCATGAAGCACCCAGAACAGTATCTAGTCCCTGGCTCCATGGGTATTTAATTAATAGTAATATTATTATACCCCTACCACTGACAATGGGAACTACTTTTTCCATCCCCACTCTACAAATTATACAAGCAAGGAGTGTGAGTGATGCATTGCCACCTTGCAATCTATGTGATGAGCTCTGGATATTTCGAATCTCATATCCTCCTGCTGGGAGGATAAACTGAGTCACTTATCTTCTCTAAGCCAGAAAAGCAAGACAAAATGAATAACTGAGTACAATATTTAACCTTGTGGTGCCCCAAAGAGAGGAGACCAATTGGAAGGATTAGAAAACAGTTTGGAAATATGAAGTGCGGTGTCTACAACTACTTCTTTGGTTAGCTTGTTTTTAATTTGGAGTGTTTTGCTTTGTTATTTTGCTTTTTTTTTCTTCCCCTACATAGATCTCAACAGCCAGAGCTCCAGACCAGGGTGTCTTAAAGTACCACAAGTCACATTGGAGGGTTTGCTCAGTATTAAAGAAAGGGTGATCTGGGCCAGAGAAGCTTGTGTCTGGAGGCCTTCCAGCTCAGCTCTGTGGCTCTGGCATGTAAGAATATGGTTCTGATCAACACCCCCAGATTGGAGTCATGCACATCAGCTCTGGATTAGGCTTTGCTAATGGGTCCTGAAGGGTTCTTGGGTTGGGAGAGACTGAGAGGCAGGTTTCTACCAGCCAAGACTCTGGCTCAGCTTGGAAAAATGTGACATTTCTGACCACCCTGCTCAAAATTCCTGACCTTCTTCACTTTGTGCTTTGCTCTGTTAAGCCTGGGGCTCAGGGCAAACCTCTCCTCTTGAATAGCACCTGGGGCAGTACCTTCAGAAATGGGGAATGTCATTCAGAGGTGGAAGCACAGGCTGTGTGGCTGGTTGACTGTTTTCTGAACTCCTCTGAACCCCGAAGATTCTTTCCACTCTGATAGGTGGGTAGACAGGCATTATTAGTGCCTTCTATCAGATGGAAAAACTGAGGTCATGATGGTACTGATAATAATTAAAGTTTGTTGAATGTTTCCTACGTGCCAAGCAATATGCTAAGTGCTTCAGATGCTTTGTTTCATTCAAGCCTGTTCATTTTTTTCCATTTTACTAATGAGTTCACCAATGCCCAGAGAAGTGAAGCCACATGCTTAAGGCCTCATAGCTGGTAAACAGCAGAACTAATGTGCCATGCTATTCTTCATAATCGTGTGCACTCTTTCTAAATCAAATGCACTAGAGGTTCTGATTTGCTAATGACATCACTGTCCCTTCCTCCAATTACATACCCATGTGGCTTAGACTAGCATGGTCTCCAAACTTTTTCTTTTAAATGGTTTCTGTTATTTATTCCTGCATTAAAAGAACCATCCCTCAAGCTTAGTTAAGTAAAACAAACATTTTCTCATGGTTGTTTTTGTAGGGCAGAAATTTGGCCTTGGCAGAGTAAGGTGGTTTATCCATGCTCTGCAATGACTGGGGACTCAGTCGAGGGGGCTGAAATAGCTGAAATGGCTGGGACAGATTGCCTGGAGCCACGTGTCTGGGGCTGTCAGTTAAGTTCCTCGTTTCTTCTCCAGAGAATGTCTATTGAGGCTGGAAAATCCAAATGTCTTCTTCACATGTGTGTCTAGGCTAGGATGTCTGGAGCAGAGTGGGCTGCTCATGGGTCTCTCTCTCTTTTACATGCTCCTCCTGATGGCTAGCTTGGCTTCCTCATGGCATGGCAGCCTAAGGGTAACTAGACTTCTTGCATGATTTAGGTTTCTAAAAGTCCTCATTTCAAGATGCCTAAGCAGAGGCTACAATGTAGTCTTCTTAGGAGCAAGCCTTGGAAGTCCCAGAAGGTCAGCCAAGGCCCTAAGCATGGCAGCCATGGGGGTGTACCACTTGGAGCTCCCTGCAAGAAAGAATTTACCCTTCTGCTGGGTGCAATGGCTCCCACTGCAACCTCCAACAACCGTACCTTTAGGAGCTACTGCAGCATTCCAGCCAAGAGAGCTTCCAGCCAATGACTGAGCCTGGTGGAGTACTAGGGCCTGGCCATTTCTGCCCAATGCAGAACTCCTCTAATGAGCAAATTGCTCCACAGTTCCATATCAAGTTGCCCAAGACTTTGTCCAATCTGCACTGTGGTGTAAGGCTCTTCCTGTTCATTTCTGTTTCCCTTTCCTTGATCTTTCAGGAGTGCTTTGCTACGCCCAATAAACCTCTTGCACTCCTAACTCAGTCTCACCAGCTGCTTATCAGGGGAGCCAAATTGATACACAGAGGCAAAGCCAGATCCAAGGAGAGAGGAATTAGACTCTACTGCTCAGTGGGAGGAGCAGCAAAGAGAATGCAGCTCTCTTTATCTGCAGCATCGAATTTTTATTGATTCAAAACATAGAATAGAAAAGTTTATACAACACAAGGCTGCGGCTTAATCAACTATCACAAAGAGGACATGCCCACATATTTACCACCAAGATGAAGAAATAAAACCTTACCAGCACCACAGATGTTCTCCAGGGTCCCCCTTTCACATCACCACCCACTGTCCTACTCAACGGTAACTAATATCCCAACTTCTAACACTAGAACTCATTTGACCTGGTTTTGTATTTTATGTGACTGGAATCATGGAACATATACTATTTCATGTCTGGCCTTTTTCACTTCATATTAATTGTGTTTGAGATTCATCCATGTTATTGGGTGTGACAGTATTTGTTCATTTCTATAGTTTTGCGTTCTATTCTATGAATAGATTATAATTTATTTATACATTATTATTATTGTTATTTGAGAAGGGTCACACTGTTGCCTAGGCTGGAGTGCAGTAGCACAGTCTTGGCTCTCTGCAACCTCCGCCTTCCCAGCTCAAGTCATCTTCCCACCTCAGCCTCCCAGGTAGCTAGGACTACAGGTGCATACCACCATGCCTGGCTAATTTTTTGTATTTTTTGTAGAGACAGGGTTTTATCATGTTTCCCAGGCTGGTCTCCAACTTCTGGGCTCAACCAATTTGCCAGTCTCAGCCTCCCGAAGTGCTGGGATCACAGGTATGAACCACAGCACCCGACCTATTCTATTACTGATGGATATTTACATTTTGTTAATCATGCACCCTATTATAAAGAAATATTTGAGCATGTAATATATATATATGTATATTTTATACATATATATACACACACACACACATAGTATATGCACCACTATAGTAATATATTTTGTACACTGTAAAGCACTTACAGAAATACATAGATATATTAAAAGAAGAGGTAATCTAGAAGCTTTCATATTTTCTTTCTGTATCCCAGTAGATCATTCCCCCCTGCCCCCTGCTTTATTGACTTCTGGCTTAGGGAACAAGATTCTGATAACATGTCTACTTCAATAGGAGACCATGTGGCATATTGGGAAGACCATGGGTTTTGAAATCAGACAGACCTGGGTTCGTCTCTGTGTACTAGCTGTGTGTCTAAATAAGTGATGCTATATGTAGAGTTTCTAGTTTCTCACTTATAAGCCTTGCATTCGTCTAGGGAATATTTAATGGGCACCTACTATGTGCCAGGCATAATTCCAGGCACTGGGAAGACAGAAGAGATCCCCCAAGTCATATGGTACAGGGCATAGCTGTATGATTCTAATCCTGGGTGGAAGTGAAGAATTGGACCCAATGATCCAGCATACCCCACAGGCCAAAGGAGCCCAAGGTGTTTTTGATAATTCTGGAAAAGGTCCTGTGTTGAAAGCAGATAACACAGAGCAAGCTCTCAGGTTGCTTTTCCCTGAATTTTCCTTCCTTGGCCCCTCTCATCCAGGGCTTTCCCTCCCCCAGCCTCTCCTTTACTATGCAGTGGTGGTGGGGGTGTCTCTGATGGCAGTGGGAGGAAGTTAGAAGAGATGGGGGAGGCAGAGATGGAAAGGCAAAGGGCAGAGCAGTAGAGATTTCAGAGACCAACTTGTTCTATCAGTCACCCCCTCCGCATGCCCACCTAATGGTACCCTCCTCTCTCCCTCTCCCCAAGTTATCTGCGTGGCGTGTCTAATTGAAATTGAAGACCTGCTTAACTGTGCACCTACCCAGTCTGATCTCAAATGTGGGCTACCACAAAATATGCGCTGGTGCTTCCAGTTCCCAGGAATCTGACAAAGTGATTGATGCCCAGCAAAGCTATTTCTTCAGAGGTCTGGAGCCAGTCTCTTGTTTAAGCCTTGAAATTGAAGATCCTTCCAACACACCAATCTTGCGCTAATGAACCTAAGAAGATTGAAGTGAAATGTGTGCCAGGCAACCCTGAGAAACACCCACAGGCTTGTGTTAAAGCTTGTATTTGTGCTATAAGACTGCCTTGCAAATAAACCCTGAGATTTTACCAGCCCACAAAAACTGTAAGATAGATGAGGCCTGTTTGTCACTGACAGCATGCAAACAATTCTTCATCCACGTGATCAGGGTGGTTTTAAATCAGGAGAACATTGTCTTGAAAAACAAGGGATTTTCTTTTTCCATCACAAATCCCTTGGAAAATCTGGTAAAAGCTCTAAGTCCTTTGGTCAGGAAAAAAGTGCACATGTACAGATACATAAAATTGTACATAAAATTCTAATAACAACAATGAGAATTTAAAACAGCACAAGTACTCTTTTAAGTTCTTAAGTTCACTAATTTAATCCTTATAAAAATTTCATGATATAAACACCATTATTATCCCTATTTATCTAAGGTTGCTCAGGTACTAAGTGGGGGATCTGGGAGATGAGTCCAGAACTCCGAGGACAGTGTCTTGTCTTTTCCTTCTTTCTTTGTCTTTCTTTCTCCTTCCTTCCTTCCTCCCTCCCTCCCTCCCTCCCTCCCTTCCTCCCTCCCTCCCTTCTTCCCTCTCTCTCTCTCTCTTTCTTCTTCCTTTTCTTTTATTTTTTTCCTTTTGAGATGGAGTCTTGCTCTGTTGCCCAGGCTGGAGTGCAGTGGTGCAATCTCAGCTCACTGCAACCTCCACCTCCCAGGTTCAAGCAACTCTCCTGCCTTAGCCTCCTGAGTATCTGTCATCACAGGCATGCACCACCACACCCAGCTAATTTTTGTATTTTTAGTAGAAACAGGGTTTCACCATGTTGGCCAGGCTGGTCTCAAACTCCTGACCTTGTGATCCACCTGCCTCGGCCTCCCAAAGTGTTGGGATTACAGGCGTGAGCCACTGCACCCAACCAGTGTCTATGTTTCTTTTCTTTTTTTTTTTGAGACGGAGTCTCTCTCTGTCACCTAGGCTGGAGTGCAGTGCCGCGATCTCAGCTTCCTGCAAGCTCCGCCTCCTGGGTTCACGCCGTTCTCCTGCCTCAGCCTCCTGAGTAGCTGGGACTACAGGCGCTCACCACCACACCCGGCTAATTTTTTATATTTTCGGTAGATACAGGGTTTCACCATGTTAGCTAGGATGGTCTCGATCTCCTGACCTCGTGATCCACCTGCCTCGGCCTCCCAAAGTGCTGGAATTACAGGCATGAACCACCACGCCCGGCCAGTGTCTATGTTTCTAAGCACTACTTCCAAAGTACTTGGCAGAGAGGGACTCCGATGGGAGTGACCCAATTATAATTCGTTGTGAAATTAATGATTCAGGTTTCAAAGTGTCACACTTTTTTTACATTTTAGACACTCAGGTGGATGTCTGTTGTTTTTGCCTGTCTGACGTCCTTTCCTCTGTGGCCTTCTCCAGCCCCCTGCCTTCAGTCTTGGTGCTTCCAATGAACTTGACTCCAGTCTCCGTGGGATGGGCAGGTGTGTGTCCTGGACTTGGCTAACGAGACCCAGCATTCCCCTGGCTATGAGGCTGGTTTTGGAGTGACTACATAGTGCAAGCTGGACCAATCATCACCATAAGGTGTTAGACCAGGGACTTTCAATGGAATTACTGGGAAAGCCTCTTCTCTGCTGAGATTGCTAAAAAAAAAAAAAAAAAAATTCAATGTTAACATTTTTGGGGTAATCCAATAAATAAACACCCTTGAGAATGAAACTAAAACAGAGGAAAATAAAGGCTAGAGATAAAGAGAATTGAAGTCAAAATTTTTGCTGGTTTTGATCACCTTAATGCATCAATGTCTGATCTCCTCTTGGACAAGTACACGAAACAATACTTTGGCTGTGGGAGTTCTGTTTGGGGCAGAAAGAATCCTGGCAAATACACATTTTTATCATTGCTCTCCTTTTTGTCTCCAAATGCAACCTCTCTCCATGATACAGATGGCAACATGAGGCAGCACTGTGTTTAACACCATACAGCTTCATACAGCGCTCACTGGCTACAAAGACCACAGACAGCTTTCCTTTTTATTATGTTTCAGACACCTCCAGTATAGTTGTGGGGTCTCCCCAGTCTCTTCCTCACATGCTCAGCATACGCACATTCTTAAACAGCAGGTGCTCCATCATTGCAGCATACACACATTCTTAAACAGCAGGTGCTCCATCATTGCTTGCCAGTGTCATGGAATTGTAAATAAGGCTTTTGCTATCCTGGAATTTGAGCCAAACTTCAAAGCTGAGGCTCATAATGGCTCTTGAGGGCTCAGACATTCTAAAGAAAGGGTCTGGACCCCCTTGTCAGGATTACTTGCAATAGGGGACCTAAAACTGTTCTTATCACCCATGACACAAAGCGGCAAATATGAAGGAAAAACTAAATTGTGAGGATTTCCTCAAAGAGAGTTGTTAGAGCACGCATCTTTCTCTTCATGCTGTTCCTTCTTCCAGGGTGATCCTTTCGCCTTCAGTTATCCTTAGAACTCGGGTTAAACATTACTTCCTCTGGGCCCTTTCCGTGTTTTCTGTAGCTAGACCTGTTGCTCCTGTCCTCTGTCCTTTCTCCCAGAATCTTTAATGTTTATTTAGGTTATAGTCCTTGAACATGGACACTAATAGTGTAACTGTGTGACATGTGTTGTCTCTCCTGTTAGGCTAACAGAGCTAACCTGGTATTGACCTGCACTATTCACCTCTATACATGTGAGGAGGGAATGGGGTGAGCTGCTACAGGCAAGCCCCTTTAACTTGCTCAGCATTGCCACAGGCTTGCATTTGCAAAAAATGGACCTTGAAACTGAATTTGGGAGCAGAGCCAGAGAGAATGGCATTGTTCTGTAAAATGGAGTGTGGAGAATTTGGAGTTCTACAAGGTGGCCCACAGAGGTGGGTTGGGGTAGAAGTGAGAAGCGACAGGAGGGGAAACAGAGAGATGAGGAGGTGGGAAGGGCCATGAGGTTGTCACACGCTGCCAGGGGTCCATGAATAGATCTGTCTGCTGGGGTGGTCAGGTTTCTGACAACAGAGATGTCTATTATTCATTTGAAATTTTAAAGTATTTCTGCAGTAAAACTCCTGTTGATATCCTTTAGTCTTAAGTGAAAATCTCTGACATAATCAGGAATCTTATGAGACTGCTTTAGTTTTAGTTTTCTTGTTTGTTTGTTTTGTTTTACAGTTTGAAATAAGAAGGCCCGATTCATAGATGGGTGGACAGTATGACAGACAACGCAGTGATCTGCAAACAGAATGATTTTAATCAACACTCACATCCAGGGTCACGAATGACAATCTTGATATTGCAGACACCTTGGGTCGGGCTTTGAGTGTCTGTAAGGCACAGAATAGGGACTTGGAGCCAGTCTTGGGTAGAACTTATGCAGCAAGGAGGGGCTGGGCATGGTAGCTCACACCTGTAATCTCAGCACTTCTGAGGTCAGGAGTTCGAGACCAGCGTGGCCAACATGATGAAACCCTGTCTCTACTAAAAATACAAAAATTAGCTGGGCATGGTGGCACATGCCTGTAGTCCCGAGACAGGAGAACCTCTTGAGCTCAGGAGGCAGAGGTTGCAGTGAGCCGACGTTGCACCATTGCACTCCAGCCTCGGTGACAGCGTGAGACTCCATCTCAAGAAAAAAAAAAAAAATGGTCCAAGGTGATGCTGTTTGCTGCGTGCCTGGCACCAGAACTGGCACAGTGGTTCTTACACCACCACCAGCAGCAGCAGCCCTGGGGCGCTTGTTGGAAATGTATATTCTTGGTCCCTACCCCAAACCTACCTTATCAGATTGCTTGGAGGTCCTGGTCATCTGCAATTTCACAAGTTCTTCTGGTGATTCTAATGTGTGCTAAAGTTTGAGAAACATGTGTTAAATCCTCAGTAGCTTTGTGTTGAACTAATGAATGAAAAGCTTAGGGAAACAGTGCGCTCATGGCAGTCTCTATTTTTATGTCTTTAAAAAATGTTAACTCTGTGCTGAATCATAATTCATCAACAGCCAGGCTTCCAGCCCCAAAGAGCTGTGCCTGAGTGCTTTGCTCTCTGGCAGCTTAAAACCAGACTACTCAAATCCCAGAATATAGGTTGGTGTGACTGTCTTGGTGTCATCCAACGAAAGCGGATATTCTGAGGCCTCCCTGGGCCCACAGTTTGATGGCAGATTTCCTGCTGGATCCAAATACTGCATTCTGTTTCTTGATGGATAAGGAAAGGATAGCACTTGCTTTCCTTAAACATGTCCAGGGACTTTTTAAAAAGCATGCACCCTGGCAGATTCTCCCAGAGAGGTACAGTTCTTTGCCTGTCAAGCCAGGATATTAAATTAAGCAATTTTCATCAGATAACACATCTTCTGGTTCATGTAAACGTCCCACAAATCGCTGAGCTCGTAACTCAGCCTGATTGAAAGTGAGCCGCTAATCCATTTCACTTTGTAGATGGGTCATGGGCTGGCTGGGAGCATGTCCTTGCCTAGGAACCCCAGGACGGCCATGCTAAGACATCCCCTCTCCTTCCTCCTTCTCTTGTGAGTCTAGAAGTATTGTTTAGCATTTAGTACCCTTGGCCTCAGACCAAGTGACAACAGGGGACCTGATCTCCAGCTTCTTAGAGGAGATAGTGCCTGGTTCTGAGTGCAGGACACATTCAAAGTAAATTTGTGATGTGGATGACATTTGCCATGGTGTCCTCCACCTCCCTTCTAACCTTCCTCCCAAGCCCAAGTCTGAGGACCTGATCCTTGCTTTTACTCCTGTCCTAACAAATGATAGCTCCAGCCCTTACTAGCTTTGGGCCTTGGTCTTCTTATCTGTAAAACGGGAAGACTAACACTACTTACTTGTAGAGTCATGAACAATTACATAGAATAACATCTGTAAAATGCTCATCACAGTGCTTTATACCTTGTCCCAATAAATGTAACCATTACTGTTATTATTATTTGCTCTTTTGCTCTCTATCTTCATCTCTAGATGTCTGCCTCTGTAAAAAGTGATTACCCCATTTATTGAGTACTTACTATATCCTAAGCATTATTTGACGCTTTCAATATACTATCTCAGCTAATCCTCATAACCCAATGATTCCATTTACATCTCTGTGGTTCAATTCTCTCACCTGTAGAACGGGATTCAATGCAGGGTTCTTTTGAAGATTTGACATGATATCTATAAAGCGTCTAGTAGAGTGCCTGGCAGACATGATGCTGAAGAAATGGCATCTAATATTACTAGTAATATTTAATGTGCTTGGATGTATGTGACTTGGGAATTCAGAGCAATATCACTTTGATGAGCAAGGATTCTCCTAGGTTGAAGAGATGGCAGGACATTCAGGGTGGAAGGCACAGCAAAGGCAAAGGCAAGATGGTGGAAATGAAAACGGGCTCTGTGTGTGTGCATGTGTGTGTGTACGTGTGCACACGCAGATGCGTGTGTGGTCAGAAGTTCATCCCCTGGTACTCTCTCTCCTTCTCTCTTTTCTGACTGAATTAGAAGAATGGAGCGGTGGGATCCCCCTGACATGATGTGGGGGCTCAAACATGTACTGAAAAGGTCGACTAGGCACTGAGGTGGTCAAAGTCGCCTAAACACACTGCCTGTCTTATTTATCACATCCATGCTCCCACCTCAGCCCCCTTCACTGTGCCCCACTTTCCCAGGTAAAACTACATATGCGACTAAGTAAACCCAGCCTATATTCACCTTCGTTACATAAAAACCAGGAAGGAATAAAAACCAGTCTTAAGGAGAGACTCCAAGTGCCCACCTGGGATCTTGTTTACCCAGACGGTTGGCATATGGCCACATGCTTAGAATCACCAAGTAACAAGATACAGAATACACAGTCAAATTTAATTTTCTTTTTTTTTTCTTTTAAATGACAGGGTCTCACTATGTTGCCCAGGCTGACTTTGAACTCCTGAGCTTAAGAAATCCTCCTGCCTCAGTCTCCCAAGCAGCTGGGACTACAGACATGCACCACTGCATTTTAAATAAACCACAAACTTCTTTTTAGTATAAGTATATCCCAACCATTGCCTGAGACATACTTATGCTAAAAACTTATTCAATGTTTCTCTGAAATTCAAATTCAAATTGAACTGGAGGACATATTTGTGTGTGTAAAATATATCTTATATTTAATATATATAATGTATATATATTAGATGTATATATTATATTTTATATATATATTAGGTGATCGTCTGTCTTAAGCTTCCTGAGTAGTTAGGACTACAGGCCCACACCACCATGCCTGGCTAATTCTTCTATTTTTTATAGAGAAGGGGTTTCACCATGTTGCCCATGCTGGTCTCAAACTCCAGGGCTCAAGCAATCTGCCCACCTTGGCCTCTCAAAGTGCTGGAATTACAGGCATGAGCCACCATGCCCGTCCAAAGGTTCTACATTTTTATTTGCTAAGTATGTCAGTGCTACCCTCTGTTAATCCCTAAAGACTATAGCCAACCTTCAAAGAATCCCTGCCTGCGTCATCTTCTTGTGCTAATCACAATTTGATGCTCGGTGGCACAATAATGCTACAGCATAATTAATTTTATCTGGTACACAAATAGATTGTCTCCTCTCTGTTAGATAAAACTGTAACTCATAAATTGCAAAATTAAAGATTTCCCCCCCAAATTTATACTCACTGTAGACAATCTAAAAACACAAAGAAAAACAATTTATAAATGGACTATCTGGAGATAACTTCAATGAATACTCTTCAGTATTGCCTTCTTTTTTTTTTTTCTACATGGACACATTTTTTCCACTTAATTCTGTGTAATTCTGTACCTTGATTTTTTGACTTAGCATTATACCATAGACGTTTCCATGTCATTAAAAAGTTCCTGACATTGTCTTTTTGAATGAATGCATAATTCTCCATTGCAATGATACATATCAGGTTTACATTTTCTGATAATATAAATGGCCCAGCGATGAGCATATTTGTGCGTAAACTAGTCTTTATACTCCAGATAATTTCCTTAGAATGGGTCCAGAAGTGAATGGCTATAAGCATAGCTATTTCTCTGTCTAGCCAAACATTTATAGTTTTTTTCCCCAGATTGTAAAAGAAAATCATTTCCTTGGATTAAATTTGGTAAATACAAAAAAGTAAAGTTGAAACCAAAATTCCATTTGTAATTCTCCTACCAGTAGACAGTCACTGTGAACACTTGGCAGTGCTTGCTGCTGCTATTTTTTCCTATGAAAGTCTAAAATGAATAGTTGTAAAACTATTGAAGCTCATTGCCAAGTCACTTTCCAGAAAGGTTGTATCATTTTACACACTAACAGGAAACAAATTGTGACATAATCTCCACAATGTCACAGTTTCTTTGATACTGTCTTTAAAACAAATTATTGCAAATTTTCTTGTTGTTTTAATTTGGGAATCTTTTTTTTGAGATAGGATCTTTCTCTGTTGCCCAGGCTGGAATGCAGTGGCGCAATCTCGGCTCACTGCAGCCTTGACCTCCCCAGGCTTAAGTGATTCTCCCACCTCAGCCTCTCAAGTAGCTGGGACCACAGGCATGCACCACCATGCCCAGCCAATTTTTGCATATTTTGTAGAGATGGGGTTTTGCCATGTTGGCCAGGCTGGCCTTGAACTCCTGAACTCAAGTGATCCACCTGCCTCAGCCTCCCAAACTGCTGGGGTTACAGGCAAGAGTCACTGCACCTGGCTTCTAGCATTCTAAATGAATGATGTATGCTTGTTGCATGTGTGTATCTGTCTGTCTGCCTGCCCATCATGTCTTGTTAACATCCAGCCAACTCATGGCCTCTGGCCAAGTGTGAGCTCCTTGTGGGTTGGGACACATTTGCCACTGCTTACCTTTCTCTCAAAACTCCCCCTCAGTGATAGACACATAGTAGGCACTTTAGTCATTACTATTTAGTTACTAGTTGATTCCCTCCAAAGATGTCTCCAGAAAGAGATCTCAAGTTGAGGTCATTGCTTCAGAAGCCCTTCTGAAGGTGCTATCATGATATCGGCCACTGTGGCTCACACTCACTGTCCGTTTTAAGACGATCAGTTTTTATGGCCTCCTGGAGGTGTATAGTAACATATGAAATTAGTGATTAAAATGCCTTTAATTGCTAGATGATGGAAATCATGGGATCTCAGACTTAATGATTCTCTTCTCTGTGCAAGGAAAGATACACCTTTCTGTCCATATCACCCATCTTGCTAGCTCATCGGAGAGCATGGGTGGGACAGATGTGGATGGAGAACAGAGGAGCTTTGTGAGTGCAAGACTTTAAAATCCTACTGGCGTTTAACACTCAGAGGGAATAGGGTGGTTGGTACTCAGAGGGGAGAGCAGATATAATTTGTTGGTCCCAGAGTGGAGACTTTTTCTTCTTCTTTTCTTTTTTTTAAAGAGACAGGGTCTTACTCTGTCACCCAGGCTGGACTGCAGTATCAAAATCATAGCTCACTGCAGCCTCAACCTCTCTGGCTCAAATAATCCTCCTCCTTCAGCCTCCTGAGTAGCTAGGACCACAGGGACATAGGACCATACCTGGTTAATTTTAAAATTTTTTGTAGAGACAGGGCCTCTGTATGCTGCCTAGACTGGTTTCATCACTTGAACTCCTGGGTTCAAATGATCCTCCTGCCTTGGCCTCCCAAAGTGTTGAGATTACAGGTGTTGTAGCAGGACAAGCTGCAGACAAAACCCCTCAGACACTGAGTTAAAGAAGGAAGGGCTTTATTCGGCCTGGAGCTTCGGCAAGACTCACGTCTCCAACAGCCGAGCTCCCCAAGTGAGCAATTCCTGTCCCTTTTAAGGGCTCACAGCTCTAAGGGGGTCTGTGTGAGAGGGTCATGATCGATTGAGCAAGCAGAGGGTACATGACTGGGGGCTGCATGCACTGGTAATCAGAACAGAACAGGACAGGGATTTTCACAATGCTTTTCCATACAATGTCTGGAATCTATAGATAACATAACCGGTTAGATCAGGGGTCGATCTTTAACCAGGCCCAGGGTGCGGCACTGGGCTGTCTGCCTGTGGATTTCATTTCTGCCTTTTAGTTTTTACTTCTTCTTTCTTTGGAGGCAGAAATTGGGCATAAGACAATATGAGGGGTGGTCTCCTCCCTTAGTGTGAGCCACTATATAGCAGAGGCTATTAATTGTACCTCTGTATTTATCCTGTGGATAGAATTAGAAATAAACTGCATATCCAATCATAGGAAATGTAAAAACAGTTCAAGTTCATCCATAGGCTTGAAGACGTCATCCTGTGTCTTTTCCTCCAATGCAAAAAATGTGCTTCTTCAGCTGGCATTGGTGAGAGAATTGCATTCAAATTACTTTTAAGTTAAGTTACTATTTATCTCTGTATTTCATTCTATGTGGAACTCAAGAAAGGTCAGGTTTTTTCACCTTAGTTGTTTAAAAAATTAATTAGAGTTTTGTTTTTTGTTGTTATTCAAGTAGTGTATTGTCATTGTAATAATTTGGAAACATCAAGAAAATTACAAAGAAAATATAAATTGCCATTAATAAATATTTTGATGTTTTCTCTTCCAGATTCTCACTTCTCCCCTCATATCTCCACCTCCAAGAATTTTCTTTTTTGGTTTATCCTGAGCCCTTCTCCTGATCACTCAAAAATACTAGAAGACAGGGCTTCAATTGTTGCAGACTTAGCCTATGGATAAACTTCCATTTCTTATGATTGGATATTCAGTTTATTTCTGATCCTAATCTTTTGGACTAATTTTAGCTTCAAATTAGTTTCCTCTATGTGATAGCCAGTATTTAAGATGACCTCCCAATAATTCCCACTTCCTGGTCTTCTTGACTTTGAGTATGGGTCAGATTTAGTGACCTTTTCTAGTGAATACAATATGGCAGACATGACACTATGTCACATTTGAGATTAGGTTACACAAATGCTGGTTTCTGTCTTGTACGTTCTTCCTCCTGCACTCTTCCTTGTTTACTCTGGGAGAAGCCAGCTGCCATGTCATGGGCTGCCCAATGATGAGGCCCATATAGTAAAAAAGTGATGTCTCTAGCTAACTGCCAGAGAGGACTGACACCCACCAACAGCCACGTAAGTGACCTTGGGAGTAGATCCTCCCCTTTCTGAACCTTGAGAAGACCACAGCCCTGACCCTGAACCAGAACCAAACTGTGCTCAAATTCCTGAGCCACAGAAACTGTGACATAATAGATGTTTGTGTTTTAAATTGTGGAATTATTTGTTATGAAGCAATGGATAACTAATACTCTGTAAGCCTTTACTTGTTGTCAAGATATCTTTTTATAATTTGAAATGTTTAGGCCAAGGGCAACATGGGGTAATAAAAAATCAAGTTTGGAGTGCTAAAATAAAAATTTCAGCTGAATTACATTTAAAGGAGTTTAATTGAACAATGAACTATTGGTGAATCGGGCAGCTCTTACAATCACAGCAGACTCAGAGAGACTCGTGTTGGAATAAGATTTATAGACAAAAAAAGGAAAGCGATGTAGAGAAATCAGAGTGAAGTACAGAAACTGTCTTAATTTAATTTAGGAGAGCTAAATAATTAAAAATGAGGCCAAAGTACCTAGAAAAGCGACAGCCTTTTATTGCAAATATGCACACATTCTCAGGCGAGGTTCTCCGGTCCTCAGGTATGGGAGCCAGGGAAGTTGCGTCGGTGCTTTCAGGTGAGGTTCTCCGGTCCACAAGTAGGAGGGGCCGAAGAAGTCACAGCGGCTCCTGCTGGTGGCGGACTTTTATGCATTGGTACTGGAAGCGGGAGGGCAGTGGGTGGGATAAGGGCGTGATAGGGGCATCTCCATAGGTGTGGCCGGGTAAGTTTCGATCTCTACGGATTGATGTCACCTGGCACATGCTCGGTTGATCTGCATCTTCCCGGGCGCGAGCTGCATTTTCCCACGCGGGAAAGTTGGTGAGGAAGAACCCGGAAGCAGCATGGATTGTGCCTTCTTGTTCACCTTCCTCCATCTTGTCCTTTCTCCCTCACCCAAACAGAAACAACTGGATTGGTTACAGCTCAGCATTTGCCTTATTTAAACACAGTTTGAACACAGCAGTGTATGAGTGGTTGATGTATGGCTGCTGGGATTGGCCAAGACTCAGCTGTTGTTACAGGTGCATACTCCTAAGTTAGGTTTTCAATCTTGTCTACCTATTAAGTTAGGTTGTCCACAGGACTCAAATATAGAAGTACAGAGTCCTTCTCAGGCCATATTTAATTTGCTTTAACAGGAGTCAGACAGATGAAAACTTAAACTCTGGCTTTGTGCTTTCCCAGCGGGGTGGCTTGGGCAGGTGAATTTCCCTGAGTGTCAGCTCCTTAACTGTACCTCTGGCAAAACAATTCCTCATCAGAGTCTCACTGAGAGTTTTGAATGATATGATGTGTGCTAGAGGCAACTTGTCTGATGCATAGAAAGTGTTCAGCCAATGCAACTTCATCTCCCTCACAGGTGGAAATTCTGAGAAAGCCATTCTTTGCTTAGATGACAAACTTTTTAAAGGCAAACTTTCTAAATTGTGTGGCATATTTCCCGCCTTTGTAAACAGTTGTGCTTTTCTTGATGCCTCGTTGCAAATACCAGTTCTTATCCCGAATTCTATCTTTTGGGGTCCCCAGTGGCTGGTGGTGGAGAACAACTTATCCCAATGTTGACTGGCCCCAGTCTGTAGCGTATTGAATTTCCATGCCTTTTCTTAATGTTTGACATCTGTCTTCTCTGCACTACAAAGTCCCTTCTGCCAAGACAGGTACACTGACACTGGGGAGAACATCTTTTCCTTCAATAAGTATTTGTCCAGTGTATCTTTTGTGAGAGGCACTGGAATTCAACAGTAAACAATGCAAGAAAAGGTCTTTGAGTTTCCTCTTTCTCTAGATTCTGGGAAGAGTTTGCAACATACTTATCAGTATGACTAACTGACCAACTTCTGTGTTTTTGGCTTGATTCTAGATACTTGAGGTTGCAGGGAAAAAAATGACCCAAACATGATCCCAGATAAATCAGGTTTTGGCTCAAACTGAAACTGAAGAAACTCTCTACTCTGACTCAGTTGGTCTTGTTCCATTCCTTGACCATGATGGGCCCCCAACTTCTTGCCAGGCTTCCCACAAATGTGAGCCCCCAGGAATTGATAGTGCCAACCAAGGATGGAAACTGGACCAGTGAGAGAATTTCTCTCCTCCATTCTCTCCAGAATGGAGATGAGCAAGTCCATTCTGATGATAGACTTGCTGATGGCTGATTCTTTTTACAAATCAAAGAGAACATTACTCTACAATGAAATCTCCTAAAGTGAGTTTTACTGAACTGGTTTTGTGGAACGCTGATATTTGCCATGTGCATATTCCATGGAAAATGCTGGGCTAAACAAAGGGTAACAGGATCTTTTTCTGCAGGACTCCTCAGAGCCTTTAATATGCTAATGTGGTTTGTGAGTTTCCAGGAAGGGTAAAGGCTAGAGGATCCAGAATTTCTCCAACTCGTTTGACCACAAAACATTCTTTGCATCTTTGCTCTTTTTTTTCTTTTTTTTTTTTTTTTTGCAAAACATTACATGAGTTTGAGAATATCATTTGGTTCAGACTGTTAACATTCCTATAGGTATTTTGGTAGTAACACATAACAAAATTAAAAGACGTTGACCAATATATAAACCTAAGAGGGGAAAAAAAAATGTGAAAGTCCTACATAGATGCTTGGCCCAAAGATTTATGCTTGACTTTTAAAAGGCCAGCAAATTGAGTAGTTATAAGACTAAGAGTTAGACCTATTGTTCCCCGACGAGTTTCCTTATTTGGACAGGATTTAATTGTGACATCTACACCTTGAAGTCTCTTCCAGTCATCAGTTAGACAAACTGGTGAGAGAGAAGCAGCCATCTGATAGTGCCTCTTTTGCTTCCAGGACAGGAACACATGGGTTGTTGCATTTTGGAAAGTGTCCTGTAGCTGCCGCTTGACCCCTTCTTGGAACTTTGAAAATCTCAGATCAGCTACATGCAAGAAATCCTCCCCAACATTCTAACCCTGCCTCTTTGGGCAATAAATTAAGAAAGCATGGGGGCATTCTGCTCTGCTGCAGAAAAGCGTTCAGTGGCTGTCAGAGCAAAAAGGTGCATGTGTGAGTTGGGGTCACTGCACGTTCCTACTAGAAGAAAATGACTCTTTCTGGAAGTTCTCTTCTGGATCCCCAGAGACTGTGCCTCTAACTTTGATCTCTAAGACCAGAGCCTCACAGAAAAGCAAAAAATGTTAACAGAGTTGAGTCTGGGGCAGGATCATACCTGGAATTTACTGCTGGAATGGANTGAGGGGCAAAAACGATGTGGACTTGGTTTCAACATTGTCTTTTCTAACTGGAGTCTTTCTGACCACACTTACCATGAATGGCTGAGCCAGGTCGAGGGAGTGGGGGCTGGGCTGTGCCCTAGACTGCAGGTTAGCCTTTCTGAACCCACTGCTATCAGCTCTGCTTTCCTGGAACATGTTGTATTTCCTTTTGCCTTCAGATAGCTTCCCACTCTGTGGTGCTTTTGTGTGGTATTTCTTTTTTAGGCAGAGTCTGTTGCCCAGGCTGGAATGCAATGGCATGCTTACTGAGCCTCAACCTCCGAAGCTCAAGTCATGCTCACCTAAGCCTCTTGAGAAGCTGAGACTGCAGGCATACACACACCTATGCCTGGCTAACTTTAGATGGTCTTTAGCATATCAGGTGCAGAAGACTTTTGTGTTCTTTTTTTTTTTTTTTTTTTTGAGACGGGGTCTTGCTCTGTCACCCAGGCTGGAGTGCAGTGGCCGGATCTCAGCTCACTGCAAGCTCCGCCTCCTGGGTTCACGCGACTTTTGTGTTCTTATACTGCAAGTATCAAGACTCAACTACTTTCCACTTTATACTCTTTTCACTTTCATTTTAGCACCACTAGGATCATTGGGACAAGCTGCAGAAGGCTACCAGCTTCCCGAGAAATACAACTTCCTGCCTCCTACTCCAAGTAGCAGGGACCTCT